>NC_056733.1:1083260965-1083593465 GCF_019279795.1 Protopterus annectens | reverse complement strand
AAAAGCATGCTTCAGTCTCTACCAGAGAACATTATGATCTTCCAACAAATCCTCCCCTCCCAGTCAAGATAGTCATGTTTATCCTCCCTGCCAGTGCGTTCAAGCTTCTGAGTTGATAATCAAATTCTGGTCACCTGGGCAGTAGTCAGACATTTATCCTGCCATGTGATGGCATTGGCCAGTGTAAATATATTTAAGTTTTAGAGCTGTCAAAGTTATTAATGTCTGTTTTTTTTTTTTTTTTTAGTTTTCTAACCAGTATCCATTTCTGAGACTTTATAGTTGGAGTTGATTTGCAATCCTAAAAGCGTATTTTGTTGGTTGTAATAATGTCAGAAATGTGAAATATTTAAGCGCAAGACAAACAAGCTTTTTTTTTTTTTTGTAAAATATGCTTCTGTTTTTGCAGAAATTGTTTTAGAGCTTCAGGTATTAGGTACAAACTTACCCCAGCTAGTGTTCCACTCAAATATGAGAAATGTCCCTTTTGCTATTTTTTTTTCTAAACAACAATTGAAAAGGTCATACAGAAAATCCCACATAGTCCAAAACAAAAGCAATGCCTTAATCTTGCTTTGAAGGAGGCCCATGAGGCATATGCAAATGACCCCTTAAGGGCATCCAGTTGTTCAAGCTGTATACCTTCTGAAAACCCTCTGACTTCTAAATCTTTATAGATGCATGCAGGCCAATAAAGGGGTTTGACTTTGTCCTACAAATAGCCGCTGAGCCTTGGTCACTTCACCTTCCAAGTGTAGAGGATGCATTACTGTGCTATTTGCTATCCCAAATGAATTTAATGAGGTTGCATAACTTTCATTGTTAACAAAATTCTTTAATAATGCAATGTATAATGACATATGTAAGTACACATGCACCTAATGGATCTGCATTCAGTAACTTAGCACTGGAGAATGGCATGAATTAGAATTCTATACTTCTCTGTTTCACTGAGTTGAACTTATGCCTAGTATGTATTGCATTCATGTAACATTCAGTGTTCTGGTTGTCCATGGAGCTGTTATTAGCTGTACCATCTGCTCATAGGTTCATAGGTTCATACTAGGCTATCTGCCCTAGGGCATTTATAAGCCTAGCCCGAGTGTGTGTGGCTTTCGCCACCCCTTGGAATGAGAGTACTATGCCCATTTAGGGTTTAGTTTACTGTGCCTCTGTCTAGTAGTGACACAAAGATGACCCCCGGGGTAAACCTACGATCTCCCATCCACTCGTCAAGATTTCTCTTGAAGAGAGTCAGTGAGGGGCTCTGCCTAACATGGACTGGGATTCTGTTCCAGAGTGTAGGGAGCCTCTGGGTTATGAATCTGTCCCTCCAGCATGTCCTGTTTATTTCTGTGTTGAGGTTCAAATCTCTCGCTCTCGTGGCTCTGGTGGATTTGGATTTTCTGAGGTGGAGCATGTCCATTAATTCCGGATTGGACATGGCCTTGTATGTCAGGCATAGATCGCCTCTGAGTAGGCGGTATGCGACTGAATAGAGCTGGAGTTTCTTCCGCCGGGCAGCATATGACATATGTTTGAGACCCTTGATCCTCTTGGTGAGGTACTTTTGGGGTCTTTCTAACTGCTGCAGGTGTCGGGTAAGGTACATCCCAAATGGGGCATTGTACTCAATTATGGGCCTGATAAGAGAAGAGTATAGGGGCACAATGACCTCTCTTGATCTAGATGTAAATCCTTTCGTGATAAGGTGGGTAATATAGAAGGTCTTCCTAACCACCTTGGCAACGTGAGTGTCAAATGAGAGGTTGCTGTCAACTTGGGTCCCTAGGTCCCTGATTACTTCTTCCGTACTTAATGGATTGCCACCTATGTGGTAATTTGTGGGTACTTTGTTTTTCCCAAAGGGTATGACTATACACTTTTTGGTGTTCAGTTTTAGGCCATGGCTCTGGCAACAGTTATCCATTTCTATGAGGCCTTTCTGAAGGATGCTTGTGTCCGCTGGAGTATCAATTATGACACCGCTTGTGACTGGCTTAGAGTCTGACATGGCTCCAGCAATTCTGACCTTGTGGGTTCTGTCCTTGAGCCAGTTTGCAACCCATCTTATGACATATGGGTTTACATTTAAGCTGGTGAGCTTGTCTATGATGCCCGAGTGGGGTATTGTGTCGAAGGCTTTTGCAAGATCAAGGTAGGCTGTGTGAACTGCCTTACCCTCATCAGTGGCCTTAGTGACTGTTTCAAAAATGTCGATCAGGTTCAAAAGGCAGGATCTGCCCTTGACAAAGCCGAATTCTGTAGGATCCAGTGTCTGTAGGTCCCCAATGTCTTTGTTTATGAATTCCATAATGATCCTCTCCATAGCTTTGCAGACCAGGCTCGTCAAGTTTATGGGGTGGTAATTTCCAGGGTCTGTAGAAGCACCTCTTTTGTGGAGTGGGACCACTGTTGCTGTACGCCATTCTTTGGGTACGTATCCTGTAGTAAGGCTAAGGTTAAACAGCAGCCTTATGTGCGGGTTTAGTTTCTCTTGGAGTTCATGTAGCCCACAACCCGGGACTCCGTCTGGTCCCATTGATGCTGTGTTTTTAGCTTTGGAGAGGGCGGCTCTCACCTGGGCATCTGAGATGTCAGGGAGGCTACACTCTGCTGGGATAGATATTTCTCCTTTTGGGGGGGAGGGGGGAGAGAAGTTTGCACTGAACCTGTCTGCCAGTATGTTGGCAATGTCTGTGGGTTCAGTGTATTTTTTGTCATTTTGGACTAACTCTGAGCATATCTGGGAGTTTCCACCCAGGCTTCTAACATAATTAAAGAAGGCCTTGTGATTGTCTTTAGTGTCCTTAGCGATTTTTCTCTCTAAGTTGGCTTTGGATGATTTTATGAGTGATCGTAGTTTTTTGCTAGTACTGATCAGAGATGCCTTCCCTTTAGGGGATTTTGCTCTGTCATGTAGTAGCTTCCTCCTCCTGTTGTAAAGCTTGTTTATGGCTGGGGTCCACCAGACAGGACGCCTGCCTTTGGGGGAATGGGTCTTGGTTTTATCTGGGATTGCATGATCCATGCATTCTTGAAGGTGTCCATAGAAAGCGTTTATAAAGGATTCAGCGGTGTGGGCTGTGGTTTTCACTGGCCCAGGGGCCTTGAAGGATACCACTTCAGTCTTAAGAAGTGTGAAGTCAGCTTTTGAGAAATTCTTCACTGTGGTCTTTTGTGCTGGGGGTGGGGGTGGGATGTGGATTTCCAGTGAGATTAATTTATGGTCTGATCTCACCAAAGAGGGGTATACTTCCGGTGTGGAGCATTGTGTCCCCATGTTTGTGATGATCAGGTCTAGTATATTATCTCCTCTTGTGGGAGTGGTGACTAGTTGTTCCATCACATTTGAGTTTATGAATTCTAGGAACCTTTGGGCTAGGGTGTTGGGGCTTGAGTAATGCTGCCAGTCTATGTTTGGGTTATTGAAGTCTCCCAATATGATGGTATTAGGAAAGACATTCATACTCTCCAGTGTCTTCAGGAAGGCTGAGTGGGATTCCTGAGTTTGAGAGGGTGGTCTGTAGCATGCTACAAGCTGTAGGGCAGTTTTGCCTACGGTTAGTTGCACCTGGATGGTGTCTGATGCTTCGTGCGTTGCCACTAACCTGAAGGTGTGGGTTTCTTTGATGAATATGGATACTCCCCCTCCTTTTGTGGTTCGGTCCAAGTTTTGAGGCCGAAAAGCATGATATGAGGTATAACCTGGTAGTGCTGGGGTGCTCTCAGGAGCCTTGAACCAGGTTTCAGTCACTGCACAGACATCAATGTTCTCCATACTGAGGAGGGCTTTGAGAGCGTGCAACTTGAGGTTTAGATTTCTGGCGTTGAGCAGCATTGCCCTTAGTTTTTTTCCACTTGTGTTTTCTAGGGAGGTGGGTTTGTCTTTTGAGCATTGCCTAAAAAAGGCACTATGGGGGTGGCAAGAGCCTTGGCCAATATCCGGAAGCCCAGGGCTGACAGGTGCAAGCCTTCCCTTGCGAAGCAGTGTGGCTTGTCAGGCATGTCATCCCAAGCAGACAGACATTGGATCCCCTTAGAATGACACCAGTAATTGAGCCAGTTGTTAAAGCTGATCATTTTGTCTTTGTACTGTTGCATCATTCTTGGTGAGGGTAAGATGCTGCTCAGGGTCAGGGTCATACCGGCCTGGGCTACATAACCAGAGAGCTCCTCTATGTCACTTTTCATGTAGTCCAGGGAGGTACGTCTCAGGTCATTCACACCGACATGGACAATGACTGAGTCATATTTGTACTTGCTTTGGAGTGACCTGAGTGCTTGTGTTATGTGGCGGATTCTAGCGCCCGACAGGCAGCTTACTGTAACCTTTTCCTTGTTCAGTCTGGTGAGCGGGACGTCAGTGTGTCTGACTATGGAGTCACCTATTACAAGTGTATCAGGTATGTTGTTTGGCCTTAAGGGCTGTGACTGTTTGGCACACTGACTTTATGAACTATGTGTTGCATGTGCTGTGTTTTGAGGTAGTGGTTGCTTGGATGTCTGCTTTGGAGGCCTCTGTTGTTTTGGTAGATTTTTAATTAGAGCCTCCGAGTATGTTTTTGTGTGTTTGTGTTTGGTTTGCAGTTGTGATAGGTCTATGTGAGACTGGGTTTGTGGTGCGTGTGGTTACCTTCTCCTCCTGACTGGTTTTGCCAGTACTGAGTCGAGAGAGCTCAGCCTCCAGTTTGGCTATATAGTTGCATCTCTCACATATATTTGTATTTGTTGGGAGGAGGAGAGGGTTGTCTGTGTACATGAGGCAGTTGTAACATTGCCTCAAGATTCCCAGATTCACCAGCTGAACTGGAGAGGACGCCAGTAATTGACCCTTCAACATGCTAGAATAGTGTAAGGGATTGCTGTGTAACTGAGTCAGAAAGGACCTATAGGGTAATGGGTATTCAAGGGGATTGTAGGTGGATGTAGTACTTTCTTTTTTGTTTGAGTGCTTTACCTGTGTATAAATGCTTTAGGAGCAAGTGCTGGGCTTTTTAATTAGAGAATAGACTGTTTAGATTGAAAGTAGAGCAGTTCTAAGGGAAAAACTGAAGAGTAGACTTTGCGGAGCCAGAAATAGTTTAAACTAGATTAACCGGCGCTGCTCCATGCTGCGCTATGGGTAACTTCACGCTAAATCGCGCAAACACGGATTTTTATACAGGGAACTTCAAAAGAGCTAGAAATGGTCCAAAATGTCCAATTACTACTAGATCTTGTGCTGAGGTGACTCCTTCAGGGACAGATGGGCTGCTCAAGGCTCCCCACTCCCGCTGGTGAGCAAAAAAACTTCCTTCTATCCAAGTAAGGTAATGGGCAACACAGGAACTATCCCAAAGACCAGAATACAGCAAAGCCTGTATGCTGGACTATTCTAGTAGAGGAAAGGTGGGAAAACAAGGATATTTTTTTTTTGTTTTTTTTTTTTGTAAGAAAACTACAGAAAAATGCAGGGAAACAGCAGTATATCAAATGCAAAGGCTAGCACACTTGAGTGGGCAGCCTCAACAGTAAAATTAAACAAACAAAACTTTAACTTAAGTGCAGGTAATAAAAATGCTCAGTACAGATAAAATAGCAGTTTAAACTTCGTTTACAGCAAGAAAAGAAGGTCGCACAGGTAGAAACAGCAAAAATATACTTAAATCTGGAAAGTAGTCGCTTTTTCAGTTCTCTGCTGCTAGCACCACTCTGCAGGACCACGAGGAGCTGTTGCTGAGTAGTATAGTCGAAAAAAATGCTCAGAGGCGGATTTTTATACAGGAACTTCAAAAGAGCTAGAAATGGTCCAAAACGACCAATTACTACTAGATCTTGTGCTGAGGTCACTCCTTCAGGGACAGATAGGCTGCTCAAGGCTCCCCACTCCCACTGGTGAGCAGAGAAACTTCCTTCTATCCAAGTAAGGTAATGGGCAACACAGGAACTATCCCAAAGACCAGAATACAGCAAAGCCTGTATACTGGACTATTCTAGTCGAGGAAAGGTGGGAAAACAAGGATATATTTTTTTTGGGGGGGTTTTTGTAAGAAAACTACAGAAAAATGCAGGGAAACAGCAGTATTTCAAATGCACAGGCTAGCACACTTGAATGGGCAGCCTCAACAGTAAAATTAAACAAACAAAACTTTAAGTTAAGTGCAGTTAATAAAAATGCTCAATACAGATAAAATAGCAGTTTAAACTTCGTTTACAGCAAGAAAAGAAGGTCGCACAGGTAGAAACAGCAAAAATATACTTAAATCTGGAAAGTAGTCGCTTTTTCAGTTCTCTGCTGCTAGCACCACTCTGCAGGACCACGAGGAGCTGTTGCTGAGTAGTATAGTCGAAAAAAAAACGCTCAGAGGCGGATTTTTATACAGGGAACTTCAAAAGAGCTAGAAATGGTCCAAAACGACCAATTACTACTAGATCTTGTGCTGAGGTCACGCCTTCAGGGAGAGATAGGCTGCTCAAGGCTCCCCACTCCCACTGGTGAGCAAAGAAACTTCCTTCTATCCAAGTAAGGTAATGGGCAACACAGGAACTATCCCAAAGACCAGAATACAGCAAAGCCTGTATAGTGGACTATTCTAGTCGAGGAAAGGTGGGAAAACAATGATATTTTTTTTTGGGGGGGGTTTTATACTTAGTGAAATATCCAGTGAGGAAAATTTAGCTCAGTAACATGTTAGTGTACACCTGTATTATAAGTGCTTGTCAGTTTAATTTATGCTGTGACTGGCACTGTTGTCGCACTGTAGAGATGAAGTATGAGTTAGCATGAGATGAAATGATCAGAATGATGAATGCCTTTGATGGCCATGAATGCACCATGCAAACTTGTATTCACAGTACTGAGCAGGTATAGTACCATATAGGTAGAACTGAGGCAGTTAAGGATACTATCCCTGGTTATCCCATTCCAGCTCCATTAAATGATACTGAGGGATTTCTGATCTCCCTTGGAAGCCATTAGTCCAATGACAGGATACCTGGTGGCAATATTGACATCTGTTTCCCTTGGCCCTGTATGCGCTCTGCCTTGTAGTGTTATCATTTGTCTCGGTTGCAGAGCACTTGTGTTATGTGATGACCTAATTCCACACTACACATATACCCTATTCTGCAAATGTGGTTGGCCCAACTGAAGCTGCTGTCGATCACAGACCATGTAAAGCGCATGCATTTAAGTGTTGTATGTTGGTTATTGGTACATCATTTTAGTTCATTTGTCAGGTATATCCTGTCGTTCACTGCCTTCCTTGGTGGTACATTGGTCACACAATCCTACGACTCATTACAGGTTTTATGAATGAAAGTACACAGTGATGCTTGCCTGCATCTCCTTTAGAGAAGTGTCTTACCCAACTCATTCTCTTTCCTTTAAGGCCCAACTACTACCCCAGCAACAGTGGCCTGATTACTAAATATACTGACTGGTCTACTGACTCTACTAACCCATACAGGAGGGGAGGACATGTTCCAGTCACTGTGAAAACAGACTAGGATGATGCAGGTCATACTCACAGGACTCTACAAGTCACGCAGAAAATGACAATTGCTGATGCCTTAGTACCCTCCCCCAGTTGTCCGAAAACAGCTAGGAAGCCACCCCCTGTTGCCTCTGGGTCATTCGGGTCCCAGTGGCACTATGGCAACAATGGCTGCCTTTCAGAGAAGAATCTGCTGAGGATGGTCACAGTGTTAGAGCATGAGGTCTGTCTTGGACAGGGAGATGACCAATATCAGCTACTGAGTAGGTGGCAGTGAGAGAGGTCATTATATGGACAACCAAGATGCCCAATGTATATTGAGTCTGCTGTTACCTATCCATATGTTACTAAAGTCCAAAAAGCACCTGCATATATGGGTATTTACTCTGCATGCTGATGTCATTAGAGCCTTGCATATCCTTGCCAGTGTATGTGATGCGGGTGAGAGCTGCTGCACTGAGTAAACTGAATCATCTGAGTGAATAAGGCTCGGCTTACATGTGAGTGCTGTTTGATCATGACAGAAGAAATTCACACCCTTCACACATGATGTTAATGGGACTTGGTATTCATGGACTTTGCATATGTGGCCTGACTGTTTATGGATATGGTTGGCGTGCATAATGACGAACCAAGAGTTAAGGGCTACTGACAGTAGAGCAGACCACTAGTCTTTAGTACTGCAAGCTTACTCTCTGTACCATGCACACCTGCCATAGTAGAACACTGCACTGCTCTTTTTTGCCTGTTAATATACATTCTCCCTGTAGTCTGCAACTAGTGTAGAGATGACCAGTGAATTGACCTACACATGGGGTTATATCTATGTCATGCCATGGGTATTCACATCACAGACTGTAACTCTTATTACATGTCTTGTGGTGGCTCCCTAGATGCTCTGTCTGTGGCTGACTGTCATTTGTACCTCCCTGCATCTTTGCAGATGATGACTGTCATGCTTACTCTGAAACTTTTACTATTTTAAGTTGTAGATAATGTCTGGTGCCCCTGGTATTTAGAACATATGCATATCAGCTTTCTCTGGGAAGGTATTGTCATTGCAGTTCTACCTGGGTGAATATCATGTTTTTTGTTGATACTAGCTGTGCAGTGTGTGGCATATTGTGACACATGTTTGCATCAAATCCTACCATATTGCTTGCGTACGAGCATGTCCTGAGTGCCTTCCTCTTGTGCACTGTTGTTCTTCGAAGTCAGTGTTGCAGTACAGATTCTTGGGTTTCCCTGCCATGCAAAAGCCCACGACTGGCCCAGTTTCCAAAGTCTTAGCATCATCCCTAGCTGATGGACATCTCTGACACCTGATGTCTGGATGTCCGGGTATAAAAAGAGCGTTTGGCGCATTCTTCAGCTCTTTGTAACTATGCAGTCTGATGGACTTCATGTGTAGTCAGAATGTT
Organism: Protopterus annectens; assembly: GCF_019279795.1. NCBI lineage: Eukaryota > Metazoa > Chordata > Ceratodontiformes > Protopteridae > Protopterus > Protopterus annectens. The sequence goes on along the minus strand of NC_056733.1, from coordinate 1,083,584,566 downwards.
CGCAGTCCATTGGTTAGCTCATTTTCCCCCCAATAACCTCCTCTTTCACTCAGAAATTTCTCTATGAATTTAATTTTCAAAAAAGTCCACAATTACTTGAAGTGTGGGAAGCAAATCCCAGATAGATTTCATTTTTTTTGTCTGTGGCATGTTCCTCTTTAGTTTCCCTGGTGATGTCTCAATCCACTGCTAATGCAGGGCCTTACTGCTAATGCGGGCCTTCACCTTTACAAACTCCAGCATTTACTACCCTCATTCCAAAGAAATGGAAAGAAAAAGAGCAAGGACACTGACATTTCCGAGAAAGCTCTGGCTGTAGTCCCCAAATCAGCCGATGACTCAGGTGAGGCACCTTTACAGCCTCCTGGTGCAGCAACTCCTAGGCCCGAATCCTGTGGCACAACTCCACAAGAAGGGCTAGAGTCAGCTCCAGACTGTATACAGATATTCCGCTTTGGTCAGATCTAAGGTCGCTAAGCAGTCCTCAGCTTCCTATGTCCACTCTGTCTACCCCGACTACATAAACCTTAACCAAAGTCATGGTTGGATGACTGCAGCCTCAGGTCATCCCTTTTAAACCAAAGTGAACCACTTCATTTTTTCACCCCTGCCTCTAATTACTACTTAGACCAAATCCCAAGACCTCCTAAAAATAGTATAGTAATTCATGGCTTTCATAAAATCCAGAGATGCCTCCCAACTAAGTTAATGCTTTTCTCCTCAAAAAGTTGCAAAAATGAAAAGCAGTGTTTTACCATAAAGTCAGCAAATAATACTGTCATTGAAACTGTAACTCACAGTAAACTTCTAGGCATTATAATAAATTACATTCTCAAATATGACCACCGCATACTGTGCACCATTAAATCTACACACCAGAAGCTAGGCTTCCTTTATAGGCTCAAAGGATTCCTTACAGATACTGCAAGAAAAACTGTATCCACCTCCTCCTTTGCTGCTCCAGTCCTAACAAACATCAACAATATTCAAAGAAAGAAAATAACCTCCTGCTACAATAAAATAGCTACATTTACCACCAGTCTAACTCATAGGACCTACCATTGTCATAGCTTAAAGCAGTTGAACTGGCTTGAACTGCATAACTGTCTTAACATATATTCACAACTGACTACTGCACACAAACTCCTTCATCATCCAGAAAAATGCCCTGCTCTACAAAACTTATTACTGCCCTACTCTCCTGCAAGGGACCTCTGTTCTAGTAACAAATTCTTATTGGTTACAAATAAGTTAAATAATGTTACAGGAGACTTGCTCTACAACCAAGGCATTGCTAAACTCTGGAATAGTATCCCCATGCAAATAAAACTATCTGACAAACTCAGTAGTTTTAAACAACATCTTAACCAGTCCTGGTCCTATACATGCTCACCAGAGGTTTAAAACTTTTTAACTGTACAATACTATCAAAATAATCTCCTTAAACATAATATTTGCAATCTCTTAATGAAATAAAACCAGTTTTGTACACAACTGCTGCCTCTACATTCCAGTAAGTTGCAAGTGTGCTTTCTCTTAGTAACTTCCACCTCTGTAAAATCTTAGAATCTATATGTATAAATGTAACTACTGTTTGTGTATAAATGTAAATAGAAATGTAACTACTGTGTTTGACTGGAACTTAGTATAATGCAGTGTAAGCAAATGGAGCATTTCTTCCCAGGCCACCACTGAAAATGGGTATTACCCAGTCAGACTTTCCTGGTAAGCAAAATCAAATTAATAATAAAAAATAAATGAGTACTTCTGTGACTGAAGCACCCCCATGCAAAATAAACAGGAAGATGCAGATTCTCTGTAGCTCAGTAGATGCGGAGGAGTTGTCCTCCTCTGGACACCTGCCCCCCAAAAATGTAAACAGATTCAGACTCTCTGCACCCCCCCCCCCAGGACATTTCCTTCTGGGATAGCCCTCATAGAATGAAGGAGGTTTTCAACTGGGAAACCAGACTGTTCTCACAGGCTTAGACCCATTACAGGGAACATTTAAGTTGGACTTCTTCCAGACCAGTGGCTATTCCTGCTGTACACATAGTACTAGATGATGTCTTTGAAGACCTTGCTTTACATCCTGATTCCTTACATAATCCTGTTATGAAACCAGACCAGTTTTACAGAATGCTTGAGTAAGTACATTTACAAAAATCCAAAGGCTGACCCTTCAGCACTCTCAACTAAATCCACAAAAGATGTGTACCCTAAGGGACCAAACAGACATATAAGATTGCCAATTCCATAAGCTAGAGTACCTTGAATCTCTCCAGGGTAACATTCTAGGTAAGGTGGACTCTATTGTGGCTACACCCTTCTCAAAGGAAATTCAGGAGATTGCTAGAGAAGCTTTACAAGTGTTTCTAGGCGCAACATGTGGAGCAACTGCCACATGTTCTGTCATCCGCAGACAAGCATGGCTCAGGACCCAGTCCCTGTCAGATCACTTTAAGGCTGAACTACTGGATGCTCCACTAGACAAGGAATTTCTTTTCGAACCTCCATCTGAACAAGTTTTTGAGAAGCTGGATTAAAAAGGAAAGTAAATAAAAATCTAAAAAAATCCATCTGAACAAGTTTTTGAGAAGCTGGATTAAAAAGGAAAGTAAGTAAAAATCTAAAAAAAAAAAAAACAGCAAAAATTACCCTTCAAAACCTTGGCCCTAGACAAAACAAGGGAAGGCCTCCCTGTGACGAGACCCAGTCAATCCAGGAGTTGACAACCAGAGCAATAACACCGAATAGGGAGAGCTCCAAAGAGCCCACCCAGTACAGAGACAAACTGTCACTATATTCATCCCAACCCTCCACTCCAAACCTCGGGCTAGAAGACTGCTTTTCTCCCTAACCCAATGGGAAACCATCACTAGGGACTAGTGGGTCCTCAGCATCATAGAAAAGGCGTATTACTTTCACTTCAGAGAAATCCTATCCTTCTTGGGCATTCCAAGCCACCAAAAGAGCAGGGAAGCATCTTAACACCTATCCTCAGAGAAACTACTTCACCAAGCATCCACTCAACCTGTCCCACAGGTCAAGAGGGAAAAGGGTTCTACTCAAGAATCTTTCTAGTTCCAAGAAAGGAGGGCACCTGGAGGCCCATCTTGGGCCTATCAAAGCTAAACAAGGTTCTCAACATCCCAAAGTTCAGAATGCTTATGTGCAAAAACTAGTATCCTTGATCTCCCAGGATGCCTTCATGGTCAGTTTCGATCTAAAAGATACTTGCTTTCCTGTCCCTGTAGCAGACACCCACAGAAAATACCTCAGGGTTCAGTCCTGGGACCGCTCTTGTTTGGCATCTACTTCTCTGAAGTACAGGCCAACACTAAGGGACTCTGGCTAACAAAGTTCGCAGATGACTGCAAACTGGGAGCCATTACTGAATCCCCAAATAAACAACCGATCCCAGCACAGATGTTCCTGAGGCTTCTGTAGGGTACATGGCATCCTGCATTCTAGTAATACCACTTGCAAAGTTACACATGAGAAAATGTTGGTGGTTCCAAAAACGTGTTTGTGAACAACATTCTCAACCCCTGAAAACACAATGCTTGAAGAAGGAGCTCCTATGGTGGAAGAACACCGTACGGCAGAAGCCAGGGATGCAGATTCTCTTTACCAGAATCAGACAAGACCATTACCACAGACAGTTCAGTCAATGCTTGGGGGCCCACTTAGGCATCCTGAAAGTGCAGGGTATCTGGCCACCTCAGCATAGAAAACTCCATATAAATTACAAGGAGCTACTATCAGTCTACCTGGCCACAAAAGCCTTTTAAAAGAACTTAAGCCCAAGGACCTGCAGATTTGGACAGACAGCACCACAGTAATATGGTACATAAACAAGCAAGGGGAACACTGTCCTGTCCTTTGTGCAGCCTTTTGAGGAAGATGTGGATACCTGCTCATGAAATAGGGCTAACCCTCACAGCTTCTTATATTCTGGATCAGAACAATACCCTTGCAGATCCTGTAAGCAGGGATGATCTAGACCCCAACGATGGATGCTGAAGAGAGAGGCCTTCCTGGTCCTAACTCTACAGTAAAAGGTCCCCCTCAGTAGACCTGTTCGCTTCGCATCAGAACAAACCACTACAGAAGTTATGCTCCAGAAGTCGGAAAACATGGACTTGGAAAATAGATGCTTTCTCATTCACATGGGCAAACTGGTTCCTGTATAAATTTCCATCCTTGCCTCTGATCCCATGGACAGTGATAAATGTCAGGGTGGACAGATTCAGCATGATCCTAGTGGCCCCCTTTTGGCTAAGGTGACACTGGATGTTCTTCGTGTTTCACTGTTGCAGTCATAACTGTAGGGTGATCCTGCAGGCAGGCAGCCCGAGGTCGGCTAGAATCCCAAAGTCTGGGTCCGGCGTCGGCTGCTCCAGCAAGCACCCTGACGTCAGAACGCAGGGATATAAAGCTGACAGCCAACGCCATCTTCTCCAGTCTTTCTTGCCGTGCGGTGGAAAGCAGCTCGCAAGTCGTTGGTTGGCGTTTTCAGACAACGTGCTTTGATTGTCTTCGGTCCGAAGTTTTCTACTTCTCTTCTCAAGCTAAGTACCCCGTTGGGGAAACTTTTTTCTTGCTCCTCCGATGTCAGAAAAAGTTAATAATTGTATATCGCGTGGGAAATAAATACCTCATAAAGATTTCCACTCTTACTGTCTACCTTGCTTAGGCCCTGACCACGACGTTTCTTGCTGTCGGTTCTGTGCCAGGTTTAATTCTCGCACTATCAAGCGTAGGTACGATTGGGCCTTGAATTATTTCGGTAGACGATTCAATTACAGGATGTCGTCGGATACTTTACCAACAACCGGAATTCAAAAGAAACGCAAAGACAAGGATAGGCCTCCGAGGTCCAAACATGATATTTTGCAGCCGGAGCCAGCTTCGGGTTCGGTGGTCGTCAGTGAGGCGCTTTTGCAGCCCCTGTCGTCCGCCACTTCGGAACCGATGGCCGACACGGACACCCATGGGGAGCCTTCTAGGCCTAGTATTTTAACTGCTGCAGGACCTTCGGACGTCGCTCCTTCAGATGTGGCCGGAACCGCTGTGCAGGTACCGGCTTCTGAGGGGGTTTTCAGGCCTTCTAATATCATTATTATTACAAAGGCAATGTCAAAGACTCCTGTTAAACCAAGGGTTTCTTCACAAGCTTCCTCGGATACAGCTCCCAAGTCCCAGAAGCAATTACTTCGGATGGCTGAAGATTTACTTACAATGATTAGGGGTTCTCATCCTCCTCCAGAAAAAAGGCCTAGACAGGATATTCCTTATGATTCTTCTGATCAAGCTTCAGTGTCTTCTGTCTCTTCCTCTGACCAGGATTATTCTTTTCATCCTTATGAGGATTCTGATGCAGAGGACTCTATTCCCTCTGCTTCTCCCCCTGAAGATTTCTCTTTTGGGGAAACCTTACATGAGATGAGGGAGCATTTTCATTGGGAAGGTCGGGATTACTCTGCTTTCAAGAAGAGACTTAGGGAATTTCTCCTTCTCCCTCAACACAGACCTTTGGCTATTCCTCCTGTACTTGATATTGTGGATGATGCTTTTTCTGAAGCTAACCTAAATCCTGATTCCTTGCCGCCTGCTCCTTCTAAGCCTGATAGATTTTACAGAGTCCCTGACTCCCATCAATTCTTATTTAAGAACCCTTCTGCTGATCCTGAAACCATTTCTCAGGGTTCTAGGGCTGTTAAGGCCGCTTCTTCTAAAAATCCTATCCCCTCTGAAAAGGATTCTCGTGCCTTGGACATGTGGGGCAAGAAGGTTTACACTTCTGCTACCCTTTCTATTAGAGCTTTAAATTGCCAGTTTCACATGTTCAAGTATCAGCAATTTCTTTTGTCTGTTCTAAAGCAAAAGCTCTCTACCTTTCCTGCATGTGCAGAGGACAAGGAATTACAGGATGTTTTGCATGCAACTGAACAAGTTAGCAAACATAGTTTACATTGTGGTTTTGATGCCTTAGAAGCTTCTTGCAGGGCTGCTGCCTCTGGTACTGTTATCAGGAGACATGCTTGGCTTCATGAGCAGAATTTACCAGAACAGGTTAAGGCTAAGCTGTTAGATGCCCCTGTTCAGCATGATGTTTTATTTGGATCCAAGGCTGAGGAGGTTATTAAAAAGATGGAAGAAAAAGCAAAATCTATGCAGACTGTTAAATATTTTTTACAAGTTCAGCCTCCTAGATTTTCTAGAAATTGGCCCTCCAAAAATTGGTCTTTTCCCACGTCTGACATGCCTCAAAGGGGAAGATATAGACGCTCCAGAGGTTGGGGGCAGGCTCAGGCCTCTTACAGGTCCAGACAATGGACTGCTTCTTCACCTAGAAGGGGAGAAGACAGACCTCAATCTCAAAAGAAGCAGACCCAATGACTCTCTCCGTTGGGCTACAGGTCCTCCTTGCCTGGAAGCCCCTCTCGGAGGAAAACTTTCTCTTTTCTACCAAAATTGGACTCATATTACCCAGGACAAATGGGTTTTAGACGTGATTTTAAGAGGCTACAAATTCCACTTTCATACTCTGCCAAGGTCTTCAGGCTGGCCGGATCTGCCAAAACATCAATGGTCAGAGGCCGTAAATCAAGTGGACGCCTTATTGGCCATGAAAGCCATAGAACCTGTTCCACTTCCAGAGATGGGAAAAGGTTTTTACTCCAGACTATTTCTGGTCCCAAGGAAACAAAACTCATGGAGACCTATTCTGGACCTCTCAGTGTTAAATACCTTTCTGGAGATTCCAAAATTCAAGATGCTTACTCTGCAACAACTTCTTCCCATGCTCTCCCAGGATGCTTGGATGGTGACATTCGACTTGAAGGAAGCTTATTTACACATTCCCATCAGACAGGAACGCAGAAAATACCTCAGATTCAAGGCAGGTTCGAGACACTTTCAATTCTCTGTACTGCCCTTTGGCTTATCTACTGCGCCCAGAGTCTTTACCAAGTGTCTGGCTCCAGTAGTAGCTTATTGCAGACTCCAAGGAATTCAAATTTACCCCTACCTGGACGACTGCCTTATTCAGGCAGACAGCAAGGATCTTTTACTTCAACATCTGCAGTTTGTTCAGCGTCTTCTCCTACTACTGGGATTCTCAGTGAACACAAAAAAGTCACATTTGATCCCCTCTCAACAAATGATCTTTTGGGAGCTCTTCTAAACACAAGCTTACAAAGGGCCTTCCTTACTCCAGAAAAACAAGTACAGCTGGCATCAATTTTCAAAACCTTGGCTACTTTAACTCAGCTCACTGCAAGGAAATTCCTGCAGGCTTTGGGCTACATGGCTTCTTGCATCCTGTTGATTCCAAATGCAAGGCTTCATATGAGAAAACTTCAATGGTACCTAAAGAGTGTATGGTCTCAGCATTACCACAGCCTGGAAACTATGATACCTCTGATTCCCTGCCTCCAAAAGGAGTTCCTTTGGTGGTCCAGGGCTTGTGCTTCAAACGAAGGGAATCCCTTTTGTCTACCTCATCCTGCTCAGATCATAACCACAGACGCCTCGGATTATGCTTGGGGAGCTCATTACCTAAACAATTGCCAGCAGGGTTATTGGACAAAGAAGCATCTTCCCTGGCACATCAACTTGAAGGAAATGTTGGCAGTCCAAAATGCTCTTCTAGCCTTCCAGAGTCTTTTGCAACCAGGCCATCTTCTGATTCGCACAGACAATACCACAGTCATGTGGTACATAAACAAGCAAGGGGGCTCTCACTCCTACTCCCTTTGCAGACTAGCCATGAGCCTATGGGACACAGCTCTAAATCTAAATCTGCATCTTCAAGCTGAATTCATTCCAGGAAAAATCTCTTAGCAGACAGCCTAAGCAGAAATCTTTTGGATCCTCACAAATGGATGCTGGACCCCAAATTATTCAGCAGGATTACAGCAGTTTGGGGAGTCCCTCAGATAGATCTGTTTGCATCTCATCTCAACCATCAGCTGCCTCTCTTTTGCACCAGGTCCTTCCACAAAGCAGCTTGGAAAGTGGATGCCCTGTCTTTCAGCTGGAGGAATCTTTCGGGATATGCCTTCCCTCCTCTTCCTCTTCTGCCTCGGGTGTTACTGAAAATAAAACAGGACAAACCCAAGATTTTCATTTTGATAGCTCCAAATTGGCCTCGGCAGTTTTGGTATCCAACTTTAAGACACCTGTTCTTGGAACCTCCATGGATTCTGCCTCTGTTTCCTTCTCTTCTGTCCCAGCATCAGGGTCAGATGTTTCACTCTCAAATCAAGACTCTTTGCCTGGCAGCTTGGCTTTACAAGGGCCTTTGACTCCTTCTGCTTTTCCCAAACAAGTTTTGGATGTTCTCTTAGAAGCTAGGCGTCCTAGCACTAGAAAATCCTATGCTTCTAAATGGAAAATATTTTGTATTTGGATGCGGGACCGAGGTTCTAACCCTCTTTTGCCTGACATTTCTTCCATTCTACTTTACCTCTCAGACCTTTTTCTTAAAGGCCTCTCCTTTTCTTCCATTAAAATCCATGCTTCTGCTATCTCGGCTCATTACAACACTGATCCCCCCATTTTTTCTCACCAGCTGGTGAGACAATTTTTGAGAGGGGCTAAGAATTTAAGACCTCCCAGAACTCCTCCTGTTCCTGCTTGGGACCTTAATTATGTTTTGGAAAAACTAACTTTACCCTCCTTTGAGCCTGCGGCTGCTTCGGATATCAAGTTCCTTTCCTGGAAGACAGCTATTTTATTAGCTTTGACTTCTGCCAGAAGGGTTTCTGAGTTGCAAGCTCTCATGGCTGTGGAACCATACCTTATTTTCCACCAAGACAGAGTTGCCTTGAGGACCAATCCTACATTTATGCCTAAGGTGATTTCTAAAGTGGCTTTAAATCAGACTATTCACCTTCCTACTTTCTTTCCAAATCCTCAAAACAAAGGGGAAAGGATTTTGCATTCAATGGACGTACACAGACAACTAAGGTTTTACCTGGATAGAACTAAAGATTTCAGGAAATCTGATCAGTTGCTTATCTCTTATGCCTCTAGTTCTCTAGGCAAGGCTATCTCTAAACAAACTATTTCCAAATGGATTGCTCATGGGATAAGGTTTTGTTACTCTTACTTACTGTTAGAAGTCATTCTACTAGAGCAGCTGCCACTTCAGCAGCTTTTCTCAGAGGAGTTCCTACCAAGGACATTTTGGAAGCTGCCACTTGGAGTTCAGTGCATACTTTCTCTAAGCATTATAATCTCCCTTTGTATTCTAAGTCTAGGGCAGGTTTTGCCTCTGCTGTCTTGCAGGGTCTTCTGGCTGCCCCTTCTTCTGCATAACCTCCTCCCTCATCACAGCTTTGGGATTCCACCCTACAGTTATGACTGCAACAGTGAAACACGAAGAACATAGTACAGTTGTGTACACCTACCATAAATGCAGATGTTCGAGTGTCTTCACTGTTGTAGTCGGTGTTTCCCTCCCACCTATCCCCTCTTATCTTCCTCTTCTTTTGTGGTGTATTTGTGTTTCCTTTTTGGACACCTTTTGGTTATTTTGGGGGACTTCTGACATCTGGGGCAAGAAAGACTGGAGAAGATAGCATCGGCTGTCAGCTTTATATCCCTGCGTTCTGACGTCAGGGTGCTTGCTGGAGTAGCCGACGCCGGATCCAGACTTTGGGATTCTGGCCGACCTCGGGCTGCCTGCCGGCAGGATCACCCTACAGTTATGACTGCAACAGTGAAGACACTCGAACATCTACATTTATGGTAGGTGTACACAACTGTACTTTCTCTTGACCATCGATGAGGGGTGATTTCACACCTTACTGCAGGAAGTAGATCTCAGCCAAACCAATGGATTTGTTTTCCATTCTCACTTAACCACACACAGGTTAACATCCTGGAGGATTGGGACTTTGACACCAAGGAATGCCTTCTATCCGAAGGACATTCTTTAATTTCTAAAGGAAGTGAGGAAACCCAGCACCAGAAAGTCATACCTGGCAAAATGGAAGAGATTTTCCACCTTGTGTCACAGCAAGAACACCAGTCCTTCTTGGGCAGAACCTGTCAGGCCTGTTCAGACAGGGACTTTCCTACTTTGGCATTTAAGTACATGCATCTGCAATATCGGCTTGTCTGCACAGTGCTCGACCTATCTTCTCACACCCCCACATAAAGCTTTTCCTAAAGGGAGTAATTCTCTTGACGCCACCCAGAAGTAATTATTCCTGCCTGGGATCTAAATTGTGTGTTAGAGAAACTAACCTTGCCCTGCATTTGAAGCTGCCTCTGCACCTTTAAAGATGCTGACTTGGAAGGCCTCTTTTCTATAGGTGTGACATCATTAAGGAGGGTTTCACAGCTACAAGTCCTCATATGTAAAGAACCTTTCACAGGAAAATGGTAACGCTTAGAACAAACCCATTCTTTATGCCTAAGGTGATATTAGAACTTACACATAATTCAGGCTGTCCACCTGCCAGTCTTTCCAAATCCACAGAATAGGGCAGAGCAAGTCCTTCATTCCCTAGATGAGCACAGGAAAATTTGTACGATCTAGACAGAATGAAAACCCCTAATAGAGAAGAGCAATTACCGGTACCTTTCACTTGATGGAAAAAAGGGAGGCCTGTCTCCAAACAACCCATTTCAAAATGGGTAGCAAACTGCATTAAGTTCTGTTAATCATACCATGGAAGAGATATACCTGCGCATATTAAAGCCCACGCAACCAGGCATGAGTCAACTACCTCAAAGGAGTCTCTATCCAGGCCATTCTAGAGGCAGCTACACGGAACTGAGTGCACAATTTTACAAAACACTATAACCTAGGCAATGTCTCCAGGGCTAGAGCAGGTTTCACCACTGCAGTCCTGCAAAACTGTATCTGCTAGAGTCATTCTGATCACCTGCCACCCACTTGTTAGCTTTGAGAGTCCTTCTGAGACTCAGTACTGCAACGCTGACTATGAAGAACATAGTACAGTTGTGTCCCACTTACCATAATTGTAAATGTTTGAGTAGATCAGTATTGGAGTACATACTCCCACCCTCCAACCCCTTTAACTGCTGACCACCCCCCCACCCCCCACCCCCACTGCTCCTTATGTTTTTTTCTTACTTTTCACTCATATTCAGACAACTGGGGATGTTGTGCTGTCCTCAGGAATCAGACTCCTTATTTATTGTTTAGAAAGTCCTGAAGAATGCACTAACAGACACCCTACCCTGTTTGTACCCTGATGTCCAGACATTGGTCGTCGGATATCTGTCAACTAGGGATGATGCAAACACTCTGGATATTGGGCCCGTCATGGGCTTCTGCATGGCAGGAAGATTTAAAAATCAGTACTGCAACAGTGATCTACTTCCTGGCTGTCTGTTGCCATTTGGTGAAATATCTCACTGCTCTTCCTGCTGAGTTGCTTGGGTTTATGGCTATGACTCCTGCACCCCAGACCTGAAGGTCAGTATTTTTTTGATGTCGTCAGTTGACAGGATTGCACCCACTGATCATAGGTTCATAGGTGTCTACTAGGCTAATGGCCCTGGAGCCTTTACAAGCCTAGCCCATAGAAGTGCCCTGGCATCGTGCCGCCCGGCGTTAGTTCCCATTGCCTCTGTCAAGTAGAGCCACTGGAGTGATCCCCGGGGTGAACTTTCTTTTTCCCATCCACTCATCAAGATTTCTTTTAGAGGACCAGTAAGGTGCTCTGCTTGACATGTATGGGACGTCTGTTCCATCATCATCTTAGATCTCCTCTTGGCTAATGTTTTCAGGCACCTGAATCAGGACCAGTAACCCAAATACTCAGAAAAATACATTGTCGCTCAGGCTGTATGCTTGATTGCATTCTGTCTACAGGCAGTTGAAGATGGAGTGTAGAGGCTATTGGCCTTTCATCCAGGTAATGGTAAGTGTCATCTGAAAGCTTAAAGGTATGTTATGGTCAAGTATGGTAGTGTGCTTTCCTGAATTAGAGAGCATGCCGCTGTTTGTGCTTCAGCATGTACTTCCCACTCTGGCTTTGGTTCAGTGTATGGGGAATCAGGCATACTGGCAGGAAATGATACTGTGGTTTGAAGAGTTTGGGCCATGTGTTGAGCCCACTACCTGGCACTTGATTGATTGCCATCTCTTCTGGTTGGTGTAGTGCTGGTATACATCTCCAGAACGGGCCTGTATGTGGTCCAGAGAACATGTGGAAGCTATGCTCCCTTATAGAACATTTCCATGGTTGCTTGGCAGACAAGTGATGATGGGAGCTTTTATATAAGTCCCAAACTTGTGACACATGGCAGCCAAGATCTGGGAACAAGAGGCAGTGATACCACTGTTGTATCAGTCATATGGCATTGGATGCCCCAGAAGCAAGTGTACCTTGCAGTAGGTTGACATTGGCCTCTTCTGGGACAGGGTTTCCAGTATTGTTGCTTGCATGTTATTAGGTGCACGCAGGTTACATGTCCTCAGAAGTAACCATCTATCTGTCCATGTCAGTAACCTCCTGGTTAGAGAACTGGCCCAACAGGAGCCACTGGCAGTATCTAAGTGGTCATCTCCCTACTGCAGCATGTACAACAGGGTGGTGTTGCCTTCTCAACCATCTACATATTCACCTGCAAGGTAATAGTTGCCAGAAATGGTAGCTTATTTCTGTACTATAACATTGTGTGGTAGGACAATTTCAGAGTAGTCCACCAGTTTTTCTTATATTCTACAAAGTTACTGTAGCATGCAGATGACTTTCAGAATTGCACATCATCTATAGGTTTACAGCAATGCTCATTTGTCTTAAATGTAAATTGTTTTGGATTCTGGGTGTCTATGTAGGAGTGTTCCATTAGGCTGTTAATTATGCAGTAGGACCAAAGTCTGGGTAGCCTAGATCTCTTCTGTCAGAGAGTTCTGTGTTCTTTGTTCACTGAAGAGCTTTGCTGTGGTGGTTATGAAAGAAAAGACTTGGAATAAGGAAATACGGAAGCTAACCATACTGGTTGAGAAATACCACATATACAATGCCTGAAACATCCAGATTTATGATCTTTTAAAATTTGATCAAGTGAGATAGGTCATCTGTTTTCAGACAAACTTCTCCACCACAAAGTTTGTGATTTCCCATCCATTTGTCCAGATTATGTTTGAGTAAAGTAAGAGACATTCTTTGTTTTATGTTGAAAAGAAGGTGATTCCAGAGAAGTGGTATTCTCTGTCATACATATCTGTCCCTCCAACATTTTCTGTTTATGTTGCAGAGGAGAGTAAGATTTCTAGAATGGTTGTTTTTGCCACAACTGGACTGCCAGGTGTTCAGTAGGTCTGACGGATGGGGTTGACTGGGTCTCTGTAAGTGAGGTAGAGATTGCCCCTCAGTAGCCTGTAAGATACTGTAAAGAGGGACAGGGTTTTGAGATAATCACTGTAGCTTTTATGATTAAGGCCTTTGATTTTATTGATGAGAAAACATTATCTAGTTCTTGGGTAGGTACATACTGAAGGTGGACTAGGTTCATAGGTGTATACTAGGCTAATGTCTACTAGGGCCTTTAAAAGCCTAGCTGTGCAATCCAAATGTGACCCACAAAGTTTAATTTATATTGTTGGTCATATCTGGGTTGCACGCTAGTCTGATGAGATTATTTGAAAAGAGTAAGAGTCATGCTTTGCTGTACATGGAGATTCCCTCTTTTATTTTTCTTCTCTTCTCTGTCTTTCCTATTACCAGCCCAGTTGGGTTTACCAGCTGTCTTATACCCCCCCCCCCAGCCTTTCAATCTGGTGTTTTCTGGGAACCAGTCATGGCCTAAGCATGTCTGTGCACTTTTTTATATAGTTGTGACCTACCCCATTTCCCCCCCTCCCTTGTGGACCTAATGGTATGCCTGAGGGACAGGTGTGGAATGGAGACTTGCCATACATCTCCACAGCAGCTCAGCCATGTCGTCACTCTTTTCCCCCTCTTTAGGCATGTCTACCAATGTGCCTTCCCCTGACTGTACAATGTATATGCCCATAAGTCCAAACACCTGCCCACCCTGGATGATAACACCCATCCCTCTGTGATGCTCCATTTGTCACCAGAGCCAGCAGTCAAACCAGGGTCACTTGGTTCATATTCAGGGCTTTATCCCCTATATGCCTCAGAGTGGCTGAGGTGGAATTATACTCCTTGATTGGCCTATTAAGTGCTAAACAAAAGTGGAATTATCAAATCCCTGGAACTGGACACCATTAGTAATAAGATGCTCAATGAAGAAGGACTTCCTTACGGTAGTGGCTACATGGTACCTGAAGGACTGTTCATTGTCTGCATAGCTTCCCATTGACTACTGTATCAATCTTCAGGGGTATGATGTCAGTGTGATAGTTGCAGGAGACATCCTGCTTGTTGATGGTTACCATTATACATTGTTTGGCATTTAGTTTTAAGCCATGATTTTGACACCAGATCTTGGTGTCTTCTGGAGAGCTTGACAGCACCAAGTTTTTTAATCGTCTTTAAATCTGGTCAGCCGTAAATTGATAATATTAGCTCTGACCATTAAAAAGCAAATGCTAAAGAGGAGTCATAGACTGCATAAACGCAGTCGAACCTATTGCACACGCTTAGTACATTTTAATTGTCACAGAACTAATACCATGCCAAAACTTAAAAATTTAAAATGAATGCAGTTATATGCAGCCAGACATGGAGATGGTTTGTTTGTATTTGTTTTTGAGGTAGAGCACTGATCTCCGTGGACCTTTTTCAAACTCAGCCTGTGAGCTGTGTCTGACTAAGTGACTTGCTCAGATCACATGAGGAACATAGTAGGAGGTTGTAAGTCATGCAAGATTTTCTTCCTGCTGTTCTCTGGATTTGATCTCTTGGTACTCTTGGTACTGTGGCTAAGATTTATTGTGTAGACAGGAGTTCTTTCACTTTATTGCTCTCCAACATCCAAGCTATGCCCACGCCTAAACGTATTTTGCCTGAAAAGAGCTGACCTACTCACACTTGACTAAATTTTAAAGAACCATGAATCTGATTGAGACAGTGCATATGTGACAGACTGAGTACATTGTTAATGGTAACATTTCTTTTACTTGATCTTTTTTCTACATAATGAAATGTACCCACTTGCAGGGGCCTCTGTGTATGTGAAATGGGAAAAAAGAAGAGAAAGCCTTTGATATATAGCTGTAGACAAGATTTTTTTCACTTGATCACATTCAGATATTGGAGGTGTATTCAGTCCAAAAATGTTTTTGGTGAGGAAGCAGTCTGGGAGTGAAAGCAGCTGGCACACACTCACTTTTAAATGATTGTGAATCTGAATTGTCAGGGGCAATGTCTTTGTGTATATTTGATGTAAGCTGAACTACATTACTGTAATTTTTATCATATTTGAATATCAGAGGTGTACCCATTGAGATTGTGGTTAGTCTTTTGGAAACATCTGCATGTGAAGATGTAGAATACTTGCCAGGAAGAAATAGGTAATCATCATAATTTTTATGTGAAGGTTAGTTATGTGATTTCACAATCAGAAGAGGTGTACCATATGAGAAGGGGGGTTATTGTTTTTTTCAGAAGAGGTGTACCGTATGAGAAGGGGGAGTTATTGTTTTTTGGAATAACTGAAGATAGCAGCTCACACTTTGCTTTCAGAATTGTCATTTTATTATAGCTGCTCAACATATCTTTTAAGCTTCTGACAGTCTGAAATTATTCATTAGGTTTTTTCACTGCAGATAGAATTCTACATATTAATTTTTCTCATGCAGCTGGCTGTCACATTTCGTCTTCGTTTAAGTGTACGATATAAGTGTAATTTATAATAAAATGCCCAGACATGCTTCTCAGAAATGTTTACTTGAAAATGAGAAATTATTTCAGAGGTATCCCTGTATTGGTTGTGGCTTCCAGTAGGTGTATGTGTCCAATAGAAAAGTATAGGATGCCAGACTGCATTGTGTTCATTTCCTGTAAAGTGTCAGGTAAATGATATCCCTTCAGGGTGGGGAATGCCAATAATGTCCAGAATGTATCTATATTGGTTTGTCAGACATTAAAAGCAGATATTTGTATTTCTTCTTTACTGACATTGGATAGCTTTCACTACTAAAACTCACCTGTACCTGGCATTGCATATACATTCCTGAAAGCAGGACAGCTTTCAGTAACTCCTGCCTGTGCCTGAGGATGTCCATGTATCATTCCTCAAAAACACTGACAATTTTATCAGAAGGTGATTGAAATATTGCATTATGCACAGAACACTAAATGCCGACTTGCACACTCATTCCACTGACAGTCTGCCCAGCTGCATTTATAGTCATGTTCAGTTAGTGGTGGATGGAAAACTGAGTGCAGAACATGTCCAGCAAAAAAATGTGTACCGAGTCAGAATTACATCAGAAGTAAAAAGTCATGTATGTATAGATTTAAAAATGCTTTGTGTTATGAAGATGCATAATCAAATAATGGCTTGACAGCATCAAAATGGCATCCAACATTGAACTGCATGTAAATACAGTAGATGTAAAAAGTGTACACACCCCTGTTAAAATGCCAGGTTTTTGTGATATAAAAATAAGACCACAATAAATAATTTCAAAACTTTTCCCACCTTTAATGTGACCTGTAACCTGTACAATTTGATTGAAAAACAAACTAATCTGTTAGGGGAAAAAAATAACCTGCAATAAGCTGATTGCATAAGTGTGCACATCCTTAAACTAATACTTTGTTGAAGCACCTTTATATTTAATTACGGCATTTAGCCTTCTTGGGTACACACCTGCTATCAATTAAAGAGACTCTGATTAATCCCAAATAAAATTCAGCTGTCCTAGTAGGATTTTCCTGACATTTACTCAGTTGCCTGCTACAGCAAAAGTCATGGTTCGCAGAGAGCTTACAAAGCTTCAAAGAGATGCCATTGTTGAAAGGTATCAGTCAGAAGAAGGTACAAACATTTTCCACAGCTTTGGATATACCATGGAACACAGTGAAGACAGTCATCAAGAACTGACCCCCCCCCAAAAAAAAAAAAAAATGATGAAAAGACAAGACGAAAACTGGTTAGGGAGGCTGTCAAAAGACCTACAGCAACACTGAAGGAGCTGCAGGAATTTCTGGCAAGTACTGGTTGTGTACTACATGTGACAGTCTCCTGTATTCTCTGTATGTCTAGACTATGGGATAGGGTTGCAAGAGTGAAGCCTTTTCTTACACAGAAAAACATCCAGGCCTGGCTAAAATTTGCAAAACAATATATCAAGTCTCCTAAAAACATGTGGGCAAATGTGTTATGGTTTGATGAGACCAAGGTTAAACTTTTGGGCCACAATTCCAAAAGATACATTTGGTGCAAAAACAACACTTTGCATCACCTAAAGAAAACCATCCCCACAGTGAAGCATGGTGGTGTCAGTATCATGCTTTGGGGTTGTTTTTCTTCAGCTGGAACTGGGGCTTTAGTCAAATTAACGGTTCCAAATACCAGTTATTTTGGCCCAAAACCTTCAGGCATCTGCTAGAAAGCTGAAGATGAAGAGGAATTTCACCTTTCAACATGACAATGATCCCAAGTATACATCCAGATCAACAAAAGAATTGTTTCACCAGACGAAAATTAAAGTTTTGGAATGGCCCAGCCACAGCTCTGACCTAAATTTATTTATTTATTTATTTATGTATCATTTGTTGACCGGGAAAGTCCGACTAGGTTCCACAGAGCCTGTTTTCAGCGGAGGCCTGGGGAAAAATGCCCCAGATGCATGTCTTTGGAATGTGGGAGGAAACCGGAGTACCCAGAGGAAACCCACGTGAACACATGGAGAACATGCAAACTCCACACAGAAGGCACCCCAGCCAAGATTTGAACTGGAGAACCTCGTGCTGTGAGGCGACAACGTTAACCGCTGCACCACTGTGCCGTCCAGTAGAAAATCTGTGGAGTGACCCGAAGAGGGCTGTGCGCAAGAGATGCATTTGCAATCTGACAGATTTGGAGTGCTTTTGCAAGGAAGAGTGGGCAAATATTGCTAAGTCAAGATGTGTCATGCTGATATATTCCTACACAAGAAGACTGAATGCTGTAATTAAATCAAAAGGTGCTTCAACAAAGTATTAGTTAAAGGGTGTGCACACTTATGCAACCAGCTTATTGTACTTTTTTTTATATTTTTTCCCCTAACAGATTTGTTTGTTTTTCAATTGAATTGTGCAGGTTATAGGTCACATTAAAAGTGGGAAAAGTTTTGAAATGATTTATTGTGGTCTCATTTTTTTTATATCACAAAAACCTGGCATTTTAATAGGGGTGTGTACAGTTTTTGTATCCGCTGTACTTAACAGTGGAATAGCTGTCTTAGGTGCAGCAGGCACATGAACATAAAGTGTAAATCTCCCATACCTTTCCTAAAAACTTTAAAAATATGTTTGGATATCACCTGTGAAGGCTGCCAGCCTAGCCAGCTAGAAATTTGTTAATAATTATATGTCATTTGTGAATAGTAATATGATTTGTATGCTTGCCTTACAAATGTAAGAAAACTACATGTTCTGTACTGAGCTTCAAGACTGTAACCACAGTGCACCCTGCTGGAAAAGAGCAGAAATGTGTATAAGCTACATGCCTATGCATGTATGTGCTTGTTGGTAAAGGCTGGAATATACTGAGTTAACTTGCAAACACTAAGAAAATAAGTACAGAGTTTTACAATGTGCTATAAAGTTATTTTTTCTCAGCTAAGAGACAACGATGTCTAGTGCTAGGGGTTTCTTTCTATTGTCTTGGGACAGAGATAATTGCTAGATTTCACATGTAAAGTGTTTTTGTATTGCTCTGTGGCTTCCTAGGTGCTGAACATCTGCGAGATAAGTATTTTTAACAGAGACATGTTAAATTCTGTTGGTATTTGTTTAGCCTGGGAACTAGAGGCAGGTGTCAAAAAGTGATGTCATCTAGCTAACCCGGCAGTAATGTGTATTATTAATTTAAGCACCATCTCCGAGAGAAAGTCTGTGCATTTTGTATCTTGTTTTGGATCTGACAACATCCTCTCACAGCACTTGTATTTGCTCTGTAAGTAAGACTTAGATCATAGTATTTCTGTTAGAGATCGATGGGAATATAGCAAGATTAGTATAGATGTTTTCTGTATTATTAAGTATTGTCTTGTTCTTTTATTATTTATTACTAAATACAGTTAAACCTTTTAATTGTGGCTTGTTTGTTAGAGATATTTAAGCTCTAGTACTTGCATATTTATTTTATTTTTTATTTTACATTTGTTAACCGAGGGTGTCTGACTGAGCCGAAAAGGCCCTTTTTCAGCAGAGGCCCGGGGAGAAAAGCTCCACAAAGAAAAATTACAGACACATTTAGTTATTTAGACATGATCAGTATACACACCAATTACAAGAGACATGTTTTTACAGTGGTATGCGGCACATAAACATTTACAGTGGAGAGAACAAATAAAAAAATATTAATTTTAAAAATAAAGGTAATTAATAGATTTGTGGTGTACAGCTGAAATTTGGAACATAGGTAGAATACATTCATAGTACACAGGTACAGTACATACATTGTAGATTAGCCAGTGTTTGTGAGTAAGATTGAAAACTATTATCAAGTGCTCTAGATTTAGTATGTATATGTTGTCCGCTTTCACTAGCTTGGGGAGCAATCATGGCACTGCCAACTTTGCTTGAGATGTTGCCTGATGAGGTCTTTAAAGGAGGCTTTGGATGATGTGTTTTGAATGCTAGTAGGGACAGAGTTCCATTTTTTAGCCACTGAACTAATATATAGTGCATCTCCAAAGCTATTGTAGCTGTTGGTGACTTCTAGTAGTAGTTTGCTTGATGATCTAAGAGGCCTTTTGGCTGAGTGATATTGTACTAGGTTTTTGAGAGCAGGACACTTATTGGGGAAGTAATAGAATGACAGAGGCAGAGCTGATTGTAGCTTAGGAGGTTGGGCAGTTCAAGCCAGTGGAGCTGTCTCAAAGCAGTACAGTGATGAGTTCTATATGAGCAATTTGCAGCAAAGCGGGCAATTCTGTTATAGCAGACTTCCATTTTGCTTAGTTCAGTTTTGTTGAGTAGTCAGAATGGGAGATGCATAGAGTAGGGTGGATAGAAGTTAGGAGCGAGCAATGGCTGATCTTGTGCTGTTAGTAAGAAATGGTTTGATACGGTAGAGTGACCCCAGTTTGGCATATACTTTTTTAATAGTTAAGTTGAGATGGCTATCAAATTTTAGATGGGAGTCTATGGTTATTCCCAATAGCTTAGCCTGTGCCACTGGAGCAATTGGAGTAGCATTTGTGGAGTAGATAGTGAACTGACTGTTAGTGTTTTTGTTAGAATTGGTTATAATCATAAGCTGAGTTTTCTTTGGATTGAGGATAAGTTGGGCTTTGGTAAGGTAGTTTTCAACGTCAGAGAATGCTAGTTGAGTTGTTTGCAGGAGGGTGGGAATGTTTTGTGCAGCACAGATTGAGGTAGTGTCATCTGCATACTGAATTATAGATGCATGCTGTGTGGAGGTATGGAGGTCATTTGTGAAGACTGTGAATAGTAGTGGTCCTAAGATAGAACCCTGTGGGACTCCTATAGTTATGGGCAGCTGAGGAGAGAGAGAATTTTCCCATTTCACAGCTTGGTACCTGTCAGTTAAGTAGCTTTGGAACCAGGTAAGAGTGGAATTTGATAGATGATATTGGTTTAGTTTGTTTAGCAGGATTTGGTGTGAGACTGTGTCAAATGCTTTGGACATATCCAAAAAAAGACACTTGTAAGCCTTCATTTTTGAGACAGTTTACTGTGTCTGTGAAACAGAGGAGGGCTGTAGTGGTACTATGGGCAGGTCTGAAACCATGCTGAGTAGGTGACAGGATGTTGCTGTCTAGGAGATAGTTTAGCATCTGGGTATGGATGCATTTTTCGAGGATTTTGGCCGGGGGGGGGGGGGTAAAGCAATGGGTCTGTAGTTATTAAGTTCAGTGGAGGTCCCGCCTTTATGTATGGATGTAACATAGGATATTTTCCAGAGTTTGGGCACATAGTTTTCAACAATTGATCTGTTTATGAGAGTGGAGACTGGGATAGCAATAGCATCTGCTGTGAGTTTCAAGAAATAGCTGGGGAGTAGGTCGGCTGCTGTTGATGAGGTTTTTAGTTTGGAGAGCATGCTTTTGATTGAAGTGGTGGAAATTGTTTTGAGGGTAAAGCTTGTATTAGTGTTATTTGTGTTGGGGGGATAGTGAGGAAGGAACTGTCCTGTGATACTAAGGATAGAATTGAGTTCACAAAGTGGGAGTTGAATTGTGTTTTGATGGGTACTTTAGTGTCAGGGGTGGTTGGTTTGGGGGTAGCCCTTTGGGTGGATTTTAGTAGCTGGTTTACATTTTTCCAAAATTTTTGTGGGTTGTGTTGGTGTTTAGTTTGTAATGTTGTGTAGTAGGATTTTTTGTCCAGCCTAATGCATTTTTTTGCACGGTTGCACAGTTCTTGGTACTTAGGCTTTGTGTTTCTTTGTTTTTTTATAGTAAAGCCAGGCAGTGTCTCTGGACCTGAGGATTTGTTTGGTTTCTTTACTGAGCCAGGGGTTTGTAGAGGTTCTAACCTTGATTTTCCGCAATGGAGCGCCAGTGTCTAGGTGTTGTAGAAATGTTTTGTTGAAATATGCTACAGCCTGGTCAAGTGGGAGGGTTTTTAGGGGGGTCCAGTCATAGTTACAGAGTAAAGTGTTGAGGACCTCAGGAGAGAATTTTTTTTGTGTTTCTAGTGGATATATAGTTAGTGGTTTTGCATATGCTTGTTCTACTACGTATAAAGTATATTATGTTGTGGTCACTTAAGGTGTCTGGGAGACTGCCTGTGTGAGGGTACAATGTGGGGTTGTTAGTTAGGACCCAGTCAAGGATGGATTCCCTTTTAGATTTTTTATCACATCTAGTTGGAATTTGGACTAGCTGCTGGTAGCCATGGAGATTTATTAGATTACTTCGTGGTTCTGATATACAGGTGAACCAATCTAGGTTGAAGTCCCCCAGAATAAGGGTATGTGGAAGAACACCAGGACAAGAAGTCTTCAAGGCTAGCAGGTGTATTACCAGGTGGAATATAGATCACAATTGTGTTGATGACTTTTTTAGGGTGAAGTTGTGAGGTAAGTATGTCCCAATTATTGGGGGGGGGTAGGGGTTTGGTAATTGACAGACAGTTAAGTTGGACTTGTACAGTAAGGCAGTTCCACCCCCTTTACAAAGTGGTCTGTCTTGTCTAATGATATTGTAGCCGGTAGGAGAACTTCCGAGTTAGCTATGTTTTTATTTAGCCAGGTTTCTGTTAAAGCAACTATGTCTGGGGAGTAGTGTGCTATTGTGGCCTGGAGTTCAGGTATTTTATTTTTGATACTTCTAATATTAATATTTAGCATTAAAAGATGGTTGGTTTTGCTGCTGTTGTTGATTTGCCCAGGAATGAAGAAAGTGGGGGTGTTATGTTCTGACATTTGTGTTGGAGCAGTTTGTGTTGGACAGGATGGATTTGGGCCTGGGTTGTGGTGGATATCCCCACTTATGGTGAGCCTGGAGTTAAAATGGTTATATAGATGTTTGGAGTTTGGTGAGGAGTGTGAGAAAGTACTGCGTTTTTTTGGAGTAGGAATGAGAGCATATGTGTTTAGTTCTGAATTGGTCCGTTATGTAGTTCTTGAATAACTGTGGGCAGATATTATTATAATCTGTGGTGTCTGTATACGAGAGTGCATAATGTAGTGTTGTGCTACTAAGTTTAGGGATATTGCTAGAGTGATAACTTGTGGTGTTGTAAAGAATTATGAGAAGACAGACTAGACTTAGCTGTGTGATAGTCATGGTTATAAAGTTTAAGTTGTTTTTAGGTGGGGGGTCTGAATAGGAATTATAGGGTTGCACTATATGTGGATGGGGAAGTAGTGTGGGTGATGTAAAAAATGCCTAGTGGGAATGAGAGTGATTGGGAGTATTTTGTGTGGAGCAAGTTGGTGTGGTATAATGTGATATGACTTGAGGAGCTGTGATTGGTAGAGGTGATGTGAGGGTGAGCTGTGGGTATGGCTGTGATTACTATAAATGTAGAGGTAGTGGGGTCGGGTGGGAATAGGGGGCAGGGCAGGGGAGCGGAGAGAGCCCAAGTGTTAGCAATGGCGAACGGAGCGGGGCAGAGCCAACCAAGACAAGAGAAAAAAGTAAGTATTACTTTACAAATCTGAACACTTTTAAAACAAATTCCTGAGGTCTAATGGCTTACCGGCAAGCAGAATGTAATTGCTGAAGAGCACTTGTGTCCTGGTGGGAGACTAGAAATTTAAAGACTGCTCCATGCTCAGTAGGATTCTAATATAGACTTTGTATTGGGAAAGGGAGATAGCACAAGGGGTGTAAACCAGGTGGAATGCAAAGAAACCAGAGAGGCAATCAGTGGAAATCAGTGAAGGCCTCAGAGGGGGTAAGTAATAATTCAAACTACCTGTAAATTGAAGGCGAGAAGAGACAGCAAAGTTTATTAAGGTTGGGAGTGTGTCTTCACATTGACTTGCTGATTAGTAACAAGTTTGTGCACAGATTAGAGTAGGGAGATACATTAGCAATGAAGGGGAATATATAGAGATGCAAATAAACAGGTGGGCCTCCAAGTGATACAAACTAAGGCAGAAAGCACTGAAAGGGCTGCTTGATGGTTAATTTAGTCACAGGGATGTGAATTAAATGTATACTGTCTATTGGACAATTAGGATTACTGTACTAGCGGGGGGGGACACAAGGCTACAACAGTCAGTTTTATTAGCAAGCTGAGAACTACTAAGAAATACTGCTAATGTAATAGCTTCACTCTCATAAAACATACAAGTAGAATGCCTGTGTGGACTGACCCTGCACTTGAGGCACAAAATGTATATCCTTGTTTAGTTTGCAGTACTGATTCCTTCTTATTCTGTATGGGTGGAGTGGTAGCCGCAGACTGCAGATTT
Source organism: Protopterus annectens (assembly GCF_019279795.1). Taxonomy (NCBI): domain Eukaryota; kingdom Metazoa; phylum Chordata; order Ceratodontiformes; family Protopteridae; genus Protopterus; species Protopterus annectens. The sequence goes on along the minus strand of NC_056733.1, from coordinate 1,083,560,551 downwards.
GCTTGAGTGTGCTCCTGCTCTTGAGGCTCAAAATGTATATCCTTGTTTAGTTTGCAGTACTGATTCCTTCTTATTCTGTATGGGTGGAGTGGTAGCCACAGACTGCAGATTTGCTTGGGTGTGCTCGGCAAGCAGAATGTAATTGCTGAAGAGCACTTGCGTCCTGGTGGGAGACTAGAAATTTAAAGATATGGTGATATTTGGTGACACTGTATAGGCCACTCTTAAATAGCCTTAAAAGTACTGGTCACACTTACCATTTAGATAACGGTACCATTACACTGTAGAAGTGGTCACCCTTTGGGAAGGGCCTTATAGTAGCTGATAAGAGTGGTTGGTGGCAGCTGGTACTATCTTATAGTCTGGGCAGAAGGGGGCATAGTTAGTGAACCTGTGCCAGTCTTCCCCAGGAGTGTCTGTGTGTCTGTCTGTGTGTGTGTGTGTGAGTGTGTGATCTACTTGGGCAGGGACACACAGCACTGGTTAGACAGAGAGAGTGCTGGAGGGTTTGGATTGACCACTCGGCTGATATCTTAACCCTATAGCTGTGCTAGTGGGGAGTCTTATTTTGGATCTGGAGAAAGAGAGAGAAACCAGCCCCAGACTGCCTGTGATCTCTGTGTGCTCTTAAGGGAAAGTGTACTTTACTGTGTGTGTACTTGTCATCTTCCCAATGTGTATATCCCTCACTGGTGTTAGTGGTGAGGATTGAGGCTCCTTGATTACTGGGCCAGTGCAGGGGCGTCACATCATCTTTTATAAAAAAGTGTACCTAGGCATTCTGTTATGATAGTCTAGTCTAACATCTTGCAGTGCAATTACTTTCTGTAGTGGGTAACCTTTGTTCAGGCCATGAAATAAAATGTACTGAATTTACATTTCATTGACATAAATGTCAGTAACCATTTGAAATGACAAAATTCACAATGCCGATTCCCAGACTGTGGAGACTGAGTGATAGAAACTTTAGTCTAAGATTGCCACTTCCAAATATTTTCTTTTCTCCAAAGTGTGGCAGTCTTGGAGTTGGTATGTGTAAGTTCAGGGGGTATGGGTGTGGAATTGCCTCCCAACAAACAAAGTAGTTTAAAGGAAAAAAAAAAACATTTAATATTCACTCTTCTGTAATTTCAGTCATTTTTCTTCAGCATTTCTGGACTTGGCATTGCAAGTCCAGACATTTCAATAGAGAGACTTAAAAATCATGTAGATTTCTATTTAGTATTGACTTTTTCTATTACTGGAGAAATAGACTACTACCAAAAAAAATCTCTGTATTAACAAAGGTAAAATGTCCCAACTATCTCTAGTACTGAATCACATGCACCTCCATAAATGTGGAATGGCATTGTTAGATGTAGTATTTATTTGAAAATCGAGGTATAATTACCTGAAAGGTATGCTAACAACTGCCAAAGGGTGATAGGGTTATTATTTCCTGTAATAATAATGATATGTACCGATTGCAAGCTTTTGTAGGTATTTCACAATGAGAGTCCACCCAAGTTGCATTATACTCATTTTCCATTACGGTTGGGTATATGACTCTTCAGGATGAGGAATGCAGATTGTATCAGTAACGTATCTGTTTTTAACTAGCAGTACATCAAAATTAAAAATCATTTGTATTTTTCTAATTTTCTTCGGACAGCGTCAATCAGCCTTAGGTTGTTACTCCATGGCTTCCCTCTCACTCATTCCTGGATCCTCCAGTTACTCCTACTGGAAACTCCTGATTTGACCCTTCACTGGGTGGGCCCTCTGTCTCCTTAGAGAGATGACCTCAGTAGTCACCTTCTGTTAGGCCTGGAGACTGTGAGAGCCTGGGAGTCACCACTCTCATAGCAACTATTCATTTGTCCTAACCATGTGAGTAGCTGGTGCAGTGTTGTCAGGACATCACTGATGCAGTGATGTCAGAACATTATTGCCACCACCCACCATCCCAGCTCTCGCATTATGGGATTTTGGTCTCCACCAGAGGTTGCACATAATCATAAAACCTTTTTCCCATTTTCTATATGGGGTCAGAGGTGTCATGTAAACTGTTGCCATCTGTCTCTATTCAATACCTCCTGCCTTCTTCAACACTCATGCCTGACTGAGGCCTTCTCTCACACAATCCAAGCCCTTGTTTCCTCTTGCCTTCTTCCTGTCTGTCCCAAATCTTCTTCACCAGATTGTCTTCTGCTTTTCTGCACATGCGCCTGAACCACCGTAATCTGTTCTATGTAACCTTTCCTGAAATTGGAGCTGCTTTGGCTTCTGCTGTTATGTCCTCATTTCTTCATCTGTCCCACAGCGTGCATCCTACCACCCATCTTAGGCATTTCACCTCCATTAACTCTAACTTCCTCAACTGCTCTGACTTTACTGATCAGAGGTTGCACAGGCATTAGTTTATCCTTCCACCCTTCCCTAGGAAAGGAGACCTGGCAGTTAACAGCTTCATCCTACCTCTGAATAGCAGTCCAATTCTGTTCCCAAACTTAAGTTGCCACTGGCACAAACTAGATGGCTTGCCTCTGTGCAATCTGTCTGGCTAAAAATCATTTGTACTTTTTCATTCCTGTCATTGGAGTTGTTAGCTTCCAAAGAGGCATATTTTGTGAAGATAAAGTTGTATTTGTACATTTATATTTAAACTCTCACTCTAAGGCTGTCATAACATATTTTCTTAGGAATTTTGCTGAACAGTTGTAGACTGTTTCAGGAATATGACTGTGTATTGGTATGTACCACCAATGGACATGGATAGCCTTTAGGTTACTTAGTTTTTTGCATTTTGATTAAAACATATTCATATCAAGTGTTGTTGCTGGCAGTCTCAGTAAATGTCAGAATTATATCTTTGGTACGGGAGCAAAGACCTAAATCCAAGTAACTCCACTAAAACTCGTAAAAGAAGTACACGTTTAATAAACGCAAGCTTTCACACACAAAAGTGCTTCCTCAGGCATTTGAAAGATATACATAAGAATAAGAATGTATCACATGTCACAGAGAGTCCAGTGAAATAGTCAGTTGAAGTACTTATTGAGAACAAATCCACTTCTAAACTGTCTTCATTTCAAAACCAGCTTTAAAAATCCCAGTTTCATTTCAACCAGGGTACTTATCTTCCCTGAGTCTTAGAATGCATTAATATTCAGCAATTATATCTTCTGTGTGTTGCCATGATCCCAAAACAAAAATCAATACTAATTCCTTTGAAAGGTTATATTTTCTGTTATTTTGAAAGTCTGAGCAAAAATAGAGATTTGCTAGGTTGAGTGACCCTTTCATTTAAGACTGTTGTCATTTTTGCTGTACTACTATTGGCAGTATGTCTTGTGAAGCTGAAAATCCTAGTGCATGTCTATAATTTAATAAGAAAATCTGGTATCAGTGGAAACCTTGGCATTTGTATGGAGGTTTAGACTGAACTCTTAAAAGCCATTACAAGTTTGCAGTGTGGAGAATGTTCAAAATATCTCACTTGAAAGTCTTTTCAGGCTAACATTTAGGCTTTCAGGCTTAAAAAACATTTAGTGCCATTTACAATATCAGGCTTTAAACAGTGTTTTTGTATTGAGATGATATTTGCACCCCTTTTACATGTTCATAGGTGTTTACTAGCTTAACGACCACAAGGGCCTTTTAAAGCCTAGCCATGCATCCAAATTCTCTGACAAGTTCTGATACCCTTGAAAAGTGTAAGCAGGGGTTTGGGAGATGAAACCTTTACAAGCAGGAGCTTGGGAGATGAACCATTTACAGGTTGCCTGTGTCCATTAGAGACATAAGTGCCAAACCAGGGATGAATTTCCAGTTTCCCATCCAGTTGTCCAAGTTACATTTGAATTGGGTTAGGGAGAAACTCTGCTTCACATGGATGGGGAGCCCGTTCCATAGACGGCATGCTGTGGCATAAAATGTGATATTAAAAATATTTTTATTTAAAATTTAAGATGCATTTGAGTTTTGTTTTAAAGCATGGATCACTATCTTAAGTGCAATCTATAGCTAAGTGGCCCATTCTTAGTACCGGTAAAAAATGAGAAGTAGAATGGTCTTCAGAACAGTCTGCTATGGCCGATTCCCATAGCAAAATGAAATAAAGCCATTGCTTTTCCATTCTGAACAAATGTGCAGGGATCAAGATAGCCTTAAGTCTGTGACAGGGGTACAGCTGTCTTGAAAATGGTTGGTAGGTAAAGGAGTTTATGGTTTTAACTCTGTACTTCATATGATCATAGGAGATTACAATGTTAATGGCCTGGGGCCTTTACAAGCCTAGCCAAGAGTTCATCCCCAAAAAGAAACCTCAGTCAGAACCTGTCGGCCCTGTCAGTGAAGAACACAGGTGGAACCCCTGGGACAAATTTGTGGTTTTCCATCCATTCATCAAGGTTAAGCTTGAAGATCAGTGAGGTGCTCTGCTAGACGTGTATGGGAAGTCTATTCCAGAGACAGGGCAGCCTCTGGGAGACAAACCTGTCTCTCCAGCAGGTTTTGTTGATGTCAGATATTAGATTCAGGCCTTTTGAGCGGGTAATGCGTGAGGAGTTAGACTTATGGATATGGAGCATCTCTAGTAGGGCAGGGTCCAAGATTGCCTTGTAGGTGAGACACAGATCACCGCTGAGCAATCTGTACAATACCGAGTAAACTGATAGTGATTTGAGCCTGTCTGAATAGGACAGGTGTTAGAGGCCATGGATTCTCTCTGTGAGATATTTCAGTGGCCTTTCCAGTTAGTGCCAATGTTTGGAGAGGTACATACCAAATGAGGTGTTATACTCCATTATTGGTCTAATGAGGGAGAAGTAATAATCTCCTTTTTTTGGTTGCAATCCCTTTACTTATGGATGAACCAAGTAAAAGGCTTCTCTGACCACTGCCTCTACACAGTGGTCAAATGGGAGGTTGTTATCAACCTGAGTGCCCAGGTCTGTCACCACACTTTGTGTGCTTAGGGGTTTGCAGTTGATGTGGTAATCAGTAGGGATCGTGTTTTTGCCGAATGGTATGATACATGTTTTGTGTTTAGCTTGAGGCCATGACTTTGGCACTAGTCATTAGTTGCTCTGAGGCCCTCTTGTAGCATATCAACATCATTTGGTAAGCAAATGACAGCACCCAGCTTACAGTTGTCCGCAAACTTGGTCAGCCACAGGCCTTTTGTCTTTGCCTGGACCTCTGAGAAGTAAATGCCAAATAGTAGGGGGTCCCAGGACACCTCCCTTGGAAACTCCACTAGTGATAGGTCTGCTGTCGGAGGTGGAGGTGCCGATTTTACTTTGAGGGCCCTGTCGGTGATCCAGTTGGCCACCCTCCTGATGAGATAGGGATTTACGCCAAGTTGTTAGCTTTTTGATGATGCCCGAGTAGGGGGATTGTGTGAAAGGCCTTGGCCAAGTCAAGATAAGCTGTATGAATTGACTTTCTCTCATCCAGGGCCTTGGTGACAGTCTCAAAGAAGTCAACCAGGTTCAACAGGGAAGATCTTCCCTTGACAAAAATGAACTGAGTGGGGTTAAGTGCTTGGAGGTTGCCTATGTCCTTGTTTATGAGATCCATAGTAATGTGCTCCATGGCTTTACAGATCAGACTTGTCAAGGTAATGGGACGATAGTTTCCAGGGTCAGTAGTGGCACCACCTTTGTGCAAGGGGATTACAATGGCAGTTCATCAGTCTGCTGGAATGAAGCCTGTACTTAGGCTGTGGTTGAATAGGGTGCTCAATGGCGAAGCCAGTTCTTGCTGGAGATGGTGCAGAATACAGCGTGGGATACTATCAGGTCCTATGGAAGCTGTGTTCTTTGCCTTGGATAGGGCATTGTAGCACTTGATCTGCAGAGATGTGAGGTGCGGGACAAGTATCTGGGATGTTGAAAGGGCCTTTGGGGGGATGAGGGTGAAGTTTGCATTGAACCTATCTGCTAGCAGGTTGGCTAAGTCAACAGGATCAGTGTAAGTGATGCTGTTAGGTACTAATTTGGAACAAACCTGGACTTTGCCATGGAGGTTCCTGAAGTCACTGAAGAAGACTTTTTGGTTTCCCTTTGTTTCGGAGGCTAGTGTAGATTCATAATTGGCTTTTGAGGTTTTCACTAGTGATCTGATTTGCTTATTGAGGCTAAGGGGGAAGTTTTTCTAATTTGGAATTTGTTCCTTTTTGCCGTTGGACAACAGTTTCTTCCTTTTGTTGTAAAGCCTATTGATAGAAGATGTCCTCCAAACAGGTTTCTGTTTCCTTGAGGAGCAGGTTTTAATTCTTTTTTTTTATTTGTATGGCCGAGTCCATGCAGTTGTACATTTGCTTGTATACTGCATTGGCATACTATTCAGCATAGTTGTCTGCATCCTCTGAAGGGGCGGTGGTATGAAGCTACAGATACCCTCCCTTAGGAGGTTGTAGTCAGCTTTTGAGAAGCTTTTTTAGCTGTATTACGACTGGGGGGAGGGTTGGGTGGGATAGAAACTTCAAATGAAACAGTTTGATGATCTGATCTCACCAGGGAAGAACATACTATGGTAGTGGTGCAGCTGTCTCCCTTGTTGGTGAGAACCAAGTCCAAAATGTTATCTCCCATTGTGGTGGATGAGACGAGCTGGTCTAGTGTGTTAGAATTGAAGTCAAGGAATCGTTGAGTGAGTGAGTGCATTAGTGAAGGAATACTTCACCCAGTCTATGGTAGGGTAGTTGAAGTCACCAAGGATCAGGATGTTAGGGGGTACCGTGATGGAGTCAAGTAGATCCAGGTAAGAGGACTGGGTGTCCTGAGTCATGGAGGGGGATCTATAGCTGGCTATAACTTGGATGGGTATTTTGCCAACTGTCAGTTGCACCTGGAGTAGTTCCAATGCATCATGCTGGCAAGCCAGTCTGGAGGTGTGCCTGTCCTTAATGAAGATAGAGACTCCACCACCCTTAGTCTTCCTGACCTCATTTAGGGTCAGAATGTGTGGAATGAGGTGTAGTCTGGTAAGGCAGGGGTGCTGTCCCAGCCCTGAACCAAGTTTCAACAGTTTAGTTTTTATTGTCCTTGCTTATCATATGACTAACTGCATTGGCAGGTTCAGCCAGATCTTATGTTACAAAATAAGTAAGGAAAAACAGAAATTCTGTGCTGCCTGGCTGGGTTCATCCTCTTAATGGCATTCAACCACAGAAAACACTTCATAGCTCTTATCTGATTATATTACATAGCATTAATGTTGTTTCTATACCATTCATTAAAGTTTAGAGAGCGTTAAGATTAAATCACCAGGTTCATAGGTTGTTACTAGGCTAACGACCATTAGAGCCCTTACAAGCCTAGCCGCGCACCCCAAACCTTTTGGGGCCCAAGTGTTATGGGCATCAATATGGGAGAGTAAAGATTTGTGGGGAGGTTAGAAAAATACTTTTCTTATTAATTATCTTTCTCCATAGGGGACATGGGGGCCAGTCTAGGAGTAAATGTATGATTTCCAATCCTGTTGTCAAGGTTTCATTTGAATAGTGTCAAGGATGAACTCTTATTTACGTGGATCGGGAGTCTGTTCCATAGTATGGTGATCCTTTGGGACATATACCTGTCTTATTTACGTGGATCGGGAGTCTGTTCCATACATAGTATGGTGATCCTTTGGGACATATATTTGTCTCTCTAGCATATTTTGTCTAAGTCACAAGAGACGTTCATATTTCTGGATATAGTGTTTCTGGTGCTGTTTTTTTGTGCTTGTGCAACAGATCCATCAGGTCTGGGTCTGAGGAAGCCCAGTAAACCAGGCAAAGATCCCCTCTCAGCATCCTGTAGGAGACTGAATAAACGATCAGTTTAGGATGAGGTAATAATGCCCTGAATTCTCCTGGTGAGAAACCTATGTGGGTATTCCAGCTGTTGCAAGTGTCTGGTTAGATGCATGCCAAAGGAGGCATTGTATTCAGTGATAAGTCTAAGCGCTGCGTAGAGTGGTACTGTAACTTTTTTGGACCTGAGTGACGCACCCTTATCTATATGTTGGGCGACATAGAATGATTTTCTTTTCTTAGCTACATGTTAATCAAAGGCCAGACCGATGTAGGATTATGTATATCAGTATTTCAATTTAGATTTCCTTGTTTTGGGGTTGTAGTTATGATGTTTTTGAAAGTATTACTTTTGTTGAAGGATAGGTGCGTTTTGCCTTGGTAGTTCGTGTTTTTTCCCCAAATGCCAAAATGATTATCATACTGGACAGTTTTGTAGACTTAAATTTGCATGATGCTTTTTTTGGGGGTTTCCTGTTGCTATATAGATCAAGTACTCCCTGCTTTGGCTGTTGATAGATCCAGGGGTGACCGCCTGTAAGCCGTATTTGTTCCCTAAGGAGGCAAACGTCAGGTGCTGAGGGTGGTGCCATCATGAGCTATTGAAGGCAGAGCTTTTTTATTCATGCTCCTGATTCCTCCCCTTGCAATAGCTGTGACTTCTGCGTGTTGGTTGCTCCATTGTGCACACATCTGCTTACACATGTTAAATCTGTACTACACAGTGCACTGCTAATATACAGGATCATTAAGGTGCACTTAATGGACCAACTACACTATCTCTCCCCTAAAGTTGGTGAGCCAACACTTGCTTCCTCTCCCACTTCCACATGCAAGCTTCTCCAGTATCTGGCCTGTTGTTTGAACCTGTCATTTGGTGGAAAATTGAGGGTTCTATCCCACTTTACCATTGAAGCTAGCCAGAGCTTTTTTTTTCTTTCTTTTTTTGAAAATGTTTAATGGTTTAGGATACCAGTTGGACGATATGTGCAGTAAATCTACATTGCGCATAGAGTTGTCCAGTGTAGGGAAAGTAAATGGATCTGCCTCTATTTCTTTTAAGTATTTATTGTGCATTTTGTCTCGTTCTGAGTCTGTGGCTGCATCAGGAGGAAAGTAATTCACTCAGGCAGAATGAGTTTGAAACATGGAATATTTAAAAAGAGGAGATATATGGATAGAAGCTACATAGAGGGATGCAATATGGGGCTTATCCTCCTATGCAGTTTAAGTGTTGGAGTTTAACTCACTAAATGTAAAACCCTTAGAAGAAGAATATGCACTAGTGTGGATTACTGAGCTAATTACATGAGTTTTATGGTTTTCTCAGGGATACCCAAATCATTGTCAGAGGTCATAAGTTCATAGGTTGGTGCTAGGCTATCGGCCCTAGGGCCTGTACAAGCCTAGCCATAACACTTCCCTGGATATTTCTTCCCAGAATGTTTACTTCCCTGGACCCCTGTCTAGCAGGGAGACTGACGTGCTCTCCGGGGTGAATTTCCTATCTCCCATCCAATTGTCAAGGTTTCTTTTGAAGAGGACCAAGGAGGCGCTCTGCTTGACATGTATGGGCAGTCTATTCAAGAGTATGGGGAGTCTCTGGGTCAGGAACTGATCCCTTCAGCATGTTTTGTTCATTGTGATGACAAGGTTTAGATCCCTGGAGTGTGTGGCTCTGAGGGATTGGGATTTCTTTAAGTGGAGCATGTCCAACAACTCAGGGTTTGACATGGCCTTGTATATTAAGCAGAGATCGCCTCTGAGTGGACGATATGCCACAGAGTATAGCTGGAGTTTTTTTTAAGACTGTCAGCATAGGGCATCTGCTTTAGGCCTGTGATTCTTTTAGTGATGTATTTCTGCGGCTGTTCCAGCTGTTGCAGATGCTTTGTGAGGTACATACATTGTACTTTATAATGGGACAATGACCACCTTTTTTTCTGGATGAAAAGCCCTTAGTGATGAGGTGTGCCATGTAGAAGGATTTCCTGACTGTTGTGGTGATGTGCGTATCGAAGTTGAGGCCACTGTCCACCTGTGTCCCTAAGTCTCTCATGAGATTATCCTGGAAATTTTGCTCTACTGCATAGGTAGAGAGTAACTTATCCTCTCATAGCCTCCTGCATCATTCTTTCTCTATTCAAACAGATGCTGTAATAGTTAAGTAGGCCCTCTGGAGGAGATGGGATTCCAGACATGCAAGTTCTATGCATTCTTTGATAAGGTGTTCTGCTTAGCTGAACTTTACCGCAAGAGGGCTTAAACTTTATGAAGCAAGTCTTTTATATTGTTAAATCCCTTCATTCTGTTCACATTGATGTCAGTTTTCTAGGCATGGGTCAAGTTTTAGGCCTTGATGAACAAGACGGCATCAGTTTAAAATGCAAATCAGAAGCCGGTGCCTGCACCGCAGCTCTGGACCCATCCAAGGTAGAGACATCCGCAGGTTCCATAGTCGAAGAAGCATCTCGCATCATACCGGACTCCGAATGGGTCTCAGTAGAGGCCTGCGAATCTGAAGTAGCGGGTATCAGGAGCTGCGAACGCGCCTCACTGAGTACCGGCCAACTGGCGACTAGCTTAACAAAAGCGTCGTCAACAGTTTTGGACCTATGTGGTCTGTCTCTGTCTTTATCCTTACGTTTTTTCGGAATATCGGTAGTCAGGTGGCTTACTGAAGCCATTTCTGGATAGTTAAACCGAGTACCAAAATAATTTGCTGCGAAAATAGACAGATGATGAATAGTTTGGGGGTTGAATAAGGCACAAAACCGACAGCGAGGGATGTTGCGGTCTGGGCCTAAGCAAGGAATACAGTAAGAATGAAAATCTTTGAGGTATTTGCTTTCCACAGGTAAGACAATTGTTAACTTGTACTGAGCAAGAAAAAGGATCCCCAATGGGGTACTTAGCTTTTTTCGAAGACTTTGGTTCTGAAACTCGAAAATGAAAATTCCAGGAGTTGGCTGACTGGCACTTGAGAACTGCTTCTGCTTCAGGCACCGCACAGAAAGAAAGACTGATATAATGGCGTTGTCTGCATGTTTTATACCCCTGACGACCTGACGTCATGGAAGAAGAGACCGCATCCGACGCAGGAATCCAAGACTTTAATATTCAGGCTGGCTGAGGGCTACCCTGCAGGCATATAACCCAAATGTAATGACTGCAACAGTGAATACACTCATAGGTTCATACTAGGCTATCTGCCCTAGGGCATTTATAAGCATAGCCAGAGTGTGTTTGGCTTTCGCCACCCATTTTAAATTAATTTTGCTATGCCCTTTTTCGAGGTTAGTATTCTGTGCCTCTGTCTAACAGTGACACAGAAGTGATACCTGGGGTAAACCTACGATCTCTCATCTACTCATCAAGATTCCTCTTGACGAGAGTCAATGAGGGACTCTGCCTAACCTGGACTGGGATTTTATTCCAGAGTGAAGGGAGCCTCTGGGTTATGAATCTGTCCCTCCAGCATGTCCTATTTATTTCAGTGCTGAGGTTCAAGTCTCTCGAGCACGTAGCTCGATGGGATTTGGATTTTCTGAGGTGCAGCATGTCCATTAATTCCGGGTTGGACATGGCTTTATACGTCAGGCACAGATCGCCTCTGAGCAGGCGGTGTGCCACTGAGTAGAGCTGGAGTTTCTTTAACCGGGCAGCATATGGCATCTGTTTGAGCCCTTTGATCCTCTTGGTGAGGTACTTTTGGGGTCTTTCCAGTTGCTGCAGGTGTCTGGTAAGGTACATCCCAAAAGGGGCATTGTACTCAATTATGGGCCTGATGAGGGATGAGTAAAGAGGCACGATGACCTCCCCTGATCTGGATGTGAATCCCTTCATGATTAGGTGGGCTATATAAAATGTTTTTCTAACCACTTTGGCCACGTGGTTGTCAAATGAGAGCTTGCTATCAACTTGGGTCCCCAGGCCCCTAATTACTTCTTCCGTACTTAATGGATTACCACCTATGTGGTAATTTGTGGGCACTTTGTTTTTGCCAAAGGGGATGACTATACACTTTTTGGCGTTTAGCTTGAGGCCATGGCTCTGGCACCAGTTGCCTGTTTCTATGAGGCCCTTTTGGAGGATGCTTGTGTTGGCTGGAGAGTCGATTATGGCGCCCAGTTTGCAGTCATCTGCGAACTTGGTCAGCCACAGTCCTTCCGTGTTGGCCTGTACCTCCGAGAAATATATACCGAACAAGAGAGGTCCCAGGACTTAGCCTTGTGGGATGCCACTTGTAACTGGTTTGGAGTCTGACATAGCTCCAGCAATTCTAAACATGTGGGTTCTGTCCATGAGCCAGTTTGCAACCCATCTAGTGACATAGGGGTTTATATTTAAACTGGTGAGCTTATCTATAATGTCCGAGTGGGGTATTGTATCGAAGGCTTTTGCGAGGTCCAGGTAGGCTGTGTGGACCACCTTCCCCTCGTCAATGGCCTTGGTGACTGTTTCAAAGAAATCAACCAGGTTTAAGAGGCAGGATCTGCCCTTAACAAAGCTGAACTGGGTAGGATCCAGTGTCTGTAGGTCCCCAATATCTTTATTTATGAGGTCCATGATGATCCTTTCCATAGCTTTGCAGACCAAGCTAGTTAGGCTTATGGGGCGATAGTTTACAGGATCTGTTGAGGCACCACCTTTGTGGAGAGGGACCACTGTTGCTGTACGCCACTCTTTGGGTACATATCCTGTAGTAAGGCTGAGATTGAACAGTAGTTTTATGTTTGGGTTTAGCTCTTCTTGGAGTTCATGTAGGACGCAGCCTGGGACACTGTCTGGTCCCATTAATGCTGTGTTTTTTGCTTTGGAGAGGGCAGCTCTTACCTGAGCGTCTGTGATGTCAGGGGGGCAGCACTCTGCTGGGATAGATATTTGCCCTTTTGATGGGGGTTTGCTGAACCTGTCAGCTAGGATGTTGGCAATGTCTGTGGGTTTGGTGTATTTTTTGTCATTTTGGACTAATTCTGAGCATATCTGGGAATTCCCACCCAGGTTCCTAACATAACTAAAGAAAGCCTTGTGATTATCCTTAGTGTCCTGTGCAATTTTTCTCTCGAAGCTGGCCTTAGACGATTTTATGAGTGCCCGTAGTTTTTTGCTAATACTGATCAGAGATGCCTTCCCTTTTGGGATTTTGCTCTATCATGTAGTAGCTTCCTCCTTGTATTGTATAGTTTGTTTATGGCTGGGGTCCACCAGACAGGACGTCTGCCTTTGGAGGATTTGGTCTTGGTTTTATTTGGGATTGCATGATCCATGCATTCCTGAAGGTGTTCATAGAATGCGTTTATAAAGGATTCTGCGGTCTGGGCCGTATTTTCCACAGGCCCGGGGGCTTTGAAGGATTCCACCTCGGTTTTGAGGAGTGTGAAATTTGCTTTAGAGAAGTTTTTCACTGTGGTTTTCAGGGCAGGGGGTGGAGTCGGGATGTGAATATCCAGTGAGATTAGGTTATGGTCTGATCTTACCAGTGATGGATACACTTCTGGTCCGGAGCATAGAGTCCCCATGTTGGTGATGATCAGGTCCAGTATGTTTTCCCCTTTTGTGGGAGTGGTAACAAGTTGTTCCATAGCATTTGAGTTTATAAATTCCAGGAACCTTTGGGCTAGGGTGTTGGAGCTAGAGTAATGCTCCCAGTCTATGTTTGGGTAGTTGAAGTCGCCCAATATAATGGTGTTTGGAGAGACCTTCATATTTTCCAGTGTTCTCAGGAAGGCCGAGTGGGGTTCCTGGGTTTGGGAGGGTGGTCTGTAGCAGGCTATAAACTGGAAGGCAGTTTTACCCACTGTTAGTTGCACATGGACATCTGCATTTATGGTAAGTGTACACAGCTGTACTTTCTTGATTGTATTTAGCCTGACCTCTGTGGTGCGTGTTGACCATGTTGCTGGTTGCCCTCACTGTGCTGCTTAGGTGGAGTGGCTCCAGGCACTTTCCCCCTCATGATTCATTTGTATAGGCTTCAGTCTCATCTAGGAATGCAGTATGTTTTTTGCACATCTGTTTGAGGAATATGGTGCATGTTTTCCAGATTGTTACCTAGTCTCTGCCAGCCACAGACAATATTACAGAGATGGAGACAGGCCATAAATTCAGGGTCTAAGCTTGCACTGGTGGTGCGGAGGTATAAAGCCCTGACTGCAGCCAAAACAGCCCAAATTTAACTAGTGACTCTGGCACTTGACAGCTCAGGCAGAGAGGATAGGCACATCCATTTGAGGGGGGATGTGGATCCCAACTAGCTGTTGCTTTAATGGCAGGACCTCCAAGGCTTGTCCTGATGTAGGGCTAGCCCCACTAAGGTAGGAGCCTTTTTCCAGGGGAGACCGAGGTGTTATTGGTACTACTAGGGGAAATTTGGCCAGAGCAACGGGGAACTTCCTATACTCTCTTTAATAGGTGCCATGGGATCTTTTACATCCACCTAAACTACCACCAACTCAAGCAAGTGGGACCTTTGTTTAACATCTCATCAAAAGAGTGACACACTCAGGGGTGCAGCACCCCTTTTATGCTGCACTGCAATGTTGACAGTCGGTCTACCTGGTGTGGGAATGGAATCCAAAGCCTTCTGTACCAAAGGCAAATGTGCTACCTGTTGTGCCACTGACTGTTTGGTAGAGCTTTTTGACATCTGTGTCTGTGTTGTCATTGGCTTCATAGTGATAATTTGTCTGTGCAGCTTCCAGGAAACAGCTTGTCACTTTACAGATCAGTGATGCCCACAATGACAGTGACAGCTGTTTTTTTTTTTTTTTTCATGTGACAACTCCATTCCTGACTCCTGTAGGAGACCAACAAATTGTAGTGCTTCATACCTGGAATTCTGTTGGTGTGATTGAGTCAGCTTCAAGAACCAATGTTTATGCTTGCTGCTTTTTTTTTCACAGTGGTGATGGGACCATGGGTGTGTTTAATATCAAGAGGCGGCGACTGGATTTGGTTTCAGAGTATCAAAATGGAGATTTGACTTCAATCTCTCTTATGAAGGTAATAACTTTTTTTTTTATTTATGGAATGTCTATCTCTTGATTTGTCTTTTTTCATATATCTTGCTTGTATCCAGTTATAATATTGCCATTCATTAGCTGTTTTCAAGTTATTGTTTCTGCTTTTAAAGGATTAAACAAGGAATATTTAGCAGCACTGTACTGATTCATAATTTCGGTTTTGGATTTTCTTGTTATTTTTCATGTTGTTTGGAAGGTGATGACATCATAAGAAGGGGGAATGCATTGTAGCAAATTTACTCAGTTATGTGTTTGACTGTTTCACCTGACCTAACAAAGCTGGTATGCTTTGCAGTCAGAGCTGATAATCTAGTACTTGAGGTAGTTGTCTGTAAATGGCCTATATACCTGAATAAGGTCTGCTCTTAAATATCTATATGAAACACTGTACAAGTTCAGATATTTTAGCCTTTCATAATAACTTAAATTTTCACATCCGTGGATGCCCTTAGTATATTTCCTGTGTACTGTTTCCAGTTTTACTCGTGTTTGTTTCCTAATAAGGTTTCCATATTGTTATTCCTTACTCAAGTTTGGGTCTAATGTAACTAACAAACAATGACGTCATCATTTCTGATTTCCTAGACTTTATAAATCTTTTTATGTAACTTATAGTTCTATAACTGTAATTACCCAAGTAGACAGCATTAGAAAAACTCAAACTGGATCTACCCATATACCTAGGTCCATAAATGAATCTACAGTTTCAATCACTGTGTGCTGTATTAAAGATTTGCTTGTAAATTTATGTGTCTGAAATCATATATGTAGTTTTTGATATGTCTATCTGCATGTTATTCTCCTGTGTCCAAATGGTCAATTCAGTCAAATTAATTTGCAGACATGCCCTATCTGTAGCACATGTAATCAGTTTACCCAGTTTCAAGTCTTATGCATACATACTGTGAAAAAAACCTCAGGAATGGGCTTAGGACAGATCCCCGTGGGACACCATGTCTGTAACCAAGAATTTCATCTGTCCAATTGTTGCATTATATTTGCCATATCCTATTTGTAAACCATGCAGCTATCCATCTTATCAAGAGTACATCAATACCTAGTTCTAATTTATTGATCAGTGTTTTGCTTATGACCATATCAAATTCTGAAGTTAAATCTGTATAAATTACATCACAGCACAAATTTTCTTTCATAGCTGTTTATATATTGTCATAGAACATCATTTTACAGGTGGTAGTAGATCTATTTTAAACATATGCATACCAGTGTATGGTTTCACGTGCCAACCTTTCCAATTCTGACAGTAACTTAAATATTTCTTTCTCAATTATTTTTCCACAACATGAAAGTAGACTTAAGGGTCTATATGACTCCGAGCTTGTCCTACTCGCCCTTCCCTTAAAGACAGGTTTAATAAGCATGTCTCCAACCTTGAGTAATTTTTCCATATTTATATGACCTAGTATTTTATTTTTATTTATTTTATTTTACATTTGTTAACCGGGAAAGTCTGACTGGATACATATCCATTTTCAGCGGAGGCCCGGGGAGAAAAGCTCCACGTTACAAAAAGTTTAGTAGCACTTAAAATGCTGGTTACAGAGATATCTAGAAAGTTAACAATAAATCAAAGACGAATATAAATTAAGGTTACATTTAGATAGGAAATAAAAAACATTGTTGCTGATGGAATAAATAGACATGGAAAACAATCATTTAAGAGAAGTGTGTCTATAAAAAAAGGATTTTCAGTTAGAAAGTAAGGAAGATGAATAAGAGAAGGTAGGTTAGGTAAGAAGGAGTTTATTTAGTATGGGCAAAATAGTAGGTTATTTTCCTGATATTGGAAATTAGAGACATATAAGGGAGTAAAGAAATATCTAGTATGAGGGTGTGGGGAAAAAAGGGTAATCACATTTGTGAGCTAAGTTTGGTTTAATAGTTTCTTGGTGTATTTTGGGTTAGTCAGGGCTTAGACATGAGCATGACTATTTTTTGTCTTACCTCAGTCTGATTATTGTATGGGTTACTCAGGGTTTAGATGTGGACGTAGCTAGTCACTGTGCATGTGCATCTTTAGGAGTATTTTGAATTGAGGCAAGGAGCATTTAGTGGTTAGTTCAGCAGGAAGGGAGGTCCATTTTTTTTCCAGCAGACTTGGAGAATAAGGAATCTCCGGCTGAGTTGTTGGCTTTGGTCGTTTGTACTAGCATAATAGATATAATGGTAATTTAAGTTCTTGCCAAAGTGTTTTCAAGTCATTATTACTAATATCATCTCCTCCCTGTACTTTGTTTGGATCTAGTTTGCATAGTTCTTTTTTTAGTATAATCTAATTTGATTTCAGTATCTGAAATTATAAGGATGTCACTAGGACAACTTATCACCCCTTTGTGGAGCAAAACTGTTTGCATAAGATTTTGTAAATGTGTCTATTCTGTGTTGTATCCGAGAATAAATTTTAGAATGTACACACAGTTCATCAGTTTGTATGTCTTTAGCCCATCCATAACTTATGTATCTATGAAATGGTTTTCTTTTATGCTCACTATCTTTTTACAAATATTTTTCAAAATTTTCTTGATCTTGTCTCACATTATTTCAGTTTTCAAAGCTGTACTTCAACCTGTTTTCCATTTATTATATTTTTTGTCTCTCATCTTAATCAAGTGTCTTGTTCTTGTGGAAACGTATCATCCTGGCATTGTGTGCCTAGATCCTGATGTTACACTTTTTTTTTTTTTTTTTTTAATATTCAAACAATTTTTCTTTCAAAACTCTTTACATTCCTTCTGCAGTTTTTTCACTGAACGCATCTCTCCAGTTCGTTTTACACAGTGGCTGTTTTGCTTCCATATTATCTGATATTAATCTTCTGTGCATTGGTTTAAATTTCAGTTTGGGAGAATTATCTAGGAAGAAATTAACCTTCATACCAGCATAGTTACTGCACATCAATGGTGGTAAAACTTGAAGTAACACTAATTTCTTGAACACAAACAATGTTTAATATGTTCCGTCTCGTTAGTTTTTTAAGTCTGAAGCAATTGTTGTTCCTGAACATATATTGTGAGTAATTTCATAGGTAGTTACTAGGCTATCTGCTAAGTTCCCTGGCTTACGCCACCCAAGAAAGTTATTTTCCTGTGCCACTGTCGAGCAGAGACACAGAAGGGATCCCTGGGATGTATTTCCTATTTCCCATCCACTCATCAAGATTTTTCTTGAAGAGTGCTAATGAAGAACTTTGCTTGATATAGATGGGTAGCCTGTTCCGGAGTATGGGAAGTCTCTGGGACAAGAATCTATTCCTCCAGCATGTCCTGTTTATTGGGGTGACAAGGATGTTCATCGTGTTACCCTGCTGCAGTCATCACACTTGGGTTATCCTGCCATCAGGCGGTCCCGCAGTCGGCCCGAATTCCAAAGTCTTGGTCCGGCGTCGGTTGCTGTTGCTTCTTCCCAGACAGTGTGCCAGGGGTATATGAGAGGCATCCAACGCCATTTTTTCAGTCTTTCTTGCCGCACGGTGCCCGAAGCAGAAGCAGTCTGCAATTGCCGGTCGGCCGACACCTGAGATTTTCAAATCAAGTTTCAGTCCGAAGTCTTCAAAGCTAAGTACCCCGTTGGGGAAACTTTTCTTGCCTCAGTCCGATGTCAGAAAAAGTTAACAGTTGCATTTCTTGTGGGAAGCAAATGCCTCATAAGGACTTTCATTCTTTTTGTATACCTTGCCTAGGCCCAGACCACGACGTCACTGGTTGTCAGTTTTGTGCTAGGTTTAATAAGCGAACTATAAAGCGACGCTTTGATTTCGCACGACACTACTTCGGCAGAAAATTTAATTACACTATGCCATCGGAGCAACCAACTACCGGCGTGCATAAAAAACACAAAGATAAAGACAGGCAGCCTAGATCCAAGCCAGAATCCGAGGCCTCAGCTGGGCCAGTCGCCGGTTCTCCTGTTTTCAGTGAGGCGCCTACGCAGCCCCTGGCTACCGCTGATTTGGATCCCCAGACCGCTTCGGATCCCCCAGCAGAGAGTTCTAGGCCGACGCAGCCATTTTCTTTAGGCCCTACCGACGACATTGCAGAAGGAGAAGCCGGTGCTGTAGAAACGCCTTCGGTTTCTGAAGGTGTCTTCAGACCGACTACTCTCACCATAAAATCTTATGCTAAGCTTAAGACTCCTCTAAAACCAAAAAAGACTACTCTTCAGTCTCCAGGTCAAGGCCCTATGCCTAAGAAACAGATGCTTAAAATGGCTGAAGATTTGATTTCTTTGGTCAGGGGTTCCCAACCCCCCCCCCCCCGACAAAAGGCCTAGACAAGAGGAGGATTATGCCTCCTCTGATCAAGTGTCTGTTTCCTCAGGCTCCTCTGAGGAACAGGATTACTCCTTTCCCCCTTATGAAGATTCTGATGCTGAAGACTCCATTCTTTCAGCTTCTCCCCCTGAAGATTATTCCTTTGGGGAAACCTTACATACCATGAGGGAACATTTCCACTGGGAAGGTCAGGACTACTGCGACTCGAAGAAAAGGCTCCGACAGTTTCTTTTACTCCCCCAGCACAGACCACTTGCTATCCCCCCAGTTTTAGACATTGTGGATGATGTTTTCTTAGAATCTAGTCTAAATCCAGATTCTCTGCCTCCTGCTCCAGCCTGCTCCAGCCAAACCAGATAGATACTGTAGAGTGCCTGACTCGCACAAATTCCTATACAAAAGCCCTGTTGCTGATCCAGAGACAATCTCCCAGGGTCCCAAAGGGGCTAAGGCTTCTATGGCTAAAAATCCTGTACCCTCTGAAAGGGACTCCAGAGCACTAGATAGGTGGGGGAAGAAGGTTTACACCTCAGCTATTCTAGTTATGAGAGCACTAAATTGTCAATTTCACATGCTTAAATACCAGCAATTCCTAATGTCTCAAGTAAAACAAAAGGTGGACACGCACCCTCAACAGTCTGAATTCAAGGAAATGCAGGATCTGTTGCATGCAGCTGAACAGGTGGGCAAACATACTTTACAGTGTGGTTTTGATGCCGTGGAAGCTTCCTCTAGAGCAGCTGTTACTGGGTCTATTATACGTAGGCATGCTTGATTAAAGGAACAATCTCTGCCTGATCATGTTAAAGCAAAGTTACTAGATGCACCCTTACAGCAAGATGTCTTATTTGGGGTTAAAGCAGAGGAGGTTTTAAAGAAAATGGAGGATAAGGCAAAATCTATAAAGACGGTCAAAGATTTCTTACAGGTATAGCCCCCATGCTTCAGCAGAAATTGGCCAACAAAAAATTGGTCCTTTCCAGCTTCTGGCAGACCACAGAGGGGTAAATACAGGCGCCCAAGGGGCAGAGGAAAAGCACAAATCCCATACAAACCTCGCCAATGGGGCACTGCAACACAGAAGGGAGGAGAAGACGGGTCCCAAACTACTAGAAGGCAAACACAATGACTTAAACCTCAAACTGCCAAGCAAAACTCTCTTGGCAGCTCCCTTGGGAGGAAAATTAGCACTTTTTGCAGACAACTGGCGCATCGTCACAAAGGACAAATGGGTCCTAGACATTATCTCACAAGGATACAGATTCCATTTCCACACCTTGCCAAGGATAAAAGGAATGCCAAACCTGCCACAAAATCAATGGGCAGAGGCACAAAAACAAATTACAGCTCTCATGGACATGAGAGCCATTCAACTGGTTCCTACACAGGAGCAAGGCTAAGGATTTTACTCAAGGCTCTTTCTAGTCCCCAGAAAGGACAATGCTTGGAGACCCATTCTGGACCTTTCAATTTTAAACACCTTCTTGCAAGTACCCAAATTCAAGATGCTAACACTACAGCAGCTTCTTCCCATGTTGGGCAAGAAAGCTTGGCTAGTAACATTGGACCTCAAGGAGGCATACCTGCATGTCCCTATCAGACAAAATTGCAGAAGATACCTCCGTTTCATTGCAGGTTCAACCCATTACCAATTCTCTGCACTGCTGTTTGGCTTATCTACTGCTCCCAGGGTCTTCACAAAATGCCTGGCACCAGTAATTGCATACTGCAGACAAAGAGGAATTCAAATATACCCATACCTGGACGACTGTCTCATCCAAGCAGAAAGCAAGGACATTCTCTTACAACACCTGGCTTTTGTAAAACATCTAAGTTGCCTAGGGTACACAGTAAACGAAAAGAAATCAAAACTAGTGCCCTCACAAAATATGATATTCCTGGGTGCCAGCTTGAATACAACGGCCAAGATGGCTTATCTGACGCCAGACAAACAACTACAATTAACACAATACTTCAGAACAATGGCAACAAAGACCCAACTCCCTGCAAGAAAAATTCTGCAGGCCTTGGGCTTCATGGCATCTTGCATACTACTAATACCATTTGCAAAACTGCATATGAGGAAATTACAATGGTACCTAAAAAGCGTATGGACTCAACACAGCCACAGCTTGGAAACAATGATACCTCTCATTCCCTGCCTTCAACAGGAGTTTCTGTGGTGGTCACAGGCATGTCACCTCAACAAGGGTCAGCCTTTCACCCTACCCCCAGCCAGGCAAACTATGACAACAGATGCATCGGACTATGCCTGGAGGGCAGACATGGCATGACGGTGCATTCAAGGCATATGGACTGCAGATCAAAGGAATCTGCACATCAATCAAAAAGAAATGCTAGCTGTACAAAATACTCTGACAGCCTTCAAGGACCTCTTACATCCAGGACAGCTTATCATAAGTACAGACAACACCACAGTTATGTGGTACATAAACAAACAAGGGGGTACACACTCCTACCCTCTATGCAGGCAAGCAATGACCTTGTGGAACACAGTACTGGCTTACCAAGTTCAATTACAAGCTCAGTTCCTGCCAGGAAAAAAGAACACATTGGCAGACGATCTCAGCAGAAACATCATGGATCCCCACGAGTGGAAACTGGATCCACAAGTATTTGCAATGATAACTCAAAAATGGGGGCTCCCAGACATAGACCTGTTTGCCAGCCCTCAAAACTGTCCGCTAACAAAATTTTGCACAAGGACTTTTCACCATCAAGCTTGGAAAGTGGACGCACTCTCATTCAGTTGGATAATGCTGACAGTATATGCCTTTCCTCCATTACCCCTTATCACAAAGGTGCTGCTGAAAGTCAGGATGGAGAGACCCCGAATGATACTCATTGCCCCAGACTGGCCACGCCAGCACTGGTACCCACTATTAAGGAATATGGCCCAGGGCCCACCATGGATTCTACCACAAATTACCCATCTGCTCACACAGCAAGACAATCAGATTCTACACAGCCAGCTCAAAACCTTAAACTTGGCTGCATGGCAAATTACCTAAGCAACCAGCCAGCTCCTCTCTCACAAGCTGTTATGGATGTTATTCTGGAGGCCAGGAGGCCCAGCACCAGGAAAGCCTACTCAGACAAATGGAAAAGGTTTTGCGCCTGGAACCAAGCTAAAGGCCAAAATACCCTTCAGCCTGACATACCTCAGATTCTGCAATATTTAACTTAGATGCTACACAAAGGGCTTTCTTTTTCATCTATTAAAATCCACGCCTCAGCTATTTCTGCTCACTACAGCACGGATCCTCCCTTATTTTCACATCCACTCCTAAGGCAGTTTCTCAGAGGAGCCAAAAACATTAGGCCTCCCAGGAGAGCACCAACACCTACTTGGGACCTCAACTTTGTTCTGGAAAAACTTACGCTACCTCCTTTTGAGCCAGCTTTCTCAGCTGAGTTAAAGTTTATATCATGGAAGACTGCCCTGCTGCTAGCAATTACTTCAGCTAGAAGAGTTTCAGAGCTTCAGGCACTAATGGCAGTAGAGCCTTTCCTCATTTTTCATCAAGACAGAGTTTCTCTACGAACTAACCCCTCCTTTATGCCTAAGGTGGTATTCAGTGTGGCTCTAAATCAAACCATCCATTTACCCACCTTCTTTCCACATCCACAGAACAAAGGAGAAAGACTCCTGCATTCCTTGGACATTCATAGGCAGCTACGTTACTACTTGGATAAAACTAAGGTTTTCAGAAAATCTGACCAGCTTTTTGTATCCTGTGCTACAGCATCACAAGGAAAGGCTATCTCAAAACAGACCATTTCCAAATGGATAGGACATTGCATACGTTTTTGCTACACCCACCATGGAAAACCAGTTCCTGCTAGCATAAGGCCCCACTCTACCAGGGCAGCAGCTACATCTACAGCCTTCCTCAGGGGGGTGCCAACCAAGGATATTCTGGAAGCTGCAACTTGGAGTTCAGTACACACCTTCACCAAACATTACCACTTACCACTTTACTCTAAGACTAGAGCTGGCTTCGCCACTGCAGTTCTGCAGGGCCTTCTAGCCTCCTCTAACCCTGTTTGACTCCACCTCCCATCCTTAGCTTTGGGATTCTACCCAAGTGTGATGAGTGCAGCAGGGTAACACGATGAACATAGTACAGTTTTGTACCTACCATAAATGTAAATGTTCGAGTGTATACCCTGCTGCAGTCCAGGTTACCCTCCCTCCATCCCCTCTCTAAAACCTTTCTATACCTTAAAATCTGTTACAACCTTTGTGGTGTATTTGCTTATAGCTGGAGGGATATTTTGTTTATGCTACACTTTTTATTATTGATACTATCTACTGACCTCCATTTGGGGGGGGGGGGGCACCTGACATCTGGGGCAAGAAAAACTGAAGAAAATGGCGTTGGATGCCTCTCATATACCCCTGGCGCACTGACGTCGGGGAAGAAGTGACAGCAACCGACACCGGACCAAGACTTTGGAATTCGGGCCGATTGCGGGACCGCCTGATGGCAGGATAACCGAAGTGTGATGATTGCAGCAGGGTATACACTCGAACATCTACATTTATGGTAGGTACAAAACTGTACTTTTAGATCCCTAGAGTGTGTAGCTCGGAGGGATTGGGATTTCTTTAGGTGTAACATGTCCAACAGCTCTGGGTGTGACATAGCTTTATATGTTAGGCAGAGATCACCTCGAAGTAGGCGATATGCTACAGAGTAAAGCTGGAGTTTTTTGAGACGGTCAGTGTAGAGCATTTGTTTGAGGCCAGTAATCCTCTTTGTGAGGTACTTTTGTGGCCTTTCCAGCTGCTGCAGATGTCTTGTGAGGTACATTCCGAAAGAGGCATTGTACTCTATAATGGGTCTAATGAGTGTCGAGTAGAGGGGAACAATTACCTCTTTTTTTCCTGGATGAGAACCCTTTTATGATGTGCGTCACATAGAAGGACTTCCTGACTACTGTGGCGATGTGACTATCAAAGGAGAGACTACTGACCACCTGGGTCCCAAGGTCTCTTAACACACATTCGGTGTTAAGTAGATTGCTGCCTATGTGGTAGTTCATGGGTACAGAGTTTTTACCAAAGAGGATGACACTGCACTTTTTGGCATTGAGCTTGAGGCCATGGCTCTGACACCAGGCATCTGTCTCAGCGAGGCCCTTCTGTAGGATGTCCACATCATTTGGGGACTTGACTATGGCTCCTAGTTTGCAGTCATGTGCGAACTTCATTAGCCAGAGGCCTTCTGTGTTAGCCTGTACTTCAGAGAAGTAGATACCAAACAGGAGAGGTCCCAGGATGGAACCCTGTGGTACTCCACTTGTCACTGCTTTGAGGTTAGATTTGGAGTCTGCAACTTTTACAGTGTGGGTTCTGTCAGTGAGCCAGTTGGCATCCCATCTTGTGATGTAGGGATTTTATACCTAGTTTAGTGAGTTTAGCTATAATTCCAGAACGGGCGATGGTGTCGAAAGTCTTGGCAAGGTCAAGATAGGCTGTGTGAACCACCTTACCCTCATCTACGGCTGTGGTGACTGAATCAGAGAAGTCGATCAGGTTCAGGAGTCATGATCTGCCTTTTCACAAACCCGAACTGGGTGGGATCCAGAGTTTGGAGGTTACCAATATTTTTGTTTATGTTCCATGACCTTGCAGACCAGGCTCATCAGGTTAATAGGTCGATAGTTCCCGGGATCAGTGGTGGCTCCTCCTTTGTGGAGTGGGATAACTGTTGCTGTGCTTACTAATGTTGTTGAATCAATATTATTCAAATCCGTTTCTGGTAAATTTAAGTCCCCAGCCACTATTATTCTTCCCTGTTCTGTTTCATGCAAAAAATGTATGAATTCCTCTAGGTCATCAGCACCTGACTTTGGTGGTCTCTACACTCCAGCAGTTATTTGTTTCAGAGTTGTCTTACTATCACAGTTACACAATCTATAGTATTGTTATCTTTCACAAACAGTAACATCAATCTTGTGGGAACGTAGCAAATTTTCCAATAAAACAAAATTTTATTATTAATGATCCTAGAATTAACAACCATCAGAGATGCATCAGATGTTTCTCTCTGTGAACTGTTATATTTTCGACCTGGCAGAAAGCTTGTGTTCGTCAAATATTGCTGCAAAAATTCTCTTCCCTGATGTTGACAAGTGCAAGCCAGTCTGAACATGTATGCCCAAAATTAGGCTCAGATGCTCTACACATTTCCATTTTTAAAACAGGACATTTTTTATGTAGGTATTTAACCAAAAAATCTTTTCATTGACAGTGGCATCACTGTCCTTTCTGCATGTGATTTGTGAAAAATGCATCCCAACACCTTTACAAGCTATGGTATCTAAGAGGCTGTAAGCTCCCTAACAGTCAGAGTCCTTGCAAATGAAACCATTTGTACCAACGTTGAAAAACAAATCCTTACTTCCCTACATTAAAGCGTTCTAAGGCCTACCTCACATCCTCTATTTTTGCTCCTGGCAGACATAACATTATTTGATATTCATTATCTTTTCCACAAATGTAAGTATCAGTTCCTCTAATAACTGAATTTCCAATTACAAGAACATCTTTTCTGACTAGATGTGAAGAATCTTTTTTTTTAATTTAGTAATATCTGCTCTAGTTGTTAGAAAGGAATATCATCACCATTAGATGTTCATCGTGTTTCATCGTGTTTCACTGTTGCAGTCATTACTCTTGGGTTATCCTGCTGGAAGGCTGCTCTCAGTCGGCCAGAATTCCAAAGTCTTGGTCCGGCGTCAGTTGCTGTCGCCTCTTCCCTGACGTCAGTGCGCCAGGGGTATAAAAGATGCAGCCAACGCCATTTTCTTCAGTCTTTCTTGCCGCACGGTGCCCAAAGCAAAAGCAGTTCGCAAGTGCCGGTTGGCCGACTCCTGAGATTTTCAAATCCGAATTTCAGAACCGAAGTCTTCATTAAAGCTAAGTACCCCGTTGGGGAAACTTTTTTCTTGCTCCAGACCGATGTCAGAAAAAGTTAACAATTGTATTTCTTGTGGGAAGCAAATACCTCATAAGGATTTTCACTGTTACTGTATTCCTTACCTAGGCCCTGATCACAACGTTGCCAGCTGTCGGTTTTGTACTAGATTTAACCAACGCACTATTAAGCGTCTGTTCAATTTTGCATTTCATTACTTTGGCAGAAGATTTAATTATATAATGCCGTCGGAACAGCCGACAACCGGAGTTTACAAAAAACGCAAGTACAAGGAAAAGGATAGGCATCCGAGGTCCAAAACCAACGACGAGGCCTCCGCTAGGCCAGTCGCCGGTTCACCGGTTCTCAGTGAGGCGCTTTTGCAGCCCCTGGCACCCGCTACCTCAGAGCCACAGGCTGCTTCCGACTCCCAAGTGGAGCCGACTGGGCCTCTGGATAATCAAGGTATTGGACACTCAGAAATCATTCCATCAGATGGGTCCGGAGTCGCTGAGCAGGCATCGGCTTCTGAGGGTGACTTCAGACCTATACAACTATATGTTAAGC
This sequence comes from Protopterus annectens, assembly GCF_019279795.1. Classification (NCBI taxonomy): domain Eukaryota; kingdom Metazoa; phylum Chordata; order Ceratodontiformes; family Protopteridae; genus Protopterus; species Protopterus annectens. Next base: position 1,083,533,938 of record NC_056733.1, on the reverse strand, counting down.
CATCTTCAGCTTCAAAGACTAAAGCAGCTCTAAAGACAAAGAAACAAGTATAGCATTCTCCTACTCAGACTTCCATGCCTAAAAAACAGATGCTCAAAATGGCCGAAGACCTAATTACTTTGATCAGAGGTTCCCATCCCCCTCCTGATAAGAGGCCTAGACAAGAGACAGAGTATGATTCTTCTGATCAGGTTTCTATTTCCTCTGATTCCTCTTCTGAACAGGATTATTCCATGCTTCCCTATGAGGATTCTGATACTGAAGAATCCATTCCTTCAGCCTCTCCTCCTGAGGATTATTCTTTTGGGGAAACACTGCATACCATGAGGGAGCATTTCCACTGGGAGAGCCAAGATTATTCTGAATCTAAGAAAAGGCTCAGAGACTTTCTGCTAATTCCTCAACACAGACCCCTTGCTATTCCACCTGTTCTAGACATTCTAGTTGATGTATTTTCAGAGTCCGGCCTGTCCCCTGACTCTTTACCCCCTGCACCTGCTAAGCCAGACAAATACTACACGGTCCCGGATTCTCATAAATTCCTATATAAAAACCCTGCTGCTGACCCAGAAACTATATCTCAGGGTCCCAAAGGGGTCAAAGCTTCCACTGCAAAAAACCCTGTCCCCTCTGATAGGGATTCCAGGGCTCTAGACAGATGGGGTAAAAAAGTTTACACTTCTGCTACCTTGGCTGTAAGTGCTTTAAATTGTCAGTTTCATGTGCTTAAATATCAGCAATATTTAATGTCACTGCTTAAACAGAAATTGTTGACAAATACTGAATGTTGAGAGAACAAGGAAATGCAAGATTTATTGCATGCAGCTGAACAAGTGGGAAAGCATACTTTGCAATGTGGTTATGATTCACTGGAGGCCTCTTGCAGGGCCGCTGTTACAAGTTCTGTTATTAGAAGGCATGCTTGGTTAACGGAACAGAATCTGCCTGATCATGTTAAAGCAAAATTATTAGATGCTCCATTACAGCATGATACTTTGTTTGGTACTAAAGCAGAAGAGGTGTTGAAAAAAATGGAGGATAAAGCAAAATCCATGCAGACAGTCAAGGATTTCTTACAGGTGCAGACACCCAGATTTAGCAGGAACTGGCCTTCTAAAAATTGGTCCTTTCCAGTGTCAGACAGACCACAAAGAGGCAGATACAGGCGTCCCAGAGGCAGATCGCAGCCCCAAGGCTCATACAGGCATAAACAATGGGGTGCTCCTACCTCCAAAAGTGGAGAAGACAAATCACAACCTTACAGGAAACAGTCCCAATGACTTTCCTCTGCCAGATCCAAGCACTTTTCTTTTGACAGCCCCCTTAGGGGGAAAGCTAGCACTTTTTTCATCAAATTGGCAAATGGTTACCCAAGACAAATGGGTCTTGAACATATTGTCCCAAGGCTACAGGTTCCATTTTCACACCCTGCCAAGGTCAAAAGGTATGCCAGACCTGCCACACAATCAATGGGTAGAGGCACAAAAGCAAATTACAGCCCTCATGGACATGAGGGCCATTCAACAAGTACCACAACGAGAGCAGGGGCAAGGATTTTACTCCAGACTTTTCCTGGTACGCAAGAAGGACAAAACCTGGAGACCAATACTGGACCTGTCTATACTAAACACGTTTCTGGAAGTTCCAAAATTCAAGATGTTGACTCTACAGCAGCTACTGTCCATGCTGGGCAAGAAGGCTTGGCTCGTAACTTTGGACCTAAAAGAGGCATACCTGCATGTCCCAATCAGACAATCTTGCAGAAGATACTTCAGATTCATAGCTGGCTCAATGCAGTACCAATTCTCTGCACTGCCCTTTGGCTTATCTACTGCGCCCAGGATCTTAACAAAATGCTTGGCATCAGTAATTGTGTTTTGCAGACAAAGAGGAATTCAAATATATCCCTACTTGGACGACTGCCTAATTCAAGCAGAGAACAAAGACATTCTTCTAAAGCATCTGGCGTTTGTAAAAAGATTACTAATTGGCCTAGGGTACACAGTAAATGAAAAGAAATCAAAACTAGTGCCCTCTCAAGAGATAATATTCCTGGGTGCAAGCTTAAATACAACTGCCCAGATGGCTTATCTCACGCCATACAAACAAAAACAACTGACTTCTTACTTCAAGAAATTCGCAACAACGACCCACTTATCTGCAAGGAAAATCCTGCAGGCCTTGGGTGTCATGGCATCCTGCATTCTACTAATTCCATATGCCAGACTGCATATGAAGAAACTACAGTGGTATCTAAAAAGTGTTTGGGCTCAGCATTGCCACAGTCTGGAGATAGTAATTGCACTTGTTCCCTACCTGCAACAGGAGTTTCGATGGTGGGCAGGGGCCTGTCACCACAACAAGGGTCTGCCATTCAGTTTACCCACAGCCAGACAGACACTGACAACTGATGCATCAGATTATGCCTGGGGTGCCCATATGGCAGGAAAATGTATTCAGGGCATATAGCCTGCAAACCAGATGCATCTTCACATCAATCAAAAAGAGATGCTAGCTGTTCAAAATGCCCTGACAGCTTTCAAGGATCTACTTCATCCAGGACAGCTACTGATAAAGACAGACAATACTACGGTCATGAGGTACATAAAAAAGCAGGGAGGTACACATTCCTACCCCTTCTGCAGACAAGCAATGACCTTATGGGACACAGCATTGACTTATCAAGTTCACCTGCAAGCACAATTCCTGCCTGGAAAAACAAATACTCTGGCAGACGAACTAAGCAGAAACCTCATGGATCCCCACGAATGGAAACTGGATCCACAAGTCTTCAGCATGATAACAAGGAAATGGGGATGCCCAAACATAGATCTATTTGCCTCACCTCACAACTACCAATTGCAGAGATTTTGCACAAGGATTTAACACAAGCAAGCATGGAGAGTGGACGCCCTATCCTTCAGCTGGAAAAATCTAACAGTATATGCCTTTCCTCCACTGCCTCTCCTTCCCAGGGTACTCCTAAAGGTCAGACAGGAGAAGCCAAAAATGATACTGATTGCACCAGACTGGCCACACAAGCACTGGTACTCAATCCTAAAGAGCTTGTCTCAAGATCCAGCATGGATATTGCCTCAAACTTCTCAGATCCAACAAACAATCGGATTCTGCACAGCCACCTCAGGACCTTAAATCTGGCAGCATGGCAGATAATGTAGCCATTCAGAACACTCCTCTTTCAAAAGCTGTTATGGATGTTATCTTGGAGGCCAGGAGGCCCAGTACTAGAAAATCTTATGCAGAAAAATGGAAGAGATTCTGTGCTTGGAACCAGGAACAAGACATTGACACATGTGTACCAAATATCCCTCAGATTTTACAATACCTAATTGAGATGCTGAACAAAGGCCTTTCTTTCTCATCAATTAAGATTCATGCCTCTGCCATTTCAGCCCATTACAATATGGAACCACCTATCTTTTCTCATCCTTTAATAAGGCAGTACCTCAGAGGGGCCAAAAACATTAGGCCTCAAAGGAGAGCACCAATTCCGGCATGGGACCTCAATTATGTTTTGGAAAAACTCATACTGCCTCCTTTCGAGTCAGCCTCAACAGCGGATATAAAATTCTTATCCTGGAAATCTGCTCTGCTCCTAACAATAACCTCTGCAAGACGGGTCTTGGAGTTACAAGCACTCATGGCTGTGGAACCTTTTATCATTTTCCATCCAGACAGGGTTTCTCCGAGGACAAACCCAACATTTATGCCTAAGGTGGTGTCCAGTGTGGCCCTCAACCAAACCATTCACTTGCCTACCTTTTATCCAAATCCACAGAACAAGGGTGAGAAATTTCTGCATTCTTTGGAAATACACAGGCAGTTATGCTTCTACTTGGACAGAACTAAAGCTTTCAGAAAGACTGAGCAACTTGTAGTGTCATATGCTGCAGGATCACAAGGAAAGGCTATCTCAAAACAGACTATTTCTAAATGGATAGGCCATTGCATCCGTTTCTGCTATTTTCAGCATGGCAGATCAGTGCCTAAGGGCATTAGGCCTCATTCTACCAGAGCAGCAGCCACTTCAGCAGCCTTCCTCAGAGGAGTACCAACCAAAGACATCTTAGAGGCTGCAACTTGGAGTTCAGTGCACACTTTCATAAAGCACTACCACTTACCTCTTTACTCTAAATCCAGAGCAGGCTTTGCCACTGCAGTTCTGCAGGGCCTCATAGCCTCTCCTAATCCTATTTAGCCCAGCTACCCATCCTTAGCTTTGGGATTCAACCCAAGAGTAATGACTGCAACAGTGAAACACAATGAACATAGTACAGTTGTGTACCTACCATAAATGTAGATGTTCGAGTATATTCACTGTTGCAGTCCCGGTTACCCACCTACCACCCCCCTTTTCTTTGCTGGGACTTATCTGTACTTCTCTATCCTATACAACCTATGTGGTGTATTTGCTTGTAGATGAAGGAAATGTTATTTTTGTGCATGCATATTTATTGGCATATTTTTTTCAGCCTACCAATTTGGGGGCACCTGACATCTGGGGCAAGAAAAACTGAAGAAAATGGCGTTGGCTGCATCTTTTATACCCCTGGCGCACTGACGTCAAGGAAGAGGCAACAGCAACCAACGCCGGACCTAGACTTTGGAATTCTGTCTGACTGAGCGTAGCCTGCCAGCAGGATAACCCAAGAGTAATGACTGCAACAGTGAATACACTCGAACATCTACATTTATGGTAGGTACACAGCTGTACTTTTTATTAACCCCACTGTCTTCATTGCTTATTATATTTGCAAAGCATACAGTTCTCATCCAGCTGGCTTTTTGTACATCCACATCTTGAGCCGTGTTGTCAACGTCTGTAATGTTCTTCAATCTTTCCTCATTCAGTTTTGGTTTATTCCTTTTCACCTGCCCCTTGCTTCTCTCTTCTATTTTCATTTTGGAAAAATGATGCCTTTTTCAGTAGACCGGAGGTGTTAAATAACAAAGCACTGTCATTTTTAGTATGTATTCTCTTTGCTTTACAGACATTTGTCAGATTCTTTTCCTTCTTTGTTATGCAGTTACTTCCTTTCATTTTTTTATTTCCTTCTATATGCTCTGAATCCTTGGGTTGAAATTCTGGATACAACTATTCAGCAAAGTTGTCAGTGGCATTATCTTGTTTCTAGGGGTTGAGTGATCTTTGCAGACAATAAACACATCCTTTCCTAAATTTGTTCTATTTGCTCTTTGTCTAACATTACTTATCTTATCAGTCCGGTTATTAATATATGTAACAACAGCTCTCCAAGCAAGTCTAGATTTACTACTAATAATGGTAAGCAAATCATCCAACTTTTGACATGAGGAAGATAGATCACCAGTGTCATTAGGTGTTACCTTTAAATATACATAGTAAAAACTACAAGAAAAACCTAGCCAAGCTTGAGTTTCCATTGTGTGATACCTTAAACCTCCAAAAATAGAGGCCAATGTGATATATACAAATGACCCCTTAAGGACCCCTTAAGAACATCGTGTTTCAGCTATATGGCTTCTTAATGTCCGTAAATCTTTACTTTTAAGTTTTTTGGATACATTCAACCCAATAAAGCCAAACCCCAATGGCTGTGGACATGCATATTTCCAGCCTTCTTATGGACATTGGGTCTTTGTAAAGACCCTGTTTTCTAAAGTATAGCCAAGCATTGCACTTGTGCTGTGCTGACGATGTCATAAGAAGGCTGAAACATCTATGTCCACAGCTAGTGGGGTTTGGTTTTATTGGCATGAATGTATGCACAAAGACTTAAAAAGTAAAAAGTCATGGACTTTCAGAAGCTATATAGCTGAAACACTTGATGTCCTAAAGGGGTCATTTGCATATATCATAGATCTCCAAGTTATCACACAGTGAACAGTCTAGCTTGGCTAGGTTTTTCTTGTAGTATTTACTAACTTGTTTGTCTGCGTGATCTTTTTATTCTTGTTTTCTTTTAAATTTATATAGCCTACACTGTACAAGATACTTGTGCTTTAGCAAATCATTAATGGCAAACTCTTTTATCTCCAAGTACAGGAATATTTTTTCTAATCAGATTCGAAGAATTTTCAGTTTCTAATTCAGTAATACCTGCTGTATCAGTGGTTACAAATCAACACTGGACCTAACCCAGTTTGGACTTGTCAGGGCCAGGTCATGCCTACTAGATCTGGTGGATTTCTTTAAGAAAGTCACCAAGGTCACGTATGATGGTAAAAGAATACATACCTCGACCTGGCGTAGGCATTTGACACAATTCCCCATTCAGGTATTATATAAACTCACAAAACTGGGTGTAAATCTCTACATCAACAAGTGGATAGCCAGTGGTTAAAGTGGTTTATTCCAGATCCAGCAAGACGCCAATTATTAGTGGTGCCATAGGGTTCAATTCTGAGACCATGTCTGTTGCAGATATACTTCTCTGAAGTCAAGGCTAATGTGGAAGGCTGCTGGATGACAAATCTTGCCAATGACTGCAGGCTAAAGCCAATCATCAAATCCCCCAGCAATGTAGATGTCCTTCAGGAGGGTCTAGATCCGAGAAATGATTTGTGCCAGAACCATGGCCTAAAACTACAGTACCCATGCAATTTACAGCATCAGTAACACACCCCTAAGAGTAGAGTCAGAGGAGAGAGATCTAAGTACAGAGATAGTAGCTTGAACTTTGATCGCCACAAGTCCACAGTGGTGAGGCAGTCCTTTTATGTGGCACAACTTATAAATAAAAGTATGGCATCCAGATTCAAGGAAATTATAGTCCCGCCGTACTCAGTCCTCACTAGACCAATAATCGATTACAGTGCGCCGTGTGGCATGTACTTGACTAGGCACCTACAGCAGCTGGAGCAGCCTCGGAGGTTCCTCACAAAGAAAATACAGGGTGTGGACAGCATGAACTATGCAGAGAGACTAAAAGACCTACCCATTTATTCTGATTTCTACCGACTGTTAAGGGGTGACCTATGCCTGACCTACAAGGGACTCACAAATCCAGCCCTGATGGAGCTGCTACACATCTACAAGTGAAGCAGCATGAGGGCCAACTGATCTAAGGATCTAAACTTAATCAGTGACTCAAACAAAATATGCTGGAGAGAGATGTAGGTCTCAGAGAATGCCCTTGTTCAGAGCCCTTCCCTGGCCCTCTTCAAAAGCAGTTTGGATCAATAGATGGAAAATTGCAAATTAACACCTGGCAATAATGCCTGTTCCCTTATGGACAGGGGCAGTCTGTAAGATACTCCATGCACTGCACAACTCCATGCCATCCTCTTGCCCCTAGGGGCCATATATTGGGTAAAATCAGGTTATATTTGTTAGGCTTGTAGGGGCCCTTAAGCTGCTGGCCTAGTAATCTCCGATGAACCTATGAAGGAGTCCATATTCAGATGCAAATTAATAAATAAATTCTAAAAGAAAAGACTAATCAAAATCAGTCACCACAGAATTCAGAGAGAACTTAAATCAACTTCTAAGGGAAAATGTACACAGTTTACAATTAAATATTAAATTAACTACAGTAAAGTTGGTGCTCTAAGCATACAAGTTGTGAAAGTCCCACAAAAGCACACAGTTGCACGTCTTAACAATATGGATCAGTAAATCTCAAACAAAGACAGGATTGTTTACATAAGCTCTGGATTGTCCTGTCTGCAGTCTGTGTCAGTTTATAGCCGATGTCCCTTGGGATGGCCTGTGCTGAAAAGGAGTTTATTTGTAGACCTAGTTAGACTATCCCAGTAAACAAATTCCAGTAAATAAATACATAAATTAAAATATGGCTGTGAGAGCTGTACTGTGAGCAAGGCTGCACTTTATGCAGAAAATATCAGGACAAAATATTTGAGAATTGTTATGAATGCAGGAAGATTAAACCAGTCTATAATTAAGGAAGTAAAACCAGACTGTATACCTGAATGACTGATATTAAAACTAAAGCTCGGATGTACTGGCCACATAAAACAGGATTCACTACAAAAAAAGATTCTATGTTGGTAAAGACTGAAGGCAGAAAAAGAGGATGGCAGAAGTAAAGATGGATAGCATTACTGAAATGATGAATATGAACTAAGACCTTAAAGAAGTTGCCATATTGCCCTGGTATGCTAAAGTCCCTGAGGTCTTGAAGAGTCAGATTCTACTAAACAACAACAAAAGTGGATGCTGATGGATTGGCAGACTTGTTACCTTGCTCATACAGTGTTAAGTAGTTGTATTGGGGAAGAATTTACATGTTTTCCTGTACAGAAAGTATCTAATGTAGGCAAAAATGTAATAATTTAATGAACTTACTTGTCTTACTGGCTGAACTGAACTGAGTGACCATTTAAAACCATGACCAGAGCATGAAGTAAATATAAAAAGGTTTAAAAGTTATTCTGTATATAAAATACATATATATATTTGTGTAATTGACACACCACAATGTCGAACTTCCAAAGTTTGAATATCAAAACTTCGAACAGCTTATTTTTTGTTGCTAATAAAACTGATACGGCTTTTTTACAGTGGAGCAAGCTTCCTGCATCCCCCACACCCACTGCATAATGTATATACCAACTCTGAAATTGCTTCCATGTTGGGGAAAGGGCAAACTTTCAGTCTGCATAAATGCCTTCAACTAGCAAAAAAGCAAGTTTGATGATTTGATATTTCAACTTTTGCAGTTCAATTTTGCCTGTTAATCTTTTTACATTTTTTTTATTTTAATTTAACATTTGTTAACCCGGAAAGTCCTAGTTGGAACATAGGTTCATAGGTTCATACTAAGCTAACTGCCCTTGCAAGCCATTTTAAGCCTAGCCAATTATCCCTTGTGAGACTCAAACCCTGCACCTTGTGTTTGTAAGGCAAACACCTTAGCCATTAAGCCACCCTCTCAACAAAGCCAGTTTTCAGCGGAGGTTCAGGGAGAAATGCTCCAGTTGCATGTCTTTCTGACATAGACCTATATTTATGTATGTGTATGTATATATGGGTCCCCTTCACATGGTCGACGTTTCACAAAGTCGACTTTCATATGGCCGAGACCATATGATCGACTTTTGAAAAGCCAACCATGGGGAACCGCTATCTCCGTACAGTGCAGAATGGGAACATTTCCCTCTTCCGCACTGTAGTGCGATCTCGGAGTTGGTATATTTAAGTTACGGGGTGGGGGGTGGAGCCCCCCACAGGGGGTGCAGGGAGGCTTGCCGCCCTGCTAACAGTTTTAAGGTAAGTGTTTGTTGTGTTTTTTTTTTTTTTTTTTTTTACATGGTCTGCTTTCTGAAAGTCAATCATAGTCTCTGCCATATGAAAGTTGACTTTCTGATTTATTTAGCATTTTATTTATATTTTAACCACGCTAACCCTGTCCATTTTCACAGGGTTCCCAAGAAGAAAACGTAACTTAAAAAACAGGTAGATAACAGTGCAAGTCCCACATCATAAGCTGCAAGATCCTATTCCAGTGATGGTGAACCTTTTGGGCTTGGCTTGTCAAAAATTCAAAAATGCCTATTTTGACTCTGCTGTCCAGTCATGTGCTGCTATGTATTATAAAAGTAATAAAAAATGAGTGACTTACAATAGAGAAAATATGTGCACTGATAACTGGGCTTAACAGTGCACCAAAAATGACCATACTTTTAATAGTAATTTGGAATTGAATTGAAAAATATGTGTAACACACTGCATTTGATTTGATTAGCATCAGTTAATGACTTTTTTGTTGCTGAGTTTTAATAGATGAGTGCAGGGTCACATATTTCTTGTATTTTTGTTTGTTCAGTTTCTTTGGTAACTCGAGTGTTGGTGAATGCTGGTGTGTCACCTAAAATGTCATGAAGTACCACCTTTGACACACGTGTCATAGGTTACCATCACTGCCCTATGCATTTGGTCCATCTGATCCAACTTATGGATCCTCAGGTCGCTTGCCAGTTCTGACTTGGCAGCACTAGGGCTCCAGCCTCAAGTCCCTTTAAGAATTTTCCATGCATAATGCACCAGGAACCTAGATTACTGTAGGCTTTGTTTGATGCCCTTTGCAAGGATCCTGTTGTGCCAAGAAGTAATGAATATAAGTATCCTTCAGATCCTTCAAGTCAGAACAGAGAGGGGGATGGAGGGAGGGTTGTTTATCAGACTGAAATGAATCAAAGGATCTAGCGTTATGCTAACTTGCGTATCCTATTCATTAAGTTTGTCTGGTCAGACTTTTACAAGCTACTGCTGGGTGGCATCATGATACGAGACAGTTAAGGATAGAAGTTTCAAAGGAAGGCCCTAGCCCTGGAAACAGAGTCCAGTTTATAGTGCTTAATGAACATGTGCATGAAAGACCATATTGTAACTGAACAGATTTCACCTACTGAAGACCGCGTGCTTTAATATGTGGTGCAGAGATTGTTGTCATCCTCATTTTGCTATTGTTTAATGGAATGTGTGTAATTGCAATTTTATATTAATAGTGTCATACTGTTAGCATGGGAAGCTGTAAGTAGTTTAGAAGGGCAGTGTTTACAGTATGTGAGGCAGTAGCTAGGGTTAACCATGTTTAGGAAGTATCCACAAAAGGACAAACGTTCCTGTATAACGAATAAAAATATAGTTCACCAGAAAATCACCACTCATATACACGAGCGAAAACGGCAGCAGCAATGTATTCAAAGCTCGTTGATAGCACAGTCAGTTAAAATTCATATATATAACCACGTCTCAGGATAATTGTTGATAAAACGATTTATTGTAGCAAAAAGTGAGCGCTTTCACCATGAGGCTTCTTCAGACTTTGAAAACTGACTAATACAAAGAGTTTTAAATAGTGTCATTAATTAGAATTATTGACATCAATTATGTTCAATGCAAGTTTAAAGTGAAATAGCGCACTCATTTCATATAAACCTTATAAGACAAAATAAAATCATCACAGTTAAATACAAACAAACATGCACAATGAAATAATACATAAAATATTATTTAAAATCGTAAAATCATTGTCTAGGTCTAGCAAATTTCCTTTTCCGTAGAATGGGATACAAATTAACTTTATCATTTAATCCAGGAAACTGGTCCGCCCTGCAGCGGATGATCCAGCGTAATTCACATTCCTGAGTAAAGATATCTATATCACCGCCTCTGATGTTCGTCTGTATAAATTGTATGACACAAAAGCCAAAAGTATGTGTGAACCCTAATAATTTACAATGCTTAGCTAGGGCATTATGTTTAGACCCCTTACGTATATGGTAATGTGTTCCCTTATGCACTCTCTCAATTGCCTATTAGTTTTCCCAGTGTAAAATGCTGGACAGGATAAGCACCTAGCAAGGTATATTACATTAACACTGTGTCAGTTGGTTCGAGTGTAAAATGAAAATGTTCGCCCTGTAACTGGTAGTGTAAAAGTGTCATCAGTATTGATATACTGACATTGATTACATTTGCTACATGGTCTTGTATTATAACTAAAAATATCAACTGATGGATTGTTAGCTCTCACAGGATGATGGCATAACAATCACTTTAAATTAATTTTATTTTTAAACAAAAAACTTGGTTTCCTTCCCACGACTCTACTAATGTCACTATCTAAAAAAAAGGGTCTCCCACCATTTCTCTATGATGTCCTTTATATAATGGACGTCATTTGTGAAATATAGTGGTACTCTCAGTTCTTTAATACCTTCTGATTGTATCGTTTCAATAACATCCCCTCTTGCTGAAAAATAAGGGTGTGCTCTTGAAGTCCTAAGATTTTTCACCACAGAAACTGCTTTGCTTACTTCATCCTCTATATATCCTCTTTTTACTAATCTGGAATTAAGATTTAACAATTCCTTCTCAAAACCTTCATCTGAGGGGTTAAGCCTTGATGCTCTCATGATTTGTCCCTTCATAACATTTTCAAAGACAAACCTGGGGTGCATACTATGCCTATGTAACAATGTGTTCCTAGAGCAAGTTTTCCTATGAACCGAGGTATTCAAAAGGCCATTATCAAGCCTCATTATATTTACATCTAAAAAAGAAATATAGGTCCTGGACGAACAAGAAGTAAACTTCAGAAAATCAGTTAGACTATTCATGGATGATACAAATTCCACAAGTGGGGTTTCATTACCCCTCCATATAAGGAAGAGGTCGTCAACAAATCTTTTGTAGAAACCAACATACTGTCGGAACTCCTCCATAAGGAACAGTAGTTCTTGTTCCCAATCAGCCATTACTATGTTGGCGTAGCTATTGGCACACGAAGTGCCCATAGCTACGCCATCTTTCTGAATGTAAATCTCATCATTGAAAATAAATACATTATTTTCAAGAACCGTTTCCAGAAATAGTGTTAACAGACCTATAGTATTACTATCCAAATCAGAGTTCAGCCTTAGATAGTGTTGTATTCTCAATACTCCCAGATCATTTGGTATAACTGTAAATAAGCTCTTAACATCAAGTGTTACTAGGATATAAGAATCGTTATCTTGTATTGTTCTGGAATAATCATATAGGTCTAGTAAGAATTGTTTACTATCTTTTAATACAGATGGATTAACGTCGACTATAGGTCTAAGATGGTATTCCAAAAAAATAGAAAAAGGTTCCGTTAGCCATCCTTGCCCAGAAACTATAGGCCTCATAGGTGGATTAGATAAGGATTTATGAATCTTGGGTAAACCATTAATTACTGGAATAAGTGGATTATTCACTTTCAAATATTTAAATAAGTTCCAGGTTGTTATATGACTTTTAAGTAGGTCATCCAGCATATCATATACCCTGAAAACCATGCTAGTTATACTTGTCATATCCATCTTCATATAATACATATCATCACTTAACATAGTATGCATCATCTCTACAAATTCATCATGATCAAGTAAAACTATAGGACCCCCCTTATCAGCTGGTCTAATGATAATAGACTGGTCCTTTCTTAATTCGGAAAGTGCTTTCCATTGTTGATAGTTTAAATTACATTTTGGCCTTTTTACTTTCCGTTTAAAATTCTTATCATAATAATTATGTAAATCATTCTCCACTAACTTGCAAAACGTATCTAAGATGGCGTTTAAAGAAGGTGAATATGTACTAACTGGCTTGAATACAGTAGTATACCCAGTTTCATGTTGGCTATCAACACTTCCAAAATCAAGTTTAAGTTGTACATTACGCACATACATCTTGATATCTAAAATGGTTTCTGCTAAATCACGGTTCTTACTAGGTATAAAAGTAAGTCCTTTGTTTAGGACCTGTTCTTCATATTTATTCAACCTCTTGTGAGAAAGATTGACTACTAATGACCCTCGACTCTCCCCCCACATCTTCTTCAACGTTGGGCCCACGTACTCTCCTCCTGAGCCCTTCCATTTCTGTTGTCCCCTGCTCATTGATCTGGATCTCCCGCTGGGGCGAGGGAGTTCTATTGGGAAAGGGGTCTGTATGTTGTTATCCCCTAAAATAGTGGGTGTGATGACTGAATGATTACTTCCAGTCTTTCTCCTAACTACAGGTTCATTACTTTGAGTGATAAGCCTGTCATTGCTTTTAACAGGATCCATATCATTATTGATAATGTCAACTTCTACATCAACTGGCGCATCATATATTACAGCTGTATCACCAGTATTATTCCCTAAAACAATAACATTCATATCTTTACTAACATCCATATTAATACCAACAGCGTTCACTTTAACATTTTTGCTTTCATTCACATTACTTTTAGCAATGCTAGCAACAGTACTTGCTATGTTATTCACAACAGTAGAGTTCCTCACAGTGGCAACATTACTAGCTGTATTGTCCAATTCCATAGGGTTCCTTAAAGTAGCTCTGGGTCCTCTATTTTCAGTATTCTGTCTTGGCCAAGTGATGACATGGCCGAGTTTGAAATCTTTAACATCCCTGGTAATCTTTGTTCTTTTTTGTTCAAATAAGCGTTTCTCATATAATGCAATGTTGTCCATTAATTTGTCCATGCCTATCACAGCTTTAGGAGTAGAATACTTATTCATAATAAAATTATGGAATTGCGTTACCTTGTTCCTTAGTTGTTCCTCTTCATCAATAATGATGTTGTTCCTGTTAACAGCAATGAGAGGCTTATCACTCAAAGTAATGTACCTGTAGTTAGGAGAAAGACTGGAAGTAATCATTCAGTCATCACACCCACTATTTTAGGGGATAACAACATACAGACCCCTTTCCCAATAGAACTCCCTCGCCCCAGCGGGAGATCCAGATCAATGAGCAGGGGAAGACAGAAACGGAAGGGCTCAGGAGGAGAGTATGTGGGCCCAATGTTGAAGAAGATGTGGGGGAGAGTCAAGGGTCATTAGTAGTCAACCTTTCTCACAAGAGGTTGAATACATATGAAGAACAGGTCCTTAACAAAGGACTTACTTTTATACCTAGTAAGAACAGTGATTTAGCAGAAACCATTTTAGATATCAAGATGTATGTGCGTAATGTACAACTTAAACTTGATTTTGGAAGTGTTGATAGCCAACATGAAACTGGGTATACTACTGTATTCAAACCAGTTAGTACGTATTCACCTTCTTTAAACGCCATCTTAGATACGTTTTGCAAGTTAGTGGAGAATGATTTACATAATTATTATGATAAGAATTTTAAACGGAAATTAAAAAGGCCAAAATGTAATTTAAACTATCAACAATGGAAAGCACTTTCCGAATTAAGAAAGGACCAAGACCAGTCTATTATCATTAGACCAGCTGATAAGGGGGGGTCCTATAGTTTTACTTGATCATGATGAATATGTAGAGATGATGCATACCATGTTAAGTGATGATATGTATTATATGAAGATGGATATGACAAGTATAACTAGCATGGTTTTCAGGGTATATGATATGCTGGATGACCTACTTAAAAGTCGTATAATAACTTGGAACTTATTTAAATATTTGAAAGTGAATAATCCACTTATTCCAGTAATTAATGGTTTACCCAAGATTCATAAATCCTTATCTAATCCACCTATGAGGCCTATAGTTTCTGGGCAAGGATGGCTAACGGAACCTTTTTCTATTTTTTTGGAATACCATCTTAGACCTATAGTCGACGTTAATCCATCTGTATTAAAAGATAGTAAGCAATTCTTACTAGACCTATATGATTATTCCAGAACAATACAAGATAACGATTCTTATATCCTAGTAACACTTGATGTTAAGAGCTTATTTACAGTTATACCAAATGATCTGGGAGTATTGAGAATACAACACTATCTAAGGTTGAACTCTGATTTGGATAGTAATACTATAGGTCTGTTAACACTATTTCTGGAAACGGTTCTTGAAAATAATGTATTTATTTTCAATGATGAGATTTACATTCAGAAAGATGGCATAGCTATGGGCACTTCGTGTGCCAATAACTATGCCAACATAGTAATGGCTGATTGGGAACAAGAACTACTGTTCCCTATGGAGGAGTTCCGACAGTATGTTGGTTTCTGCAGAAGATTTGTTGACGACCTCTTCCTTATATGGAGGGGTAATGAAACCTAACTTGTGGAATTTGTATCATCCATGAATAGTCTAACTGATTTTCTGAAGTTTACTTCTTGTTTGTCCAGGACCTATATTTCTTTTTTAGATGTAAATATAATGAGGCTTGATAATGGCCTTTTGAATACCTCGGTTCATAGGAAAACTTGCTCTAGGAACACATTGTTACATAGGCATAGTATGCACCCCAGGTTTGTCTTTGAAAATGTTATGAAGGGACAAATCATGAGAGAATCAAGGCTTAACCCTCAGATGAAGGTTTTGAGAAGGAATTGTTAAATCTTAATTCCAGATTGGTAAAAAGAGGATATATAGAGGATGAAGTAAGCAAAGCAGTTTCTGTGGTGAAAAATCTTAGGACTTCAAGAGCACGCCCTAATTTTTCAGCAAGAGGGGATGTTATTGAAACGATACAATCAGAAGGTATTAAAGAACTGAGAGTACCACTATATTTCACAAATGACGTCCATTATATAAAGGACATCATAGAGAAATGGTGGGAGACTCTTTTTTTATATAGTGACATTAGTAGAGTCGTGGGAAGGAAACCAAGTTTTTTGTTTAAAAATAAAATGAATTTAAAGTGATTGTTATGCCATCATCCTGTGAGAGCTAACAATCCATCAGTTGATATTTTTAGTTATAATACAAGACCATGTAGCAAATGTAATCAATGTCAGTATATCAATACTGATGACACTTTTACACTACCAGTTACAGGGCGAACATTTTCATTTTACACTCGAACCAACTGCCACAGTGTTAATGTAATATACCTTGCTAGGTGCTCATCCTGTCCAGCATTTTACATTGGGAAAACTAATAGGCAATTGAGAGAGCGCATAAGGGAACACATTTACCATATACGTAAGGGGTCTGAACATAATGCCCTAGCTAAGCATTGTAAATTATTAGGGTTCACACATACTTTTGGCTTTTGTGTCATACAAGTTATACAGACGAACATCAGAGGCAGTGATATAGATATCTTTACTCAGGAATGTGAATTACGCTGGATCATCCGCTGCAGGGCGGACCAGTTTCCTGGATTAAATGATAAAGTTAATTCCCATTCTTCGGAAAAGGAAATTTGCTAGACCTAAACAATGATTTTACAATTTTAAATAATATTTTATGTATTATTTCATTGTGCATGTTTGTTTGTATTTAACTGTGATGATTTTATTTTGTCTTATAAGGTTTATATGAAATGAGTGCGCTATTTCACTTTAAACTTGCATTGAACATAATTGATGTCAGCAATTCTAATTAATGACACTATTTAAAACTCTTTGTATTAGTCAGTTTTCAAAGTCTGAAGAAGCCTCATGGCGAAAGCGCTCACTTTTTGCTACAATAAATCGTTTTATCAACATTTATCCTGAGACGTGGTTATATATATGAATTTTAACTGACTGTGCTATCAACGAGCTTTGAATACATTGCTGCTGCCGTTTTTGCTCCTGTATATGAGTGGTGATTCTCTGTTTAGGAAGTATCACATTTTTGACAAGGCGTATTACTAAGGCAGATGTGCTTTAGTGTTTTCTGTAATAGATGAATTTATTTTATTTTCATTTTGCTACTTCAGCTTACTGTTTTCTAAGAATACCTGATTTTTATCAACTTGTTTTTGTGTTTATTTTCAACTGTGTGCACTTCAGAAGGATGCTTGTTGCTCTGTGTTGTGGTTTACCCCTCTTCCTGGCTTTTTTGACTTCAGAGATGCATAATTCTCTTCTTTCTGCACTTTAAGTATGTGTGCTGAGTTGTGTGCCTAAACTATAAATTCTTCTCTATACATATCTGCACTTTGCTCTGGATTCTTTTAAACACATAGAGTGTATACTTGTTTTTCATAGTACTGCTGGTATCATTTTGTTTTGGGCATGCCCCCCCAAGCAGACTCCCACCTGTGTCCTCCCACACCAGTTCCCTATCCACTCCACAGTTGTACTTTTCCACTTAAACACATGCTAACCCTCCTCTTGTCTATAGTTATGCTTGCAAAGATGGCTACCATATTCAGCAAGTACTCTGAACTTCACACTTTTAAATACACATAGTTCTAAGATCATCCCAATCTTCTCCAGAAGCAATAGTACCTCATTATAAATTCTAACTAACAAATATCAAACCACTGTTGAGCATTTCTGGTGTCACTCTTCATTATCCATCAACCAGGCCAGCCCACCTAGCTCACTCTAACAGTACTACTCCATGTTCATACTCACCTTTGCACCAGTAAGTTACTCTCTCTCACCACTAACACTCTCCTTTCCATTTACACCTCACATTCTTCCTCAGTAGTAAAGGCCCCAATTCCAAGTCACTCCTCTTTTTCACAACAACTCACTCCATCACACAAACAGTACAGTCTAAATACCGCCCTCTTTCCAGTTTAACCCCTAACCTCCCCCCCTCCCCGAAATAAAGTCCTCTTTTCCAAATTTCAGAAAATTTGTAAAATTTACAATTTGGCTAACTCCACTAAAAAGTATCCTGCTTATTCGAAGCTACATTGAAACAAACCCCAGTGTCCAAGGTCTACCATTCTTTCAACACCTTAACAAGCAAATGTCAATAACTTTATTTAATGTAGGCAGTGTTAAAAGTAATCTGGGGCAGCTGCCATGGTGCAGCAGCTAGCATTGCCGCCTCACAGCAAGAGCTTCTCCGATTCAATTCTTGACTGCGGTGCCTTCTGTGCAGAGTCTGCATGTCCTCCCTGTGGTCACGTGGGTTTCCTCTGGATGCTCCGGTTTCCTCCCACATCCCAAAACATGCTGCAGGTGGATTGGACACACTAAATTGGCCCTAGGTGTGAGTGTGTGCCTTCTGTGGAAGGTTGGGTGCCAGGCTGGTAACTCGACACCATAAATAACTTGATTGCCGATCATTCTGCAGACCGTTGTTCCGCTGTGGTGACCCCTAATGGGAAAAGCCGAAAGTTGAAGAAGAAAGTGTTGCAGGACTTCTCTTTAACATCCTCATTGAAAAAAAGGCACAGCCAATCTTAATCACCACTTTCCTAACTACTGCTACCTGTTCAATAGCAGACTGGGGAAAAAAGGGTTGGTGGAAGCATTAATAGTTTTAAAATAAACCTCAAAGCCTTTATTTTAAATAAGTTCATGCCCAGCAGTGACCACACTCCAAACTTGTAACTCCTACAGCTGCACATCTACGAACATAACAAATTAACCTTCTAGTTGGCCTACCTTCCGTCTTTATTTGTCATAAAATTCAAACTCTTGCCTAATGACTTTTTTCCCCAGGTTGCAAACACAAAGACATTATCATTTTTAGTGGACTCGAGAAGGTAAAGGTTGAAGTCACCTACTCAAGCAGCGGAGTACATCCGTAACCTTGGCCTTACTCAACTAAATAAAGACCCCACCAATCCTAACTTTAGATAAGAGAAGAATTCCTATATGGAACTTTTCATAACAAATGTTCCATAAAAGGTTACTAACACCACCAAGTGTTGGCTCGCCATCCATGTGAACCAGAGTCCATCCCTAACCTTGATCACTGGATAGAAAGTAGAAACTGACTTCTGGTCTGGCCCCCATGTCTCTGTTAGATATAGGGAGACAGTGATGCCCAAACTGACATGCTCCCACATAATCTCTAGAAACTTCTTGAACACAGGGACTCTGTCAGGTTGGATTGCGCAGATAGGCTTATAAACGCCCTGGTGGTCATTAGGCTATCATATATACCTGTGAACCTAATAGCTACATGTAGCAAGTTTTCTCCAAAACTTATCACTTTCTACCACAGGCACATTGCAGCCCACAGGAATTATTACAACATAACTGACAATTTTTTCTCAAAAACAGAGACTCTACCAACCTTGCAGCTTCTCTAATAGTTACTGTCAATTCTCCAGTTCAAGGCAATTGTTTCCTCAGAATAACCCAACTAAATAGATACACGCATAGTAAGTGGTTCACAAATGAACTTAAAGCATACTGAGAGCTGAAGCCTAGCAAGAATGGAAAAACTGACAAATTTATATCCCTTAGAAATCTGACACACAGAAAAAAAAAACACACCAGCATGTGTAAAACTAGCTTCTTTTGCTCCACTTAAAATACACAAATAGCCTAAAGTAAACTTTGGAACCTCATTAATGGCCTCACTGAATATGTTGCATGTAACACTCTTCCATATAATAATTAAATTGCCACCCTTCATGGCTGTATATTCTTAAGGAATTCTATACGCTGTCTTCACTTCCCACACAGCACACAGACATCCCAGTTATCAAATGTGAACTATCCTCCCATTCACCATCAGACAAGTTTTAAAGTTAATGTTATCTTAGTTGAATGAAAATGGTTATGCTTTATTATTTATTTGTTCATTCTTTGTTGACCAGGTTAATCCATTTAGACCAGTGGTACCTTTGAGGAAACCCAAATAAGTATTCATACTGACAAGGGTAAATTTGTCCACGGCACTGAGGAACTTCCCCTGCTCTTTTCAGTAGGAGCTGTGGGATCTTTTACATCCATTTCAGCTGCTGACAACAGAGGCAGATGGGACTTTGGTTTAACATCTTATCCGAAGAAAAATACGCTCACTAGATTAGCAACCCCTCTTATGGTACACTGTAGAGTCAGCATTGGAACATTCATTCAAGCACTTGCAACAGGAATAGAACCCACAACCTTTAGTTCTTTACCAGAACTGAATTTGCTTCCTGTTGAGCCACTGGTGCTGCTTGGTGTACTTTCCTAAGAATATCACTTATGAGTTTAACAGACACAAAAGACAGCATCCAAAATGTGGAAGAGAACAGGAGCTAAACTTCCTTGGCTACAGTTACCAGAAGCAAAGATTTGTTTTATTTCCAAGTGTTGTTATAATTATTATTACTGACTATTATCGACTATTTGTCATGGTGTCTCAGGCAAGGTCACAGCCTTTGTGCCTACAGATATACCAGCCCCTACAGAGGTAAATTGCAGCTCAGTAGTGATGAGGTGTTTTGTTTTCCCATGTTACATGCTCTGACTAATTATGTCAACACTCAAAACAGTCCATTCCTGTGCTGCAGTTTGATGTACGTTAGTTTCACTGCCAGGCTGTTTGTTAGCCTTGGCAATGTGTCAACATGGAAATTAGTTTTCAGTGATCATTCCTGCAGCATAAGTATACAGTGGCAATAAAAAGTACAGTACAGAGTCGATTATCCGAAATGTCAGTTATCCGAACCAGCCTTTCAAAGTTTTCGGGTAGGAAAAATCAGAGTCTGAATATGTAAACATTATGCGTATTCGCTTGAGCATGTATTTTGAGCATGTAGCCAGCTCGTGTGTGAAAAATATTCTTTATTGTCCACTGGAATTGCTGAATGGTTGAAAACTGTATCCCTGTGTGCAGGAAAAAAAAAACAGATTTTAGAAGTTTTTTTTTTTTTATCCGGTTCAATTATATGTTTGATTATCCAAACTACCCTAGGTTTCAGTTAGTTTCGATAATCGACACTCTACTATGTTAAAAATAAAAAAAAAATGCCTTTTTTTTGTTGACTGTGTTGTCATGACACCCTGGAAATTGGACTTTACATGTTAAGACCTACTGCTCTTAAAAGGCTATGGTACAGTATATAAAATGTGAACTTGTGTCCTGGGCACAACTTTTGCATGCACAGCATGTCTAAGGAGTAGAATGAACATTACTGAAAAATGGAGTGGATGACTTACTCTTTTCTTTTAGGATTTGTACAGTTTTTTGTTTGTTTTGTTTAATTTTAAGGTATCGCAAATGTAATTTGCCCAACTGATTGAAGCAAAGGGATTCAAATAGCAGGAGTCCCTAAGGAGTTGACTGGAAGAGGTGGGAGCAAATGGCACTTGCTTGTTCAGCTGCCCTGAGGGGGTGATTAAGGGTAGTTTCTGGCTTGGGCTCTGGCCTGCTGTGGATACTAGAGGTCTCTAGGCCTGCTGTAGTTGACTTAAAGTGGCACACACACTTCTCTGCATAGACATCTAGGCTGGGAGGTAGGACTGTGGTTAAGGCAAGTAGTAATATCTTCTTTTTTCGACTATCCCTGTTAGACCCCTGTTTCCATTTCTTCCTGTCCTCTGCATCTTGCTCTGCCACACCAACCACCTGCAAGTCCTCTCTCACCATATCTATAAACGTTGTTTTAGGCCTTCCTCTTTTCCTCTTACCTGGCAGCTCCATCCTTAGCATCCTTTTCCCAATATATCCAGCATCCCTCTTGTGCACATGTCCAAACCAAAGCAATCTCGCATCTCTGGATTTGTCTCCAAACCATCCAACCTGAGCTAACCCTCTAAAATACTGATTCCTAATCCTGTCCTAGTAGTAATAAATTAAAATCTAAACCACTAAAGGATGGTTGATCACTTCATCTTTACTCTCAACGGCCAGTCTGTGGGAGGGCCAATGAGACAGAAATGAGGAATGGACTTGGTTGGGAGGGAGAAAAAAAAAACAGGCAAAAAAAAAAAAAACTCAAGTAAATAGAATTTGCTTCATGTTTTCAGACAGTTTTATGGCCATTTGACAGTGCATTATGTACCACAGTTATGCTGTAGGCTTTGTGTTCAGCACTGTAGCATAGGCACTAGGTTACACTTGGGCATAATCTGTAGGCAATTGGGGTACTATGCAGACTCTTTGTATATTGTTATGGAAAATATCCTCTGCTGTTAGTGTCATAATACTGCTTATTGTACATTGGCAACAGGGTAACCTGAAACTTTGATTTTCAAAGTTGAGAACATTGTTTTGCGTACAGTTTCCATGCAGTGTACTCTTCAAAATTTTTGCTGTGCTAACTTACCTTTGTTTCTGTCATGTTTAGGTAATACTAGTGTTTCTGTCATATTTAGATAATACTAGTGTTTTTGTCATGTTCAGGTAATACTGGAGGAAAGGGTAGAATTGTTGTCATGGGAAAACTTTTTTTTGTGGAGAGGGCAGTGAGAAATAGAGTAGGCTGTAATACTGTCCGAGCTGCATTACAGGAACTTGTCTGTAAGAGGCAGTTTAACCTGTGGTGAAAAAGTATGGGAGTTTGTCAGGAAATTATCCAGTCCAGAAGCAAAATAAAATCATTAGACTGTAGAAATATGTATTTTTAGAGCAGGGCAGCATTTTGTCTTGCCATGCTGTCCTAAAAATGAGAGAAAAACCTGTGTGCTACTCTTACAGTATTAGTTATTTTTGTCACCTGCTTATGTCTGTTTATCTTTTATTTAGAAATGCAAGAAGGTGGTCTGTGGCTCCAGTAATGGGACACTCTACATCTTCAATTGGAATGGGTTTGGTGCTGCCAGTGACCGTTTTGCACTAAAAGCAGAGTCTGTTGACTCTGTGGTGCCCATCACAGAAAATATACTGTGCACAGCTTCTCTGGACGGCGTTATCAGGTGAAAGAGCTTTCGATGTACTGACTTTTTTATTTTTATGTATTTTTGCTGCAAATCTCCTTTTTGTTTCAAAGCATCAGTGCACTGTGTTATTTTATTTGCTTAGTTTATAGAGACTGAGGAATGGGCTTGGTCGGGAGGGAGAAAAAAAAACGGGCAAAAAAAAACTCAAGTAAATAGAATTTGCTTCATGTTTTCAGACAGTTTTATGGCCATTTGACAGTGCATTATGTAATTGTCTCTCTAGGATAATTTTCTTGTGTACCTGTTTTTCCCACAGATTCTTTTTGAAGCTGATCCAGCACATGTAATGCATGCAATGATCATTCCATGTGACTAGAAGCGTCCATGGTCTCCCTCTCCTGGTGGATGTGCTTTGCATACCCAGGATGTCCTTTGACTGTGGTTTGCCCTGGTGTACTCTAGGAGATGTGCAGGACAGAGTTCTCTCACTTTCCTGTTGTAAGATGGTCTTGTTGTTAACAGTCTGTCACTCCCATGTGTACAGCTAGCTCATTCAGTACCCAGGCAAACTGTAAATTCATTGCGATTGAGAGTAGCTCTTCCCGGTCTTGGACAATGGTTGGAATTTCTCATTTTGATAAATGCACAGCTGCGATAATAACAATGTGTCTTACCACCTGTTAACCTGATGATTCGATCACTGCCTGCATGTATATATTGGGACAAATTATAGATTTTGAAATCTTTAGTAAGAAGTAGGATTCTTCCACTTTTGTTAAAGCTCTTGGTTATCCAGGGCTTCAAGAAACTCATTGGATAACAGTTCTCTTGATAAATACTACGGTCTCAAAGCCTCCTTTTTTTGAATAAGGTTATTGAGAAAGTTGGTAAAATGCAGCTTGAATCCTGTTTCGGTCAGTGGCCTTAGTGGACCCATATCTATGGATTTGACATGTGCCTTTGTACTCAAGCTGCCCATGTTAATGTAGTCACGAAAAAATAAACAATGGAGGCAACAACTGTGAGCAAAATCAGTTTACTGGTGCTTCTGGTACCTCGGCAAATAGCCTTCAAGGAATACAAGCCACCAACCTGCTCCATTTTATTACAAAACTGTTCCAATCACGTGCTACCGCCCCAATTAATCAATTAACACTGGTTAACAAACAAGCCAGGAAACATTTTCCCACCCATAAGCTACCAACAAGAATTCTAACACCTAATACAAAATTATTTATTTATTTTTATTATTATTTTTTTTTTTGCCATAACAAATAACACATTAAACATTCAAATTAACTTCTAAATTCATACCCCTAGGTTTTAAAGTACCATAATTCAAAATAAATCTACTTTCCATCCTTAAAACACTGGCCATAAAAATCCCACCTCTGGTAAGAAAAGATCTTGCCAGAATACTGAAGAAAAAGCTAGCATCAGATCCCCCATGAATCCTGACAAAATGTTCCGCAACAGGACTGTTGTTGTGTCTTTCGCCTTTTCCCAGTTAGGGGTCACCACAGCGGAACTCCAGTCCGCTAATGATTGGCAGTAGATTTCTAGGTGCCGAGTTGCCAGCTCTGACGCACAACCTTCAACGAAGGTACGCCCATTCACGCATGTCTCCAGACAGAAGACGCTATAGCTGAGAATCAAACGGAACAACATCTTACTGCCAGGCGACAGCGCTACCGCAGCACCACCACCGCAACAGGACTGCACAATTTCCTATTCCTAATATGACCTAAATGCTCTAAAATCCCGACGCCGACCATACTTTTGATTTGACCTATATAGCATTTCACAGGAGTGCAACCACATCCTGCAATATAAACCACCCCACAGGAAGTGCAGCAAAACCTCTCTGAAGAATTAAAAACTTTTCCATTAGTTTTGTTTGGCCTGAAATGCTCCTAATCTTGGACCACACCTTATATCTACCACATGAGAAGGAATGTAGTGAAAGATCTTCTGATGGCTAGAGATGTGTGGTTTTAGTTTGTCTTGGTTCTGTTTGATCTTTTTGTGTTATCTGACAGTGGTTCATATCCTATCAAATTTTTGTTACTGCGCTCTTTACATGATAGTAGTGCATTGCGTTTCTTCCTTACTGATGCGGAGTGCTGCATGGTTCATGGTTTGAATTTGGATCCATTACAATGCTTGTTCTGCCTGTTGGGTGTCTTACAAGAAGGTGAGGCTTGTCTTATCTTTCATGGTTGTACTGATGGTGTGTGCTTTGTGGCAGAAATAGGCTGAAAGTTATGTCTGAAATGTGTAATCATGTTTTTCTCTCAATGATTAGGCGGCAGTAAAGGACCAGATGTCATCTGTCATTAGGTCACCCTGCTTCTGTCTTTGGAATGTCACTAGAAGTAAGAACTTGTTGTTCCCAAAGCTCTCCGTGCTGTTCATTGTGCCTTAGACTCTTCTTGTTTTCTCTGCCTTTTGTTGGAATTATTGACATGGAAACTGCTTATTTGCAGCTACTGCTCTACTTGCCAGCATAGTTACATACCAATAGATGTCATTGCCGTCATGTTAGTCCCATGATGTTCTTCGTGGTTCACTGTTGCAGTCATTACACTTGGGTTATCCTGCTGGCAGGCTACCCTTAGTCGGCCTGAATTCCAAAGTCTAAGTGTGGCGTCAGTTGCTGTCGCCTCCACCCTGACGTCAGTGTGCCAGGGGTATAAAAGATGCAGCTGATGCCATTTTCTTCAGTCTTTCGTGCAGCACAGTGCCTGGAGCATAAGCAGTTCGAAAGTGCCGGTCGGCCGACTACTGAGATTTTCATGTTCGAATTTCAGATCCGAAGTCTTCATTAAAAGCTAAGTACCTCGTTGGGGAAACTTTTTTTCTTGCTCCAGACCAATGTCAGAAAAAGTTAATAATTGTATTTCTTGTGGGAAGCAAATACCTCATAAGGACTTTCATTCTTACTGTATTCCTTGCCTAGGCCCTGACCACGACGTTGCTAGTTGTCTGTTTTGTGCTAGATTTAACCAACGTACTATTAAGCGTCGGTACGACTTTGCATTGCATTACTTTGGTAAAAGATTTAATTATACGATGTCGTTGGATAGCCATCCGACTACCGGAATTCATAAGAAACGCAAGGAAAAAGAAAAGGACAGGCATAAGGTCCAAAACCGACGAGGCTTCTTCTAAGCCAGTCGCCGGTTCTCAGTGAGGCACCTTCGTAGCCCCTGACTCCCGCTACTTTAGACCCGCAGGCCGCTACTGACTCCCACGTGGAGTCGACTGGGCTGCTGGAGGCTCAAGGTATTGGACCTTCGGAGACTATTCCCTCAGATGGATCTGGAGCCGCTGAGCAGGCATCTGCTTCTGAGGGTGTTTTCAGACCTAGTCAATTATACATTAAAACGACTTCAGCTTCAAATGCAAAGACTAAAGCACCTTTAAAGACAAAGAAACAAGTACAACAGCCTCATGGACAGGCCTCCAGGCCCAGAAAACAGATGCTCAAAATGGCCGAAGACTTAATTACTTTGATCAGGGGTTCCCATCCCCCTCCTGATAAAAGGCCTAGGCAAGAGACAGAATATGAATCTTCAAATCAGGTCTCCATTTCATCTGATTCCTCTTCTGATCAGGAATACTCTCTTCCTCCCTATGAGGATTCTGATGCTGAAGAATCTATCCCTTCAGCCTCTCCTCCTGATGATTACTCTTTTGGGGAAACCATGCATACCATGAGGGAGCATTTTCACTGGGAGAGCCAAGATTTTTCAGAATCTAAGAAAAGGCTCAGAGACTTCCTTTTACTACCTCAACACAGGCCCCTCGCTATTCCACCTGTGTTAGACATTGTAGATGATGTATTTTCAGAGTCCAGTCTGACCCCTGACTTTTACCTCCAGCTCCTGTTAAGCCAGACAGGTACTACAGGGTACCTGACTCTCATAAATTCCTTTTCAAAAACCCTGCTTCTGACCCAGAAACTATCTCTCAGGGTCCCAAAGGGGTCAAGGCTTCTGTTGCAAAAACCCTACCCCCTCAGACAGGGATTCTGGGGTATTGAACAGATGGGGAAAAAAGATTTACACTTCTGCTACCTTGGCTATAAGGGCTTTAAATTGTCAGTTTCATATGCTCAAATATCAGCAATATATTATGTCACTGCTTAAACAGAAAATGTTGATAAATTCTGAATGTGCAGAAAACAAAGAAATGCAGGATTTATTGGATGCAGCTGAACAAGTTGGAAAGCATACTTTGCAATGTGGTTTTGATTCTTTGGAGGCCTCTTGCATGACCGTTGTTATGGGATCTGTCATCAGGAGGCATGCTTGGGTAAAGGAACAAAATCTGCCTGATCATGTCAAAGCAAAATTATTAGATGCACCATTACAGCATACCTTGTTTGGTGTTAAAGCAGAAGAGGTGTTAAAGAAAATGGAGGACAAAGCTAAATCTATGCAAACGGTTAATGATTTCTTACAGGTACAGCCTCCTAGATTTAGCAGACACTGGCCTACAAAGAATTGATCCTTTCCAGTGTCAGACAGACCACAAAGAGGCAGATACAGACACCCAAGAGGCAGATCCCAGCCCCAATGTTCGTACAGGTCTAAACAATGGGGTGCTTCTACCTCCAAAAGTGGAGAAGACAAATCACAGCCATACAGGAAACAGTCCCAATGACTTCCCCCTGCCTGCACCAAGCACTTATCTTCTGGCAGCACCTTTAGGGGGGAAAATAGCACTTTTTTTCCTCAAAATTGGCACATAATAACCCAGGACAAATGGGTCCTAGACATAGTGTCACAAGGCTACAAGTTTCACTTCCATACCCTACCAAGGACAAATGGTTGGCCAGACCTGCCAAAAAATCAATGGGCAGAGGCACAAAAGCAAGTCTCATCCCTCATGGACATGAGGGCCATTCAACAAGTGCCAGAGCAAGAGCAGGGACAAGGATTTTATTCAAGACTGGTCTTGATACCAAGAAAGGACAAGACCTGGAGACCAATACTGGACCTATCTATTCTAAACACATTTCTGGATATACCAAAATTCAAAATGTTGACTCTACAGCAACTTCTGCCCATGCTGGGCAAGAAGGCTTGGCTTGTGACTTTAGACCTAAAAGAGGCATACCTGCATGTCCCAATCAGACAAACATGCAGAAGATACCTCAGATTCAAAGCTGGCTCAATGCACTACCAATTCTCTGCACTGCCCTTTGGCTTATTTACTGCGCCCAGGGTCTTCACAAAGTACCTGGCACCAGTAATTGCATTCTGCAGATAAAGAGGAATACGAATATATCCTTACTTGGATGACTGCCTCATTCAAGCAGAGAACAAGGACATTCTACTACAGCATCTGGCATTTGTAAAGAGATTTCTAACAGGCCTAGGGTACACAGTCAACGAAAAGAAATCAAAACTAGTACCTTCTCAAGAGATAATATTCCTGGGTGCAAGCTTAAATACAACTGCCCAGATGGCTTATCTCACGCCAGACAAACAAAGACAACTGACTACCTATTTCAACCTGTTGGCAACAATGGCCCAGTTATCTGCAAGAAAAATTCTGCAGGCTTTGGGCTTCATGGCATCCTGCATTCTACAAATTCCATATGCGAGACTGCATATGAGGAAACTTCAGTGGTACCTAAAAAGTGTTTGGACTCAACATTGCCACAGCCTGGAAACAATAATTACCCTCATTCCCTGCCTGCAACAGGAGTTTCGATGGTGGGCGAAGGCTTGTCACCAGAACAAGGGGCAGCCATTCACTTTACCCCCAGCCAGGCAGACATTAACAACGGATGCATCAGATTATGCCTGGGTGGCCCACATGGCAGGAAGGTGTATTCAAGGCACATGGTCCGCAAACCAAATGCATCTACATATCAATCAAAAAGAGATGCTAGCTGTTCAGAATGCCCTGACAGCCTTCAAGGACCTGCTTCTTCCGGGACAACTACTGATAGACAGACAACACCACGGTCATGTGGTATATAAACAAGCAAGGGGTCACTCATTCTTACCCCCTTTGCAGACCAGCCATGACTTTGTGGGACACAGCATTGACTTACCAAGTACATCTGTACATCTGAACATTGACTTACCAAGTACATCTGTATCACTTTGAAGTCCTTACATCTATTATTACTTGCATGCTTAAATCAAATGTATATTTATGTACCAACAGCCCCTTGCTCTCCGGGCAGTGTGTGGGCCATAAATGCACTTCATCTGTGTCTACTGTACTAGAATCTGCTCGTAAATTGTGCTGTGCTGCAATGTTGTACTTTTTTTCTAAACTGCGTAGCATTATTGACAAACAACATTGTCGCTCTATGTATGCTTAAATTAACGCTTATTTATGAGCGTTTTCTCAGGATTTTGATGTCTCTGTCACCATGTTTAAAGACATTTGAGGTGCTTAATTAAGTGTTTTTTTGCTAGCTATCTGGTAGATATTACCAGTATTTTTATTCTCTGCTTCTAAAGCTAGCCAGTCAGGCTCATGGTTTTAGAGCTGTGATATACTTGGTGCTACTGCTACTTTAGGTTTGGCGTGTTTGGTTTAGAACTGTGTTATTCCTTGGTGCTACTGCTACTTTGGGTTTGGCGTGATCTCCGCATGGCGTTTCTTCCACGCTGTGGGTATCTTCTGCTATCGCTATATTAGTGGAACGACTTTTAATAATTTTAATGATTTTTAATTATTTTCTATACTGAGGGCTACAGGCAGATGCAATCGGCCTATTTCTTTCTTTTTTCACTCTTATAGTGCAAAATCCCCACACTATGGGTATTCTCCTCCCTCTCTGTAGTACCGGAGACATAGTTTAAACACCGTGAAGCTACACATGGGGCGTAATGACCATTGTTACTCTTACGCTAGCCCTCAGCCCCCCTACTGTGTTTCCTCTGCTAGCCGTTAAGGTTCGACAGCTCTCAACTTGCTGGCTAACACTTTACCCTATTACCCCTTTGTTGGCGGTGATTTTATTTCTCTTTTTAGTTTCTGGATAGCCTGCTTATGCTGTGGCATTGGGATAGCTGGGTTACGCTAATTTTGTCAAAGGGTTTAATTTCTCCCCTGTGGCTTCCCTAACCGGCATTCAGGATTGCTACTCAATTAATTTATTGATCCTGTAGCCTGGACAAGCTAATCACACTACTTTTACTTTCTTTTTACTACTGTGGAGGTGTAAACCAGCCTTATCCCACTTTTTTGGCTATAATATTTTGACTATTGCAGTCTTTGTGAGCTTCTCGCAGCATAAAAGAACACCCTTACCATAGCGCTGCATAATTTTGCTTTAGCCTATTTTAATCTTGGGATCAGGCCCTGAGCCTTACACTCACTTTACCCAAGTGCTATTTAAGAATTATTCAATGGGCTATTTGTGCTGCTGGTAATATCGATTGCCATAATGGACATCCTTTTATGATATGATTGCATGGGCTGTATTACTGTGCTATGACTTGATTTATTTTACTTTCTTTAATAGGTTAAACTAATTAGTTAGTCTTTAGCCTCATTAGTTAATGCTGTTTCATAGTTTGTAACTACACATTGTCTGCTGTAGTAGATATATATGCATTGATGTTCTTCATCTCACATTGCTGCAGTCCTTACACTTGGGTAGTCCACTGTCCTCGGTCGGCCCGAATATCAAAGTATAAGGCTGACGTCGGTCAAGGCGCATTTGACTGACATCAGGACGTCAGGGTACAAATGCGCATGACCGACGTCATATCCTCAGTCTTTTTTTGCTGCATGGTCCGATGCAGAAGCAGCATTGCAAGTGCCGGTTGGCGTTCTGAAATTTTTCGATTTCGGAGTTTCAGACCGAGTCAAAGTTGGCTAAGTACCCCGTTGGGGAATATTTTAGTTTTTTCTTGCCTCAGTGGTTTACCGGATGTCAGAAAAAGTGAATAATTGTATTTCCTGTGGGAAACAGATACCGCATAGAGACTATCATACTTTGTGTATTCCTTGTTTAGGGCCTGAGCACGACGTTGTTGGGTGTCGCTCTTGTGCTAGATTCAATAAGCGCACTTTAAAGAGAAGGTTAGATTGTGCCAGGTTAGTCTTCGGGAAGCGGTGCAATTATAAAATGCCGTTGGATGCTCCGACGCCCGCTTCTTCGAAGAAGCGCAAGGACAAAGCAGTTAAGCCTAGGCTAGAAGAACCGTCCGTACCGGACGCCGGTTCTTTAGAGGTGTCGGTGGAGCCGGTGGTTCCGCCGGAGGTTTCCTTGGGATCCCAGGGAGAGACTTTGTTATTGCAGGATGTGGCCTCTCAGGAGGCAGGTCAGGCTGATGGGGCTTCTCAGGTTACTATACTCCCCTCCCTTCCTAGGGTGGTTAGGCCCTCTCCTTCTGTTTCCAAGGCTTCTCCCAGAGGCAGGCCAGGTTTAGCTTCAGTTGGTGTCACCCCTAGTTCTTCAGGAACTGTGCCCAAGAAGCATATGCTTAAAATGGCAGAAGATTTGATTACTTTGATTAGGGTTCTTTGCCCTCCTGATAAGAGACCTAGGGTGGAGCCTGAGCTAGGGAGTTTTGAGCAGGCTTCGGATGTTTCAGAGTCTTCGGCTGAAGACTTGCAGGAGTATTCCCCTTATTCTGATTCTGATGTGGATGATTCTACTCCTTCTGCTTCTCCTCCTGAGGATTTTTCTTTCAGAAACTCTTCATTTCATGAGGGAGCATTTTAAGTGGGAAGGTCAGGACTTCTCTGATTCCAGGAAAAGATTTAGGGAATTTTTGTTTTACCCCAGCATAGGCCTTTGGCTATACCTCCTGTTTTGGATGTGGTGGAAGATGTTTTACAGAGGCTTCTCTTAATCCTGATTCTTTGCCTCCTGCTCCTGTTAAACCGGATAGGTATTACAGGGTGCCTGAAGCTCATAAGTATCTTTTAAGAGTCCTAGGGCAGATCCAGAAACTGTTAGTCAGGGGCCTAAAGGTGTTAAGGCTTCTGTTGTCAAGAATCCGGTTCCTACAGATAAAGAGGCCAGGGCCTTGGATAGATGGGGAAAGAAAGTTTATACTTCTTCCACTCTAGCTATGAGGGCTTTGAATTGTCAGTTTCACATGTTGAAATACCAAAACTATCTCCTTTCACAATTGAAGTCTAAGGTTGATGCTCTGGCGGAAGGTATTGATTGTAAAGAGTTACAAGATTTAGTACATGTTTCTGAACAGGTGGGTAAGCATTCTTTGCAATGTGGTTTTGATGCTGTACAGGCCTCGTCTAGGGTGGCTGCCACTGGGTCAGTTCTTCGCAGGCACGCCTGGCTGAGGGATCAGAATTTATCTGACCATGTTAAAACAAGGATTTTAGATGCTCCTTTACAATCTGATGTGTTGTTTGGTTCTCCTGTTGAGGCAGTTTTAAAGAAAATGGAAGACAAGGCTAAGTCTATGCAGACTGTTAAAGATTTTTTGCAGGTTCAGCCTCCAAAGTTTAGTAGAAATTGGCCTACTAAGGGGTGGACGTATCCTTCTTATGATTCCCAGTCTAGGGGTAGATCTAGACGTGGTAGGGGCAGAGCTCAGGGCTCTTTCAGGCCTAGAACAGGGAGTTCTCCTGCACAGTCTTCGGGTGAGGGCAGGGGTCAGTCCTTTCGTAAACAGACCCAATGACCTACCTTTTCAGCTGCCAGAGCCTTCTCATCTGGCAGCACCTTTGGGAGGAAGGTTGGCACTTTTCAAAGAAAATTGGAGTTTAATTACCCAAGACAGATGGGTATTGGATATCATACACCACGGTTACAGGTTTTATTTCCATACCTTGCCTCCTTTCAGAGGCATGCCAGACGTTCCTCCTCAACAAAGAATAGAGGCTCACAAGCAAATTTCTCTGTTACTCCAAATAGGGGCCATACAGCCGGTCCCTATGCCAGAAGTGGGCCTAGGATTTTATTCTCGCCTGTTCCTAGTACCAAAGAAAGGGAACACGTGGAGACCAATTTTGGACTTATCTATCCTCAACACTTATCTGGACATTCCCAAGTTCAAAATGTTGACGTTACAGCAGCTTTTACCTCTGCTGGGCAAAGATCATTGGATGGTAACTTTGGATCTCAAGGAGGCTTATCTTCATGTTCCTATCAGACTGAGTTGCAGAAAGTATCTGCGTTTTCGAGCTGGGACTTCTCATTATCAGTTCTCTGCATTGCCCTTTGGCTTATCTACTGCGCCCAGAGTGTTCACGAAAGTTCTGGCTCCAGTGATAGCTTTCCTCAGGTTAAAAGGAATACAGATCTATCCTTATTTGGACGATTGCCTGATTCTGGCTCAAGGAAGGGACAAGCTTCTTCATCATTTGGATTATGTGATAGCAGTGCTAAGATGCCTGGGGTATTCTGTGAACGAAATAAAGTCCAGTCTAGTACCCTCTCAGGACATGTGCTTTCTGGGTGTGAGACTGAATACAGCATCCCAGATGGCCTTTTGACCCCGGACAAACAAAAGAATCTTTCCCTTTACTTTCATCAGTTGTCTCATCAGTCCAGGCTGACTGCAAGGACAGTCCTTCAAGCCTTGGGGTTCATGGCATCTTGTATTCTGGTGCTTCCCAATGCCAAACTGCATATGAGGAAGCTACAATGGTATCTCAAAATGTATGGACACAGCACTGCCAGGATTTGGACACTGTCATTCAAATAATACCTTGCATTCAAAAGGAATTGTTGTGGTGGGCTCAGGAATGTCACCTAAACAAGGGACTCTCTGTGACCCGCCAGAGGCGAGTCAGATTCTAACGACAGATGCCTCAGACAAAGCTTGGGGAGCTCATCTGAATGGAAAGTGGATACAAGACAAGTGGCCTGCCAGACTACAACATCTACATATCAACTTGAAAGAGATGTTAGCAGTCCAGTTTGCATTAATAGCTTTCAAGGATTTACTTCTTCCAGGGCAGGTGTTGATTCTAACAGACAACACAACTGTCATGTGGTACATCAACAAGCAAGGCGGAACACATTCTTATCCTCTATGCAGGCAAGCAATGATTTTGTGGGAGACTGCTCTCAGTTTACAGCTAAATCTTCAGGCAAGGTTTCTGCCGGAGCACAGAACTCCTTAGCAGATGTGTTGAGCAGACAAATTATGGATCCCCACGAGTGGAAATTGGATCCTCATGTATTTCAGAAATTGACAGTGTCATGGGGAACTCCAGACATAGATCTGTTCGCTTCTCCACTAAACCACCAGCTGCCAAAGTTTTGCACAAAAAGGTTTCATCCCACAGCTTGGAAAGTGGATGCTCTTTCTTTCAATTGGAGCAATCTTCATGTGTATGCCTTTCCGCCTCTGCCTCTCCTACCAAAGGTACTACTAAAGGCCAGACAAGACAAGCCAAGGATGATTTTGATAGCTCCAGATTGGCCTCGACAGCATTGGTACCCATTACTGAGAAGCCTGGTACGGAAGCCTCCATGGCCTTTACCTTCGATTCCACACCTGTTGTCTCAGGAGGACAGTCATTTGCTCAATGTCAAGCTTCACTCTCTGCACCTAACAGCTTGGCATATTCTGTTTTGAACCATAGTGGGCCTCCACTTCCACAGCAAGTTTTGAATGTTATTTTGGAAGCTAGAAGGCCTAGTACAAGGAAAGTGTACGCAGATAAATGGAAGAGATTTTTATTTTGGAGTGCAGCAAAGGATTTTGATGTTTCTGAGCCTAATTTAAGTGTGGCTCTTCAATATCTTACTGAGTTACTGGACAAAGGTTTGTCCTTCTCTTCTATTAAGGTTCATGCTGCAGCAATTTCGGCTCACTATGATTGTGACCCACCATTGTTTTCTCATCCTTTGTTCAAGCAATTTCTTAGAGGGGTAAAGAATATAAGACCCCCACGAAGAGCTCCTACTCCTGCTTGGGATCTTAATTTTGTGTTGGAGAAACTCACTCTACAACCTTTTGAGCCTGCAGCTACTACTGAATTAAAGTTTTTATCATGGAAGACTGCTTTTTTGTTGGCTATTACCTCTGCAAGAAGGGTTTCTGAGTTGCAGGCCCTTCTGGCGGTTGAGCCTTTCTTAATTTTCCATAAGGATAGGGTATCTTTACGTACTAATCCTTCCTTTATGCCTAAAGTGGTTTCTAGTGTGGCTTTAAACCAAACTATTCATTTGCCTACTTCTTATGCAAATCCCCAAAATAAAGGGGAAAAGATTTTGCACACTTTAGATGTACACAGGCAGTTGCGATATTATTTGGACAGAACTAAAGGGTTCAGGCAGTCTCAGCAGTTATTTGTTTCTTTTGCTTTGAGTTCTCAGGGCAAGCCTGTGTCAAAACAAACTATTTCTAAGTGGATTGGGTTTTGCATTGCTTTCTGTTATTCCCATCATGGCAAGGAGATTCCAGCTGGGATTAGACCTCATTCCACTAGGGCTACTGCCACTTCGACAGCTTTTTTGAGGGGGGTGGCAACTAAGGATATTTTGGAGGCAGCTACTTGGAGTTCAGTGCATACTTTCTCTAGGCATTATCACCTACCACTTTACTCTAAATCCAGGGCTGGTTTTGCCACTGCTGTTTTGCAGGGCATTTTGGCAGCTCCTGCTTCCTTATAGTTTGGCCATCCTCCCTTACCTCTGCTTTGGGATTCTACCCAAGTGTAAGGACTGCAGCAATGTGAGATGAAGAACATAGTACAGTTTTGTACCTACCATAAATGTAGATGTTCGAAGATCCACATTGCTGCAGTCCAATTTACCCTCCCTCCTTCCCCTCTGTAGTTAGAGGCGGTTGTGTGGGTTGGGTTGTCAATATGATGTATATTGTATATATTGTACATATTTTTGGTGCTAGGATGTTTGTTTGCTGTCTTTTGGTTTTGACCTTTATTTTTAGGGTCTTCTGACATCTGGGGCAAGAAAAGACTGAGGATATGACGTCGGTCATGCGCATTTGTACCCTGACGTCCTGATGTCAGTCAAATGCGCCTTGACCGACGTCAGCCTTATACTTTGATATTCGGGCTGACCGAGGACAGCGGACTACCCAAGTGTAAGGACTGCAGCAATGTGGATCTTCGAACATCTACATTTATGGTAGGTACAAAACTGTACTTTTTTCTGAGCCATACAAAAGTAATGTATCTGATTATATAAGCTGAATACTTGTGCTAATTACCTTACTGTATGTTACACTCTGTGCTAATACCTCACTGCATCCTTACACTCCAGTCATCTTCTGACTAGCACTCCTCCTCTACACTTTTTCATTCCACTCCTGCATAGAACTTAACCTAGTTAGCTAACAATTATTTAATATTTCTTTCTGCCTCATTTTTCAGCTTCTAAGTCCTGTGTGGAGACACAGCCGGTCCCTCTATTTGAAACCCTGTAAGGCTAATGATATCCTACTGAATAGTAGGGAAACTTAATCCTAGAAGCCCCTCAGGAGCTACCTGGACACTCTACATTTAGCCTCACAGTGTAGGTGTTATCCTGCAGTATATGTATGTTTTAACTTTAACCTTGTGAGTGCGATAACTTTAAATTACTAGTGACTGCATTAAATTTTAAACTATTTTGTAAGGGCCAGCACACCTGTGGACCTACCCCTCCTACCATCTCTTTATTAACTTATCCCCCCTCCACCTACTATCCTAGTGGAATTCGTGTTTTCCCTACGTTATCCACTAGAGGGCGGCAGATCTTAGGCTTTGGAATACCATCTCTCACTGGTTGTGGAAACCAACTAGCTCTGTAGACCAGCTAGGCTCTGATATCAGTACTTGTACTCCCTATTTATGTACTTACCTCCGCACCCCATGAGTGCTTTACAATGGGAATTATCCCAGGTAAGTCTGGAAGTTTTTACTAAATAGACACCTTTGACTATCACCACTTTTTTGCTACTGGCCCCCTCTATTATCCCTCTGTGTAAACTTCCTTTCCTGCCTTTGGCACTTTCTATAAAAATCTCTCTCTCTGTTGTAAAACGATCTTACAAAACTATCACCCCAGCACAGCCATACCTTTGTTCTCCTTTCTTTCTCTGCTACTTAGTAACAGCTTATGTCTCTTACCTTTCCTATGCCTGTAGAACTCAGTCTCTCTCCATAACTGATTGCCTCTCAGCCTCTCACAGCTGTAACTCGCTCCGTTCGCCCTATGGGCTCACTCCACTCCCCTACCCTACCCCCAGTTTCCACCCACCCCCAGGGGTCCTACACTTATACTTCCCTAACCACACCCTCTCTCTCGTCCAACCAATCCCATACTTCACCATACCCCATATACTTTAGCCACACCCCTACCCTCTAACAAACACTCACAATAAGCCACTCCTTAGGGTACCTCTACCATATCCTCCTACTTTTAACTCGTATATCTTACTGCCCCCTCTCTTCTCTTCTTGTATCTTCTTATCTTCCTCTCCTCCACATCTTACTCCCTCCTTTTATCCCTACACTCAAGTTCTTATTTTATTATTTCCTCAAAGATGCCTCTCCCTAATCTAGCCAAGCTAACACTTACAGTTATACTCTTAACTACCCTCTTCTCACCCTACCTTCTTACCTCCTTTGAAAAACTGCACTATTTCCAGCTTAACCATTCCCACAAACAAATTTGCACACACATATCCCTAAATAGACATTCTAACATAAATTCCACTCCTAGTTACCTACTACCTAAATACCACAGACTCTCCCACATTAAACATAACCTACCTTCAGAAAAAAAATTGAAAATTCAAACTTACCTTAGAAACAATTCAGTAACAAAACTATATAATCCCTCCATAAAAGATGGTGTCATCCACCCCAACCTTGGCCCTACCAACCAAACAACTCACCCTAAACTCAATAGCTCTCTCCTAATAGGGCATCTGAATATCCAAAGCATCAATAATAAAGTACCTCACCTTCATGCCCTCCTAGATATTCACTCCTTTGATATCCTCTGCCTCACTGAGACTTGGTTAAAACCAGAAACGAAAGACAATGAAATTATTCCCCAAGGCTATAATATAGTGAGACTAGACCAAACAAAACATAAAGGTGGTGGAGTAGCAATTCTATTTAAAAATGGACTTCACATCTCTACCCTACCATCCTATCCAACCCAGGATAGCAATGCAGAAGTCCTCATAACTAAGCTCCAAATCAACGCTAACAAATCTTTATACATTATCTGTATTTACATACCACCTGGCAATAATATAACTACATTAGAGGCTTTTCTTAGCTGGGTGTCTTCTACTTACCCCCAAGAAACAATAATACTAGGCGACTTTAATATTGACTGGAAAAGTGTTAATGCTGAAAATCCTTCCTGTCATATCAACCTCCATGGCTTTACCCAAACCATAACCTCTACAACAAGAATTAACAAACCTAATAAAAAAGAGAGTACCTTAGACTGGATACTCATTAACAAAGTAAAACAAACTTACAAAGTAGGAACCCTGCCAGATGATGTAAGTGATCATTCGTTGACCTACATCACAAAAGAAAAGAAAGACTTTCCAAACCCCCCCCCCCCCACCATTAGGATAGCACGCTCTACCAAACACTTTAACACAGAATTATTTCAAACTGAGCTCAGAGCATGCAACTGGAACCCTTTAAAATCCCTTCCACTTGAAGAGGCTGTAAAGTATTTTAACACTACTTTCTTATCTATTCTTGATAAGCATGCTCCTAAACGTTCCATCAGAATGAAGTCCAACACAGCCCCATGGCTCTCGAATGAAACTAGAAATCAAATTCTACTTAGGAACAAAGTCTGGGCCAAATGGAGATCTAATAGAAATAGCTCCGATCATCTCCATTTTAGGCAGCTTAGAAATAGTACAAAAAAGGCAATACTTACAGACAAAACAAATCTACTACTGTAAACTTCAACAAACTCATTAAAATAATCCTCAAAAGTTCTGGTCTTGCATAAATAAGCTCCTTTCCCCAGGTAACTCCCGAACACCCACCCCACTTGATGCAGATCCAAATACTCCCCATCAAACTGCCAATACCTTTAACTCTTTCTTCACTGAGACTATACAATCTCTAGCTAGGCAACATCTCTGAAAACTCCAGCCTTCCCATCAACTTACCACACTCTTCCTCTAACTTCAAACTACAACCCATCTCTACATCTCTCATCTATAAATTTGTTCATAAACTTAAGCCATGTACTCCATCTGCTGACTAACTTCCTTCCCAATATCTCCAAAAAGCAGCCAAAGTAATTGCCTACCCTATATCTATACTTATAAATAGGACAATCCAAGAAGGAACCATCCCAGATATTTGGAAAATCTCCCATATTATCCCCTTACATAAAGGTGGGAACTCTAATGATTACTCTAACTATCGGCCAATTGCTCTCTTATCACCCTTAGCAAAAATTATGGAGAAATGCATTCACCAACAACTTTTACATCATTTCTCTCTACATAACTTAATAGCAAGCTGCCAACATGGCTTTAGGCCATCACATAGTACCACTACTGCCCTCCTATCCTTTACAGATACCATCAGTAGAAACCGCAACAAAAACATACTCTCATCTGCACTCTTCATCGACCTCTCTAAAGCTTTCGACATGGTTAACCATACCCTCCTAATCAATATTCTTGAATCTCTTTCCTTTGATTCTCTGGCCGTTAAATGGTTTAGATCATACCTCGGCAACAGACAGTTCTCTGGGAAAATCTAATTTCTTCCTTTTTACCTGTCACCATTGGGGTCCCTCAGGGCTCCATTCTTGGACCACTTCTTTTCTCTCTATTTATTAATGATCTCCATGTAGCAATTCCTCAAGCCACCTGTATTCAATATGCAGATGACCCCACACTAATATGCTCAGCAACCTCTCCAACTGAACTATATTCTCATACTCAAAATGTTTTCAACACTGTAGAAACGATTTACAAAACATTGCCTCTTTCTTAATGCCAAAAAAACAAAACTCCTTCTCTTTACACCCACTACTAGGTCCACCCCCTTAGACTTCTCAATCTCTTCAAATAATGGCACTGTCATTTTCCCTGACTCTACCACCAAACTTTTAGGAATAACCATTGACAATAATCTCTCATTTGATCACCATATAAACAACACCATTAAAATAGTCAACAGAAAAATAGGATCCTTATATAGAATAAAACCTTTTTTAACCTCAACAGCCAGAGCCAAGATCGCTTACTCCCATCTAATCTCAACCCTTCTGTATGCCTCACCTGTATTTACCAACCTTAAGAAAACTAACCTCAACAAATTAGCAACTTCCTACAATAATATTGCCAGATCTGCTACTGGCAATCCCTTCAGAACTCACCACTGCTCTAATCTTTGGCAACTAGACTGGCTGGAATTCCAAAACCATCTGATAATCCCCCAACTCACAATTGCCCACAAAATATTTCACCAACCCAATAATACCCCTATACTCTCAAAACTGTTAATCCCATATAATAATCTGAACTCCTTACGTTCTTCTAGTAAACTCCTTGCTAGTTTAACAAAGTCTAATAATACAGCTGGTGACTCTCTGTTTACTAACACAGCAGGAAAAAACTGGAACCTGTTACCCAATGAACTAACACTAATTACATCCTTGCCACTCTTTAAACAAAAACTTAAAAAACACCTCCAAATGCACTGGCTATGCCCTTGTAGTAACCCTAACTAACAACTATCTTCTCCCCTGTTTCTTCCTCTTCTAACCAAACTTCCAAACATTTAAATACTTAGTCTTGTAATTAAGAGTTTAAATAGTGTCAGTCTTAATCAACTTATTGCTTAAATCCTTCAACCTGATGTGAACTATTGTACATAACATTTACTGTATTATATCTGTTTTAGCTTTCTTAAGCAATATTGTGTTCACTGTTACTTTTCTTAAGTGCTTTGATCACTGAAATGTATTAACTACCTGTTTTATTTGGTTTATTAATCCTATATTTACTATGTAGCAATATATATTTTTTTATACTTTTGTATATCTGTGTAGAGCTTTTCTCCCCGGGCCTCTACTGAAAATGGATATATATCCAGCTAGACTAACCCGGTCAACAAATGTAAAATAAATAAATAAAAATAAATCTGCAGGCACAATTCCTGCCAGGAAAGATAAATACTCTGGCAGACGAACTAAGCAGGAACCTCATGGATCCCCATGAGTGGAAATTGGATCCACAAGTCTTCAGCATGATAACAAGGAAATGGGGATGCCCGGAGATAGATCTATTTGCCTCTCCTCACAACTACCAACTAAAAAGATTCTGCACAAGGACTTATCAAAGACCAGCATGGAAAGTGGACGCCCTATCTTTCAGCTGGAAAAGCTTAGCAGTATATGCCTCTCCTACACTGCCTGTCCTCCCCAAGGTACTCCTAAAGGTCAGACAAGAGAAACCAAACATGATACTGATTGCCCCAGACTGGCCCCACCAGTACTGGTATCCACTCCTAAGAAACTTGTCTCAATGCCCTGCTTGGACCTTGCCTCAAATACCTCATCTACTATCCCAGCAAAACAGTCAGATCCTGCAGAGCCAGCTAAAGACCTTAAATCTGGCAGCATGGCGGATAATGTAGTCATACAAAACGCGCCTCTCACTAAAGCTGTGATGGATGTCATTTTGGAGGCCAGAAGGCCTAGTACCAGAAAATCCTACGCTGGAAAATGGAAGAGATTCTGTGCTTGGAACCAGGCACAAGGAATTGGCACAGCTATACGAAATATTCCTCAGATTTTGCAATACTTAACTGAGATGCTGGACAAAGGCCTATCCTTTTCATCAATTAAAATTCATGCCTCTGCAATTTCGGCTCACTACAATACAGAGCCACCAATCTTTTCTCATCCTTTACTAAGACAGTACCTCAGAGGAGCCAAAAACTTAAGAACTACAAGGAGATCACCAATACCTGCATGGGACCTCAAATATGTCTTGGAAAAACTCACCCTGCCTCCTTTTGAGCCAGCCGCTACTTGTTTGTGTTTGTTTGTGTCTGTTTGTGTCTTTCGGCTTTTCCCGGTTAGGGGTCGCCACAGCGGAACTCCGGTCCGCTAATGATTGGCAGTTGACTTTTATGTACTGGCTTGCCAGGCCTGACGCACAACTTTCAACGAAGGTGCGCCCATTCACGCATGTCTCCACGCAGAAGACGCTCTAGCTGAAAATCGAACCGGACAGCGTCTTACTGTGAGGCGAGCCGCTACTGCTGATATAAAATTTTTATCTTGGAAAACAGCTCTGCTGCTAGCAATAACCTCTGCAAGACAAGTCTCAGCGCTACAGGCACTCATGGCTGTGGAACCTTTTATCATTTTTTATCCAGACAGGGTCTCTCTGAGGACAAACCCGACATTTATGCCTAAGGTAGTGTCCAGTGTGACTCTTAACCAAGCTATTCATCTGCCCACTTTTTATCCAAACCCACAGAATAAGGGGGAGAGAATTCTGCATTCTTTGGACATACACAGACAGCTATGCTTCTACTTGAACAGAACCAAAGCTTTCAGAAAGACAGAGCAACTACTAGTGGCATAGCTGCAGGATCACAAGGAAAGGCTATCTCAAAGCAGACTATTTCTAAGTGGATAGGCCACTGCATTCGCTTCTGCTATTCACAACATGGCAAGCCAGTGCCTAAGGGCATCAGGCCACATTCAATCAGAGCAGCAGCCACTTCAGCAGCCTTCCTCAGGGGAGTACCAACCAAAGACATTTTAGAGGCTGCTACATGGAGTTCAGTGCACACCTTTACAAAGCACCATCATTTACCTCTCTACTCTAAATCCCAGGGCAGGCTTTTCCACTGCAGTTCTGCAGGGCCTCATAGCCGCTCCTAATGCTATATTAACTCCAGCCTCCCAACCATAGCTTTGGGATTCAACCCAAGTGTAATGACTGCAGCAGTGAAACATGAAGAACATAGTACAGCTGTGTACACTTACTATAAATGTAGATGTTCGAGTGTATTCACTGTTGCAGTCCAGGTTACCCACCCACCATCCCCCATATCTTTGCTGGAACTTACATGTCTTTGCTGGAACTTATCTGCACTTCTCTAATCTATACAACCTATGTGGTGTATTTGCTTGTAGATGAAGTTATAATATATTTTGGTGCATGCATGTTTTATTGGCATATTTTTTAGCCTACCCTTTTGGGGGCACCTGACATCTGGGGCAAGAAAAACTGAAGAAAATGGCGTCAGCTGCATCTTTTATATCCCTTGCACACTGACGTCAGGGAGGAGGCGACAGCAACCGACGCCGGACCTAGACTTTGGAATTCTGGCCGACTGAGGGTAGCCTGCCAGCAGGATAACCCAAGTGTAACGACAGCAACAGTGAATACACTCGAACATCTACATTTATGGTAAGTGTACACAACTGTACTGTGTGATGGGTACATTGGCTTTCTATCTGATGTCCTGTTGTCTTTAAAATCTTGGTGTTCATGTTCTTGTCCTTCAGTATAATTGATTCTTCTTAACTAGCTGATTGCTCCTTATTGTTCACCTAAGTAGGGCTCTGAGTTGTTTTACCTTTGAACTGTTAATAACAAGACTGCTGATGATGTGTTAATTTGGTAACCAGGCTGTGCACCTGTCATGTGTTCATTATTATTGTGTTTTAAGAGCTTCTTGAAATAATTTTTTCAACTTGACTTTCAGCTGTTGTCATAGTAAATAGCTGTTATTGCTGAATTACTATTGTTATTTGTTGTTTATTATTTTATATATTTATTTTTTCTGTGTGTGTGTGTTTTTAGTGGTTAATGCTTAAGTACTTTAATAAATTTTAATTTTAAATTGGAGTAGTGTGAAGTGAGCCTCTGACATCGCAGTTAGGATTTCACTAACTTTTGACATACTTTATTCTTTAATGTTGACTATAACTGACATGCAGCTATTCGTGGGAGTAAACCTGAAGTTGTTTTAAGATGTGGCTTCTAAATAGCCAGCTTTATTGGCACAAAGGGATAAAGCCCTGATTGTGATACAGGTGACTCTGCTTCAGTTAGTGGCTCGAATGTTTCTTGGAGCTGGTGTTAGGAGGATGGATATGCCTCACCTTGGGTGGTGGGTGAAGGGTTGGAATGGGTCCTTCATGTGTCAATCCTTTGAAGGAAGGGGGATGTACCTGGGGCAAGCATTCTGCATTTGAGCTGTGCATGCAGTCGCCTTCATCACAGTGCACAGGAGCTTAAACTCATATGGTGAAAAGTATAGTGACCTGTATGTTAATTAGGGCCACATCTCCCTTGCCCAGTGGTTAAATCCAGCAGTATCACCCTTCTTGCTGGGATGCCAACAAGAGCACAAACAACCACCATATGTTCTTCATTAAGATCATTGTTGCACTAGCTTGAGCTACATGATGGTATATCCTTGCCAAATATGAACTGCTGGCCAAATTTCAAAGGCACTTTCACAAACCCAAATTGTTATTGGCTCAAACAGAAACTTAAAAATGCAGCTTGGATGCTAAATACCTCTGTGCTTTCTTACTGCAAAAGTGCTTCAGCTGTACAGGCTTTGTGAAACTAATGACTGGCTAGAGAGCTTATCAAGGTTGGGCAGATAAGCCCCCTTTTGGGGAAAATCTGTTACATTATTTTTGTGTGAGAAACTTTTTTTTTTTCAGTGAACAGATTGCTTTTATACTAGGAAATGTTTGTTTTCTGGGATGTCATTTTACTGAAATTAGACCCAGGGTTTGAACCACACCCAAGAAACCGACTGCCCACTCTCAGGCACCTGCTATATTGCCTCATTCTCAGATGCTTAAAATGGTGGAAGACCTTATCATGCTGATCAGGGGAATCCAAGCTACTACCTCTAAAAGGAAAAGAGATCTGTCCCCAGTAGTTTTGTCTGAGCAAGAGTCAGATGAATCTGATGCATCTGACTATGAAGACATGCAACCCCTCTCCACTTATGAGAATTCTGATGCAGAGGAATCCATTTCTTCAGCCTCTCCCCCAGAAGATTTTCCCTTTGGGAA
The DNA here is from genome assembly GCF_019279795.1 of Protopterus annectens. Lineage (NCBI taxonomy): Eukaryota > Metazoa > Chordata > Ceratodontiformes > Protopteridae > Protopterus > Protopterus annectens. Next base: position 1,083,489,034 of record NC_056733.1, on the reverse strand, counting down.
ACCTGTGCATACTTTAAGGGAGCATTTCCAATGGGAGAGTCCAGACTACCTTCAGTCTAAAAAGAGACTCTGAGAATTCCTAGATGTTTCACAACACAGACCCTTGGCCATCTCCCCAGTCCTGGATGTGATGGATGAATTTTTCCTTGAATCCTTCCAATGGGTAAACCTCTCGATCTATGCATTTCCCCCTCTACCTCTACTTTCAAGGGTACTATTCAAAATAAGGGAGGACAAACCAAGAGCAATCTTAATTGCTCCAGACTGGCCATGCCAGCACTGGTACCCACTGTTGCGCAATCTGTTTCCCCTAGCTCCATGGCACCTACCTCAGATCCCAACTCTCCTGACCCAGCAGAATGAAGAATTCATGCATCGACAACTGCAGATCCTGAACCTGGCAGCCTGGCTTATTCCTTGACCTTTCCTCCAGTTGCCAGCCTAAGTAAGCAAGACCTGGATGTTGTACGTGAGGCCAGATACCCCAGCACTACAAAATCCTATGCTGACAAATGGAAAAGGTATTGCACCTGGATCCAGGATAAAGGAGCTGAAACAGCACAGCCCTCCGTACCTCTCATCCTGGATTAGATAGCAGACTTACTACACAGGGGTCTATCCTTCTTTTCTATTAAAATGCATGCCTTTGCCATCTCTGCTTATTACAGCACAGAGCCACCTCTCTCTCTTTTTTCACCCTCTCATCAAACATTTCCTGAGAGGGGCTAACAAATTAAGGCCAGCCAGAAGAGCTCCTACCCCACCTTGGGACCTTAACTTTGTGCTGGAAAAGCTCACACTAGCCCCTTTGAGCCTGCAACTCCAGCAGAGTTATAATTCCTCTCTTGGAAAACATCCTTGCTTCTGGCCATCACTTCAGCTAGAAGAGTTTCAGAGCTACAAGCACTCATGGCTGCAGAGCCCTTCATCATTTTTCATGCTGATAGGGTCTCCCTCAGGACTAACCCAAGTTTCATGCCTAAAGTGGTGTCCACCTTTTTCTCTGACCCACAAAACAAGGGGGAAAGGATTCTGCATTCTCTAGATGTGCACAGACAGCTCAGATTCTACCTGGATAGGACTAAATCTTTTAGGAAGACAGACCAATTGCTAGTCGGCTTTGCAGCAGGGGCAGAGGACAAGCCCATATCCAAACAAACAGTCTCCAAATGGATAGCACACTGTATCCATTTCTGCTACAAATACCATGGGAAACCAAGTGTGATTACTGCAACAGTGAATACACTCAAACATCTACATTTATGGTAAGTGAACACAACTGTACTATATATCATTCCCTTCTCCTTCCCCCTCCCCCTCCCATAAACAAGTCTGTTCCAGACGTTCCAACCAGTCAAAAGGAACAAGCAGCATTAGAAATCCAAAAATTGCTAAGAAAAAGTGTCATCCAAGAAGTCCCCGCAGACCAGAGAGGATCCAGAACTTACTCAAGACTCTTTTTAGTTCCATAGAAAACAAGGGACTAGAGACCCGTTTTGGACCTCAGCAATTTAAATAAGTCTGTAAAAAAAAAAAAAAGGCCAAGTTCCGGATGGTGGCACTGCAGTCATTACTTCAATTCCTGGGAAAAGACAGTTTGATATGCTCTATAGACCTTCAGGATGTGTACTACCACATTCGAATGGACAGGCGATCAAGAAGGTTCTTACAATTCCTGCTAGTAGCCATTCACTTCCAGTTTCGAGCTCTGCCCTTTGGTCTCATTACAGTCGTCAGAGTGTTCACAGAGTATATGGCAGTAGTGGTGGCAGCTCACCTGAGATGCAGAGGATTCTGCTTGTTTCCATATCTGTATGACTGTCTCATAACCGCCCCGACCAGGCATTTTCTGCTACAAGCTAGGGACTATACCCTTCAACTATGATCCTCCCTAGGTATTAGTGTAAGCTTCGAAAAAATCTGCTCTAGAGCCATGTCAAAGCTTAATCTTCATAGGAGTAGAGATAAACACAACTATACTAGTAGCAGGACTCCACAAGACAGAGTAGATGATCTCCACCAATTATGTCATACTATTAATCACAAAGACATGAGCCTCTGCAAAAGGCACTGGGAAAAATGGCTGTGTCAGTTGTACTCTTTCCCCTAGCTCGTCTGCATATGAGAGTACTTCAATGGCTACTTTTTGCACAATGGTCAATCTTGGAACTTCCAGTGTCACACAAAATTATGATAACCAACACTTGCAAAAAGGACCTCTATGGTGGATTTACTCTCCACTAGTATCTCAAGGCCGTCAGTTCATGCCCCCTTAGCCCCAGGTCAGGGAGGTCACAGACGCTTCCCAGATTGGGAGGGGGGGCATTATCTAGTGAAGACCGTCCAAGGCTTCTGGCAGGAACAAAAGACTCACTTGCACATAAACATCCTAGAGATGAGAGCGGTGCTTTTAGCATTGCAAACATTTCAAGACACTCTCCCGCTAGGAATCCAGTCAGACAACATGTCTGTAGTTTGGTACATAAGCAAACAGGGACAAACCAGATCTTACCCCCTTTGTCGAGAAGCTCTGAGGATCTGGCAAAGGGCAACAGCTTCCAACTGCCTTCTGATAGCAATGCTGCCACATCCCAGGGAAATCCAACGTGATTACAGACAAATTGAGCAGGGCCCTCAGTCAAAATGTTATGGAACAGATTTCCTGGAAATGGGGCCAGCCTTACTGTGATCTCTTTGCATTTCCCAACAATGCCAAATGCAGCAACTATTTTGCCATCATCCCTCCCACAGGGGAGTCACCAAGGGATGCACTTGTTCACGATTGGCCTCCAGGACTTCTTTCCTCCTATCCCCCTAATTCCCAAGTTTTTGCAAAAGCAAGTTTGTTGGAGACAACACTAATTTCGATTGCCCCCATTGGCCTCGTCAGATCTGGTTCCTGTTCCTTCAGCATCATCTTTGGGATGAACCATGGATTCAGAACCCTGCTCTAGACCTTCTGACTCACCCGTCAGGGAGGGTTCACCCCAGCCTGAGCAATCTCAAACTAAAAGCTTGGCTGCTCCAGTTTTCCTGATCACCAGATTTCCTCCCCTTTCCTCATCAGTCAAACAAATTTTATCTTCCCATAAAATGTCCACACGAAAACTGTACAGGAGTAAATGGCAGAGATTTGTTATATGGGCCAACAGTAATCAGACAGATGCCTTTTCTCTGCGCCCATACATTATATTCTAGAATTTTTGGCAAAATGTTTCAGTGAAGGAGCTGCCGCAGCTATTATTAGAGTCCCGTTGTCAGCAATTTCTGACTTCCATATAGGAGAGGATGGTTCTTGAATCATGTCGCACAGATTTTGTAAAGCTTTTTTGAAAGGAACTACTATGATAAGACCACATATAAAAATCTAACCCTCCAGGATCTCAACTTCATTTTGTCTAACATCATCTGTTCCCCCTTTGAGCCTTCTGCGACATGTGACTTGAAATACATGTCCTGGAAAACACACTTTTTAGTTGCTATTACTTCAGCCAGAAGAGTTTCTGAACTACAGGCTTTGTCGGCTAAGCTCCCATACGTATTTTTTTTTTACAGGGACAGAGTTTCTTTATGCACTAACCCCTCTTTTCTACCAAAGGTTGTGTCAGAAAGTACCCTCAACCAGTCTGTAGAGCTACCAGTTTTCTTCCCTAACTTCCAAAATAACGGAGAATATTCACTGCACTGCACCTGTCAGATGTTCCTAGACAGTTACATTTCTACTTGCATAGAACTTAATTAGAAAATCAGATCAGCTTTTCATCTCTTATTCTGATGTTAAAAAAGGTCAACCAATTGAAAAGTCACCTTATCTAAATGGCTTGCACTATGTATATCTTACATTTATAATTCAAAAGCAGACCACTTCCAAATACTGTTAAAGCTCATTCCACAAGGTCTGTAGCTATGTCTGCGGCTTTTCAAGCTAGATTACCATTGATTAACATATGTGCTGCAGCAGCTTGGGCAAAACCTCATACCTTTATTATTCATTACAAAGTGGATTTGGCCTGTAGGAGTAGAGCCTCTTTCGGCTCTGTGGTTCTGAGGAATATTCTCCCATGAGCCACCCCATAGTTAGGTTGCTTGGGATGCAGTCCCATTAGTGAGAATAAAGGCAAGATTGACAATATCCCATAAAGAAGTTATAGGTTCATAGGTTCATAGATTAGTACTAAGCTAACTGCCCTTGCGAGCCATTTTAAACCTAGCCAATTATCCCTTGTGAGACTTGAACCCTGCACCTTGTGTTTGTAAGGCAAACACCTTAACCATTAGGCCACCCTCCCAACCCCAACGATAGCATTCCATGTGTGTTGTCCATCTCGCCCTTTATTCTCACAACCTTCCCATCATAGCCCCCTACCGATACTCCTGGGAGACAGAGTAGCACAGTTTGGATTTACAAGGCCATATAGCCTCAAAATTATTTTCCTTGTGTATAAGGGATACATATATAAAAGACACTATAGGTGTATGGGTCCCCTTCAAAACATCTAAAACTCATAACATCTAATTTCATAACATTGAGACCAGAACATCTAAAACCCATAACATTGAATTTCATAACATCTAACAGTACAAATCACATGAAAATAACATCCCCTCCACATATAATGACACCAAACTACCAAGCACACTTTTTACTTCATTTCTGCAGGGAGGCATGGTACAGCCAGGTTAGGAAATTAACTTTTTCCCACTGTAGTGCGATCTTGGAGTTGGTATATTTCCCCTGCAGAAACGTAGTAAAAAGTGCGTTTGGTAGTTTGGTGGTGAATATATGTGAAGGGGATGTTATTTTCTTGTGATGTGTAGTGTTAGATGTTATGAAATTCGATGTGGGTTTTAGATGTTTTGGGTTTTAGACGTTCTGGTCTCAATGTTATGAAATTAGAAGTTCTGGGTTTTAGATGTTTCAAAGTAAACCCAGGTGTATACATATATATATATATATATATTTTTGCTGTATGATACTGCTAGGGGCAAACAAGATCTGAGGAAGCTGGGGGGTTGCATTATGGGTAAAAGAGATTGATCCAACGGATCAGATCTGACCCATCTTTGAGAATAAAGGGAGAGATGGACAGCACACATGGAACGTTATGGTAAGTACATAATTTCATTTTATATTGATAGAAGCTGTTAACATGAAAGGTCCTATATCTCGTTATTGTAATGTGTTGCTACCCTGTCAATGACATTTGAAAAGGAAAAAAAAAAACACATAAACTTATCCAGTAATCATAACTCATGACCATTAGCCACCAACTAGACAACTTCTTGGTTTGAGTCAGTGAGGCTCACAGTTGGGAATAATTTTTTTGTGTTGGAAAACAGTGGTGATTTCTTACTGACGCAGCCCATGTGACTGCCTCTGGTTAGGAGGAGAACAGAAAGTGAAGGTTCATGAATTATGTGTTAATCAAGTTATGTGGCTTTCACCTGGTGGCCACTTGGTGATTCTCTTTTTCTATGTGTAGCTTTTTTTTTTTTTTTTTTTTACATTTAAGTAAGTCCACTGGATGCAAAGGTCCCTTTTCAGGAGTGACACGGGAGCACTGTCTGGATTAGTGTCTTGCCGATCAAACCCTTTACCCTTCGATACAGAAAGCAGCAGATTAACAGTTTAGAGTTTTAATTCTGAGTTCAGACTGACAGAGTTTGCATTCTTGTTCAGATGAAATGTTTCTAAAATTTTGAGCTGCGAGAATTAACTTTAGTTTGACTTTTTCAAAGATCATTTGTAAATGTAGGTGACAAATTTCTCTCAAAAGTTGCTGCCCTCTTACATTTATTTTTTTGCTGGAACACATGCATACCAGTAAAAAGTTTATGGTATTTAATACTGTAAAGTAAAAATAGAGTATTTGTGTGAGCTTGCCAACTGCTACTCGCCCACCTGCACTTGCCACTGATTGTAGCCCATTATGTTCTAATATATGGAGGAAAAAAAATCAGAGAATAGGACTCAGAAACAACTAATATTTAATGAATAAATAAATATGTACAACTGTATTCATTAAATATTAGTGTCGCTCAAGTGCTCGTTCAATGACCATGCATTTACTAATTGAGTTCTTTATCCATGATGTGTTACAAGATGTAAGGTCTTTAAGAAATGACATGGCCCTTTCCCTGATAGCAAATTACATTTCCTGTTAAAAGAAGGAAGGACTAATTCCTTGGGGGGTAGGTATGTCCATGGGAACAGCTGGCAGTACTATTTTAATTATTAAAATTAGTATTATAGGTTGAAGTTGAGAGGAAATTTTCAAATACAAATGTCACAAAATCATGCCCACAGCCTTCACCCGGAAGAGTGAGTATTGGGTGTGATAGTGCTTTACATTTTATTTTATTTATGTATTTATTTATTTGTTTTAAGTCCTATTTTCACATAGTCATTATTAAGACTAAAACTGCAAGTAACCAGCAACAAAGTTCTCCAAAAGGTAGAAACAAAATGTAGGTGCCACATTCAGTTGCATCACTTTGCACATTATTAAAAAGTAAGAACTGATGTTGCCTTTATTTGCTCTTTAGCCTGTAGGTTTCGGATCCGAGGGTTGAATCTGACACTGCCGCATACTGAAGTGCCAGGATCCGAAATCTGAGCTCCTCTAGGTTTTCCTGCGAGTTTCTACAGTTCTTTTTTCAGTATGTTCCTTTATTCTTCTTCCTTAATTAGCTCTCTATCAGATAGTCTTCCTTACTTCTACCTTTCTTGTCGTAGGAGTTTGTAGTTTTATAGTCCTACTCATGGCATTCCCTTTCCCTTCCCTACCCCTTTCTAGCTGTATTGTATTAGCTATGTATATATATATATATATATATATATATATATATATATATATATATATATATATATATATGTATATATAAAACTTCTTTTATGTATATCTTTAGATCTATATTCAGTTTAGTTAAGATATTTGGATCTTTCCGTTTTTTTGTTGTGTATGTGAGCTGTGTGTTTTTTTTTAAGAGATATGACTAATCCCAAACCCACGGGTTTTAAGAAATGTGTGACTTGTGGGCACAAAATTCCACTCTCAGATGCCCACTCTTGAGTGTGCAGTGTGTCTTGGTGCTGTCCACTTGGACGCTTCTTGCACTATATGTGTGGGATTCAGTCAACGAGCCCTAATTGACAGAAGAAATTAATCCTGAAAGGTCTCCTGCCTAGTTCAGCTTCTTCTGCCACACCATCCACTTCAGGGGCTCAAACCCCCACCAAAAAGCACAAGGACCGCAAGAGGTCCCCCAGTAGGTCCTGTAAATCGGGGGAACATCCTGCTGAGGCGTCCAAGTCTTCAGAGCTGACTACTTTGGCTCCCATAGTCATTCAGGCCTCACCTCAGCATCGGACCTGAAGTTTCTTCCCAGAGCTGGGGACATCCAGAGCCACGTCCCCTCTCCTGCAACAGCCCAGACTGGGTTCCAGATCTGCCTTTGTTGCTTCCTCTGTTAGGTCCTCTTGCAACCTTTCCAAAGCTGAGGTTGACAGCGCAGTGATTAAATTTGTAAAGGCAAATCCAGCTGGAGATCTTGCCTGCTACGTCCCTCCTGGATCCATGAGCAATATTCTGGCCTTTACTGCTATATCTTCTTCTCCAATCCAACCAGCAGTTTCAGAGTTATCAGGTCTGAGCTTTCCTGGAGTCAAGACATTGGAGCCGACGGGTACGGTTACTTCATTTCTGGCGGTCTCCCTGACTCACCCGGCTCCAACAGTTTCGGAGCAGAGCAGCTCTTAGAGCCGTAGCTTCAGTGTCCGTTTCGAAAGGTTGACATCAGCCATGAAGTTTTCGGAGCCATCTCTTCTCGGGGCCTTGGCATTTGATAACTTGGGTCTGATTCCTCACTCTGATCCGGGGGTGGTGGGGATTTGTGGGGCTTCCCTGTTATTGGCTTCAGCTCTGGGGGTGCCTTCAGTGTTTCTGATTCCCTCATTGTTCGAATTGGTTCTCCCTACACTCAGAAGAGCCTCAACTCTACCTGGGTAGGAGCCCACTCCCCCTCCAGCAACCTTTGTGCCTGAGCCATCTACTCTGTCTCCTCCAGGGCAGCCTGCTCAGAAAGACCTCCAGACTACTTCCCTTTTGGAACACCCAGAGTCTTGGATTCCTCCCTGGAGCACCCCACCAAGGAGCTCCCTCAGAAACACCAGTGTAAAAGGACATACTTGGATTCCCCTTTGGAATCCCTCACAAAGGACACCAATCTCAATGAAAAAGGGTCCCCCAGATCACCACCTGAGGATGTCTCCTTTTGAGATATCACGCCAGAAGGGTGGTTGGTCTTCCCAAAACCTTAAACCAGAGGAATCATAATTTCTGGAAGCTTTTGGGTATGGCCGATCTACTTTGTCACCCCATTCTGCGGACCCCTTTACTGACCTTGTGTCTCACAGAGCATGGAAGGAGCCGGACACACTGGAACCAATCCCTAAATGGCCTGATAAGATTCTTAGTGCCTCTTCTGTCTGCCCCCATTGGACCAAGGGTGTTTCCGTCGATGCCATGGTGGTAGCAACCACCACCAAAAAAGGAGCTGGCCCAGCAGAGCTCCACCACCCATCCCCTAACTAGGAGTCTAAAGCTTTGGACAGGTTTAGGAAGTGGGTTTACGCTTCAGCGACTTTCGGATTGCGAGCCCTGAATTATTTGGCACACGTAACCAGACTACAGAGGGACTTGGTCAAGGAACTTTCTAGTTTTGTCTCAGTGTCCATGTCTGATGAGGAACAGAAGACCTCTTCCTCTGTGATGGCTACTCTTCAGTCTATTTCTAACATGTCCATGAGGTTAATTTCTCATGCTGCAGAAGGTGCCTCACGGGCGGCGGGATCAAGGATTGCTTCCAGACACTGCACCTGGATGCGGCTGTGTGATTTCTCGGAACTCTGCAAGGTGCTCTTCACCAATGCTTCTTTTGACAGATCGACTCTTTTCAGTCCAACAGTAAGAGAGACCCTCTCCAAAAGTGAAAAGGATGGAAAGACCTTGTTTGCCATTGGGATCCGCTTCTCTACCCCACAACAGACCTTTTCCAGGAACCAGTGTGGAGGTAAGGATTTGTGGTTCTGAGAATCTCAAAGTCCTTTTCAGGATTCGCAGGGAGACCTTCCTCCCAGAGGCAGAGGGGGGAATTGGTTATAATGGCAGACACCGCCCTTGTGGCAGTGTGGGTCTGGTGAATCAAGGTCCCGAGATTCTTTCTCGGACAGACCCAATCAGCGATCCTGAGGGATTGCCCGACTGCTTGTCGCTGAAGGCAGTCTGGGGATGTTTGTCTTGCACCCAACAGCCTGGGAAACTATCACAAAAGATAATTTGGGTGTTAAAAATTATACCCAGAGGCTATTCAGTATCCTTTTTTCCAGAAATCTTCTCCAAGCAAAGCCCTCCCCGGTGTCCCACCCAATCAGAGGGATGCTGCAGCCTTAGAAATTACGAAGCTGCTCTCAAGAATAGTCATCCAAACTGGTTCCCAGACCAGCTCTGATAAGGCATCTACTCCAGATTCTTTAGTGCCCATACAAAAGGGGACCTCAGGCCCATTCTGGACCTTACCACCCTCAACAAATCAGTTGCCAATTCAAAATTCCGAATGGTCACAATACAGTCCATTCTGCCCTTCTTGGAGAAGGACAACTGGATGTGCTGTATAGGTCTTCAGGACTCATACTATCACATCAAGATGAACAGGCACTCCAGAAGGTTCCTCCACTTCCAACTAGGAGCCAGTCATTATCAGTTCAGAATACTGTCTTTTGGTCTCACCACAGCCCCAGAGTGTTCGCAAAATGCAAGGTAGTTGTGGCGGCTCACTTGAGACTGCAAGGATTCCAGGTGTTTCCATACATTAACTATTAGCTTCTAACTGCTCCCACTAGGCATCGACTCCTAGAAGCCATAAAATTCCTGTTCCACCTAACCTTGACCTTGGGCATCTCTATCATCCTGAAAAGGTCTCAGTTTCAACTGGTCTAAATCATAGACTTCATTAGAGCTTGTCTGGACACCATTAGTTCTCAAGCCCTTCTTCCTCCGGACAGAATTTCCACCTTGAGGGCTCACATCAAACATGGACATTTTTTCTCCCCCAGCAAGCCTTGTCCTCAGGGCCAGGGTGATTGGTGGTCACAATCACCCTGGTTCTTTTAGCACGCCTTCACATGAGTACGTCAGTGGACCTTAACAGTCCAATGGTCCCTCCCTCATTGAAATACCCAATCAGGATTTCTCAAGCATGCAAACAATCTTTTCTGTGTTAGATCCAATCAGAGGATCTTCTTCAGGGCCGCCCATTCATCCTTCCCCCTTTCAAGGCCACTGTGACCACAGATGTGTCGCAGTTCAGGTTGGGGGAGCATTATCTTGGGACAAAGGCACATGGTTCCCCCCTAGAGACCAACTTGCATATAAACGTTCTGGAGATGAGTGGTGCTGTTTGTGTTGCAAGCCCTTCATTCCTCTCTCCCCATGGGAACTATTGCAATTCAGACAGACGAGATGTCCGTGGTCTGATACTTCAACAAGCAAGGAGGAACCAGGTCTTACCCCTTGTGTTGAGAGGCCATGAGGCTGTGGCAGTGGACAATCTCTTCCAACTGCTTTCTCAAAGAAATGCACATTCCAGGGAAGTCAAACTTCCTGGTGAACAGGCTCAGCACGACCATTCTGATGCCTCACAAGTGGTCTCTGAATTCTTCAGTGGCAAATATGATCTTCTAAAGATGAGGTCAACCTTGGTGTGATCTTTCTGCGTCTCCCTCCAACATCAAGTGCAGCAAGCTTTTTGCCCTGATACATCCTCAGGGACAGTCACTGAGAGACTGTCTAGTCCATGCTTGCCCCCCATCTACTTTATGCCTATCCTCCTCTTCCTCTCATTCCAAATTTCTACAAAAAGCTCAGAAGTTGAAGTGCCAAGTGATTCTCATTGCTTCCTTTTGTCCCCAACAAGATTGGTTCCCCTTCCTTTGTCCTCACCTGATCTGTCCACCATGGACTCTGGATCCCTCTCCAGATCTGTTGTTTCATCCCTCGGGACACTCACATCTGGGTCTCCTGAAACTGAAACTAACTGCTAGGTTACTCCACTTCCAGTGATGGCTAGGTCTCCTGGGCTTTCTTCCCCAGTTAGAAAAATTTTGATTGCTGAACACAAACCATCCATGAGGAAACTGTACAATATGAAGTGGAAGAGGTTCTCCATTTGGGCTCATCAGAACAATCTGGACCCTTTTACATCTCCGGTTCCTGCTATGTTAGACTTTCTGGCCTCTGTCTTTCATAACAGAGCTAGTTTTTTCTATGGTAAAAGTGCATTTGGCAGCCATTTCCAATTTTTACATAGGGGAAAATTCCTTTTTTCTAGCCTTGTCTAAATTATGCAAGGCCTTTTTAAGAGATACCTTTCTTCTTTGTCCTCCTATCAAGGAACCTCTTGCCTCCTGGGATCTCTCTTTGGTTTTGCAGGCCTTAGTCTGTCCCCCTTTCGAGCCTTCAGCTAAGGTATATTTAAAGTTTCTGACCTAGAAAACCGTTTTCTTGGTCGCCATTACCTCATCCAAAAGAGTATCTGAATTACAGGCTTTGTCTTGCAAGCTTCCATATTTGGTTTTTCACAAGGACAGAGTTACTTTGCGTATTAACCCTTCCTTTCTACCCAAGGTCACTTCTGAGGCTAACATAAACCAAGTTATCAACCTGCCTGTCTTTTCCTAATTTTCAAAACAGAGGAGAGTATCATCTTCATACATTGGATGTAGAGGCAGCTTTGTTTTTATTTGGATTGAACCAAAATTCTTAGGAAATCTGATGAACTGTTTGTTTCCTTTTTTAGGACCAAGTTGGGTAAACCAGTTTCCAAGGTGACCCTGGCTCATCGGATTACTAGTTGCATTAACCTTGCTTAATCCACGGGAGGCATACCCTTACTGTGATGCATTGAGGTTCATTTTAATAGGTCTGTTTCTACCTCCTCAGCATTTTGGTTGAAACTTCCCATTAATTTGTGCAGCTGCTACCTGGTCAAACCACCATACCTTTATAGCGCATTACAAACTCAACATTATTTCCAGGAACAGAGCCTCCTTTGGTTCTGCTGTGCTCTGGAATATCCTTCCATAAGAGCCGCCCAAGTTTTTCTGTACCTGGGGTCTCTGTCCCATAGGTTGAAAAGCAAATGAAGGCAACAACATCAGCTAAAGAAGTTATGTACTCACCATAATGTTCCATCTGTGTTGCCTCTCATTTGCTCTTCCCCCTTGCCTCCCTCCATCCTACTACTTATTGAAGGATCTACTGGAATTATTTGGACAAGTACTTCATTACTGTTTGAGCTCCTGAAGTATTCTTTTCTGACTTGCCCCATTATCTTTGGCAGTTTTCTCTATACCTGTATGATTATAGGATGTGTGCTGAGGTAGTATAGTGGTTAGAATTGCAGCTTTACATGCAGTTGTTCATGGTTTGAGTCCCAGGGCAGGCAACTGATGTGGATAGTCTACAAAAGGGCCTTACAGAAACAGATGCTTGGTGCCAGAGCCGTGGGCTCAAGCTCAATGCCAAGAAATGTATAGTTATCCCCTTTGGGGAAAAAACATGTACCCATGAATTACCACATAGGTGGCAGTACACCAAACACCGAAAGTGTGGTAAGAGACTTAGGGACACAGGTGGACAGTGATCTCACCTTCGATAATCACATTGCCACAATAGTCAGGAAATCCTTCTGGCACACCTCATCACTAAGGGCTTTTCATCCAGAAAAATGGAGGTCATTGTCCCACTGTACTCATCCTTCATTAGACCCATTATAGAGTACAACGCCCCGTTTGGTGTGTACCTTTCAAGACATCTGCAACAACTGGAAAGGCTGCAGAAATACCTCACTAAAAGAATCACAGGCCTAAAGCAGATGCCCTATGCTGACAGACTAAAAAAACTCCAGCTATACTCTGTCACATATCGTCTACTCAGAGGCGATTTCTGCTTAACATACAAGGCCATATCAGATTCAGAGCTGTTGGACATGTTAAACTTAAAAAAAAATCCCAGTCCCTCAGAGCCACACGCTCCAGGGATCTAAACCTTGTCATCGCAATGAAGAAAACATCCTGGAGGGATAGTTTCCTGACCCAGAGACTCCCCAGACTTTGGAATTGACTGCCCATGCATGTCAGACAGAGCGCCTCTTTGGCCCTCTTCAAAATTAACCTTGACGATTGGATGGGAGATAGGAAATTCACCACGGGGATCACGTCAGTTGCCCTGCTAGACAGGGGTTCAGGGAAGTAAATATTGTGGGAAGAAATAGCCAGGGAATTGTTATGGCTAGGCTTGTTTAGGCCATAGGGCCGATAGCCTAGTACCAACCTATGAACCTATGTACAGTGGGGCTGCAAGCTCGATCTCGGGATTTGGAGGAGAGGAGCATTATGGGTAGGGGAAGAGCTCAGATTTCAGATCCTGGAGCTTTAGTATGCGGCCGAGTCGGATCCGGCCCTCGGATCCAAAACCCACTGGTTGAAGAGCAAATGAGAGGCAAGAACACAGGTGGAACATTATGGTGAGTCATAACTTCTTTTTTGTTCATGTACTGGAGAGTTGTTCATCTTGTAAGATGTATAGCATTTATATGCATTTTAAAGCTATTCCAATCTGTGTGATACTCCTACTGCTTGACCATATACTTTCTATTTACTAGAGTTGTGCATCTTCTCTGACAGACTGAATTTAATGAATTGTAATGATTTTTGCTACCTCCTAGACCAGATGCTTATCAAGTGTCATGCTAGAAGTAAGCATCAAAATGTTGTATAACTTTCCAATTGATAGAATTTGACGGGCAGATTTGATAATCGTGTGAATAGTCCTCCGTTAGTTTGGAGACCTGTATAGGTAATAGATGCAAAGGAGTCCACAACATGAGATTGTAGACCATGTGACTGAATATCAGTGTACTGCAGCTCTTTGAAAGTCATTAAAATGATAAAAAAGCCTTTAAAATGCGGGCATGCCACCAGTATTCCCCTCTTAATTAACTGAAAACTTACAGAGCTTTGGTTAAGATTATTTAGACCCGATGAAGAATAATTAAGTACAGTTCAAAACTCTTGCCTTCTGTTTTTGTATCTTAACTAAGTGAAATGTAACACAACTATATGTTCAGTTTGTTGAATTCAGACAAAGTAAATTAGTTTGTTCTACAGCTAACTGATAGTGATACAAAGGGTTAAGGTGGCAGCTTTTTCTTCATTTCATAGATTCATAGGTAGGTAGTAGGGATATACAGTCCAGTAGATCATTCAAGAATCTAGCCCAATTTCCCAGTTGCCCTAGAACACTGTCTAGTTAAGTGGCTTGCTCAGAGTCACATAGCAGGTAAGTGGAGGCTAAGGGAATCAAACCATGGGCAATAGGAAGCAGTTTGTAAAAAGTTCATAGCTTTAATCCTCAGAACAAAAGTCTATTGTTTTATGGGACTATGCTACATCATGTTATCAAGTGGTTAGCGGAATGTTTTTTATTAGAATGTCATTGACACTTAACATAGTTTGTATAACTTTGACCTTGTGAGGTGGACGTGTGCAGTTTCATAAACAGTTTTTTTCTGTGGGTTTAAAAATAACGTGGAACGAGATAAATGAAGCATGTGTATTTTATATGCAGTAAGTGTTACGTAGTACTTTAAACTGAATAGTAAGAGTTAGTGGCTTATTCAGCAGTGTTTGGTTAAATTTAATGTGTACAATGTAACTCTGCTGGTAGTACTGATTAATACATGCTCAATAGTGTTTTCTCTTCATTTTTTCTGTCATTCAGTGCTTGTTGGAGTATTTTATTTATTAAACTCTGCTATTTTTTCTTGGAAAAGCGGTGATGTATCTAGACACAATCCTGACTCTCCTCAGTTCCATCGTATAACCATAGTGTTCAAGCACCGACTCTTTCAGAGCTACTTGGCGGCTTCTGTTTCCACTGCTGTGTTGATAGGATTTTGCAATTTGTACTGAGATTATTTTAAAAGTTCTAGATTTCAGTAGATTTTTTTTTTAATCTAAGGACATTCGTTGTCATAAATTAGTACCATTAAATTTTGTTTTTGCTTTTTTTAATTGACAGGGCTATAAACATCTTACCAAATCGTGTAGTTGGTGTTGTTGGCCAACACCTTGGAGAGCCAGTTGAACAGATTGCCAAGTCACATGATGGACATTTCTTGGCAAGTTGTGGACATGATCAGAAGTTGAAATTTTGGGACATATCTGCATTGAGCTCCCTTAAAGTTAGTGACTATAAGAAGAAGAAAATCTGGAAGTTACAGTCATTGACTAAGAAAGCCTTCGGAAGAGATGACTTTTTTGCCGACTTAGTAGAGAACTCTGAAAAGAAAGTAGAAAAGGATACAGCTGTTGAGAATGAAGACAGTGACAGCGATAGTGATGACAGTGATTGAAATGGACTACTTACTGTCACAATACTAATTATCTATAAATTCTTTTTAAAGTATTCCTGTCTGTCTTGGATTTGCTGTTTTGTCGTTCGCACATTACTGCAAAAACTTGAGTTGTTTCAGTACAGTTATTGCTTCCCATAGTGGCACGGATCTGTCATGGTCTACTTCATCATGCTATACCATTAGGACTGAGCTTTAGCTTACAGTCATCTCAGCACTGATGTTGTTTCCCAGGCTTCAACAACTCCAGTTACCCATAATTCCTAGCTGTCTACCTTCTTGTCCAGGTCTTGCTTGCTTGCTGCTGTTTTGTCAGCATTGGTTCCAAGTCCTCTCGGACTTTGTTGCTTTGATTATTAGCAGTTTGAAGTTTGTCCTCTTTGGGATCTGCCCCCAGTGGATTTAAGGATTTTCTTCACCTGAGCGTGATTTTTTTTCTCCTTTCTGGTGAGAAATTTCAAATTAATTTGGCTTATTAGTGGTTAGTTATTTTCCCTGTTTTACTAACGCATTTTAGTATTGCTCAGTATAGATTGTGTGACATAAGCTTGATGTTGATTTGGATGTGACAGGTACTTTGTAGTGAGTTTTTGTGGTATGCCTGGCTGCTTACTGCTTTGTGATTATGGAGAAATTTAGTTTGAAAAAGTGCCTTGTGTCTGACCATAAAATGCCGCCGCATGACTGCCATGTTGAAGACCTTCCCCACTTACAAAAACGGTGTGGTGTGTGTGACAAGTGTGATAAGCAGACATTAATCAGTCACATGATCAAGCTTATGCAAAAGGGTTTCATTTGTACTGAAGATAGCAAAGTCTGTTTAATCTCCATGTCTTATTGAGATGAAGCTCACAAAAATGGTAAAGGAAAACCTAAGCTAATTAATGTAAAGAGTTTAAAAGGTCTAAGGATTTTTTTGTTGCTCCTTCCCCCTGCAAAAGTTTATTTTGGGAAAGGAGAGCAGATCCTTTTCTGGAGTCTGTTTTGCAAAAGCTTGCTGATAGTGTTGTAGTTAATCCTCCCCATTCAGGCCCAAGGGTATGTTTTTATTGACAGGATGAAAAATCTTTTCTTGTAGAGGTGAATGTGAAGTGGAGCGGTGTCCTAGTTCCCGCAGCAAGTCTGTCTCCTATATCTTTTGTGGGCATCGACCGTGATGAGCTCTCCAGGGCCATGTTACAGACTCAAATGATCTTGGGCCTCTTCCCATCCCCCTGTTGTACTGGGCAGGATCAGGAGAGTACCTTGACAAGACATTCATGTGACTCCTCATTGTCCCAAGTTAATAGAGGTTGTGGCTACTCATTTCCCTGCTGGTACCAATGCATACCTGATAGGTGTCTCCCAGGCTGGCAGTTCCACTGGCACCAGTGCCTTCAGCTGCAGTAGTTCCTCTGGCCCTGGAGTTAAGGGCCAATCCCTAAGTCTGCATAATTCATTCAGTGATAAGACTGGAGTTCTTGGCTTTTGAGCCCTTGGGACTAAGAATGTTGGTGTTGTAGTCATCAAGGTGTTTGCCCAGGATGAGCACTGCCCCCATGCCTTATTCTTGCAGATGAACTTCGTCTCTTTGGTACCTGTTTAACAGCAATAACCTTTTCAGGCTTCAAGTAAAATCTAAATTGGTGGCTAGTGAAAAAGAGGGAAAAATACTAATGGATGTTGGTGCTAAGTTTATGGCATCTCAGTTCCCGTTTTCAAAAATAGAGTCCATTCCAGAACTGGGTTTGCCACTTGGAATTAACCTTTAATCAAACTGTTTCTTTAATTTTTTTTTTTTTTTAACCTGGAACAAAACGGGAGAGGACATTGTACTTATCGATGGTGCATTGACAGCTCAGATACTTAAAGGAAGAGGGTTTTGGACAGTCTGGCCAGTTCTTTTTATCCTTTAGAGGAGATAAACAGGGGACAGCCCAGCATCAAAGCAAGTGTTGTTAGAATGGCTGGCAGATTGCATTGGGTTTTGTTGTGAGAGTGAAAAAATTGATGAAGGAACTAGTAACAATCTCCTGTACTAGGACAAGCAGGCACTGCAGCAGTCTTTAAGAATGTGCAAGTTTAGATTATCTTTGATGCTACCACTTGGAATACAACAAGCAGCACAAATTAGATATTTCATCCAGGACACGCTCTGACCTGTGCTCCCAAAGGTAACTGCCTGGTATAGTACAGTTCTAGCGGATAATGATTCTTGTACTGAATGTCTTAAAGTCATGTGAGTAAATGCATTTAGTTTGAATAGTAGGATCAGTGCTGTGGGCTGCAGTATAGGTTCAAACCCAGCATTCTATTGGATGTCACCTTTTAAGACTTGGGTACAGGATGGAATGGGACCAGATAGGGCACCGCTACATTCTGGGTATTAAAAGGAGGAGTAAAGCGATTTCATTTTTATAAGCGCTTTCTACTTCTTAAATGCCATTTAGGACAGTAAGCAGAGAGGAGGATCCAGTCCATTTCTTCTCTACTCTCTTCTTTGGAAGAAGATGCATGGAGCAATCATTCTTATCCCACTGAGTGTATATTTATGGCTTACAGTGTCAGTTCAGACCCCCCCCCCCATCATTTGTAGCTATGACAAAAGGGATGGTTGCCCCAGTTACCACTGGAGCACATAAACAGACCTCCACAGTTGCACAGTTATTCTGTCAAGGGCACACTTGCTAGTAATACCTTTAGGAGAAAAAAGATAAAGATGGCATTGTCTACTCCCATTTTATTGCCAGTTTGACTTTCTGGACAGGGGGAGGATCGCATCTCCATTTGGGGAATAGGCTAAAATAGTGAAATGTCTGCCTGAGACTAGTTCCAATGGGTTATGAATGTTACAACAGCAGTGATCATGTGTTTTTAATTAGCATATTCATGTAACTAAACAATGTTCTTCATGTTTCACTGTTGCAGTCATCACATTTGGGTTATCTGCCTGCAGGTAGCCCTCAGTCGGCCTGAATACCAGAGTCTTGGGATTTCTGCATCTGATGCTGTTGCTTCTTCCATGACATCAGGTCATCAGGGGTATAAAACATGTAGCTGACGCCATTACGTCAGTCTTTCTTGCTGTCCGGTGCCTGAAGCAGATGCAGCTCGCAAGTGCCGGTCGGCCGCCTCCTGACATTTTCGCTTTTCAAGTTTCAGACCTGAAGTCTTCTAAAAGATAAGTACCCCATTGGGGATCCTTTTTTCATAGGTTGGTACTAGGCTATCGGCTATACAAGCCTAGCCATAACAATTCCCTGGCTATTTCTTCCCACACTATTTACTTCCCTGGACCCCTGTCTAGCAGGGCAACTGACGTGATCCTCAGGGTGAATTTCCTTTCTGCCATTTCTTGCTCTAACCAATGTCAGAAAAAAATTAATAATTGTCTTGCCTGTGGAAAGCAAATACCTCACAGAGATTTTCATTCTTACTGCGCCACCTGTTTAGGCCCAGACCACGACGTCCCTCGCTGTCGGTTTTGTGCCTTGTTCAACGCCTGAACTATTCATAGTCTGGCTATTTTTGTCGCTAAATTCTTTCACACTCGATCTCCGTATTCTGAAATGGCTTCGTTAAGCCATCCGACTACCTAAGGATAAAGACAGAGACAGACCGCATAGGTCCAAAACTGCCGGCGAAGCTACCGTTATGCTAGTCGCCAGTCAACCTTTACTCGGTGAGGCGCTTTCGCAGCCCCTGATACCTGCTTCTACAGATTCTCGGGCCTCTACTGAGACCCATTCGGAGTCCAGTAGGCCGCAAGATGCTTCTTCAACTGTGGAACCTGCAGATGTCTCTACCTTGGATGGGTCTGGAGCTGCTGTGCAGTCATCGGCTTCTGAGGGTGTATTCGAGCCTTCCGATTTTCTTATTAAACCGACGACTTCGTTTCAAACCAAAAATGCCCAATTTCTCAGGCCTAGAGTTCACACTACGCCTAGGAAACTGACAACCAAAGTGCATTCAAAGGCCCACATGCCACAAAAACAAATGCTTAGAATGGCAGAAGACCTTATTACTTTAATTAGGGGAAGTCAGCCTTCCCCCTCAAAAAGACCAAGAACTGAATTTCCTCCTGATTCTTCTGATCAGGAGTCTGATAACTCTGACCCCTCTGATTACCAGGACATACCCTTATATACCTAGGAGGATTCTGATGCAGAGGATTCCATTCCCTCTGCTTCCCCACCAGAAGATTTTTCTTTTGGTGAAACCCTGCATACCCTTAGGGTGCATTTCCGCTGGGAGAGCCAAGACTACTCTGTCCAAAAATAGACTTAGGACATTTTTAAACTTGCCTCAGCACAGGCCTCTAGCTAGCCCTCCTGTTCTGGAAATTGTAGCTGATGTCTTCTTGGAATCCAGCCTTTTCCCTGATACTTTGCCTCCAGCTCCCAGGAAACCTGACAGGTACTATAGAGTACCTGACTCCCACAAATTCCTCTTTAAGAATCCTACTGCGGATCCAGAGACCATTTCCCAGGGACCTAAAGGCATTAAGGCTATGACGGCCAAAAATCCTGCACCTTTGTACAGGGAATCTTGGGCTTTAGACAGATGGGGTAAGAATGTTTACACCTCTGCTACTCTTGCCATCAGGGCTTTAAATTGCCAGTTTCATATGTTAAAGTATCAGCAGCATATTATGGAACTAATTAAACAGAAAATGATGCTGATTCCTGATTGTGCAGAAAATAGATTTGCAAGAGTTAATGCATTCTGCTAACCAAGTTGGTAAACATACTTTACAATGTGGTTTTGATGCCTTAGAAGCATCTTGCAAGGCTCCTGTCACTGGGTCTGTTCTTGGAAGGCATGCGTGGCTTAAGGAACAAACCTTGCCAGTCCATATCAAAGCAAAATTATTAGATGCACCATTAAACCAAGAGCATCTATTTGGCAATAAAGCAGAAGAAGTCCTCAAAAGGATGGAGGAAAAAGCTAAATCTATGCAAACTGTTAAATATTTCTTACAGGTACAGCCACCTAGATTTAGTAGGCATTGGCCTTCAAAAAAAATGGTCTTTTCCAGTCCCTCCCAGACCTTCTCAGTCCAAACCCAGGGGCAGCAGACCACCAAGACTACAGTCTCAGGACATGCACAGATCTAAGCAATGGAGTGTTCCTACCTCCAAAACAGGGAATAGTAAGTCGCCATCCTATGGTAGAATCTCAAAATGACTTATCCTTAACTCTTCCAAGCCTTGCCCAAGTACTTGCACCTTTTGAAGAGAAACTTGCCCTGCATGCCAAAAACTAGGAGTACATTATCCAGGACAGATGGGTCTTAAACATAGTTTCCCAGGGATACATATTCCACTTTCCCTCACTCCCAAACCCAAGTGAATGGCCAGAGGCCCAAAAGCAAGGACTTTTTCTTCTCAGTATCAAGCCTATTCAACCTGTCCCAGCAGAACAAAGGGGACAAGGCTTTTATTCCAGACTGTTTCTTGTACCCATAAAAGAAAATGCTTGGCGTCCTATCCTGGATCTGTCTATTCTCAACACCTTTCTTGTGGTTCCAAAATTCAAAATGCTTCCTCTCCAACAGCTGCTTCCTAGGCTAGCCAAGGACTCCTGGATAGCTACCCTAGACTTAAAAAGAAGCTTATCTGCACATCCCCTTAAGGGAATCTTGCAGGAAATATCAGTTCTCTGCACTTCCCTTTGGCTTATCTACTGCACCCAGGGTATTCACAAAATACCTAGCTCCAGCCACTGCACATTGCAGGCAGAAAACAATTAAAATTTACCCATACTTGGACGATTGCCTGATTCAGACGGACAGTCAGGAATTGCTACTACAGCACCTATCATTTGTAAAGGGACTTCTAACTTCACTGGGGGTACACCATTAACGAAAATAAATTGCATCTGGTACCCAGCCAACAGAATGTATTCCTGGGAGCAAGCTTGAACACAACTTCCCAGATAACATTTCTCACTCCAGAAAAACAAATTTATTTGACAAACTACTTCAATTTACTGGCCACCAAAACCCAGGTATCTGCAAGAAAAATACTGCAAGCCCTAGGGTTCATGGCCTCTTGCATTCTACTAATTCCATATGCAAGACTGCATATGAGGAAACTTCAGTGGTACTTAAAAAGTGTTTGGTGTCAACATTCTCAGGACCAGGAAACAATGATTCCTATCATTCCTGGGCAGAGGCCTGTTACTACAACGAGGGACTCCCTTTCTCTCTACCCCCTGCCGCCCAAACCCTAACAATAGACGCATCAGACTTGCATGAGGAGCTGACATGGCAGGTCAGTGCATTCAATGCAAATAGAGCCCAAAGCCAATGCGCCTCCATATCAATCACAAAAAAAATGTTAGCTGTACAAAATGGTCTGACAGCCTTCAAAGGCCTTATTCTTCCAGGACAACTGTTGGTAAAGACCGACAACACCACAGTTATGTGGTACACAGACAAGCAGGGGGGAACCCATTTCTACCCACTCTGCTGATTAGCCATGGCTCCGTAGAACACAGCCTTGAGCAACCAAGTGCACCTGCAAGCTCAATTCCTGCCAGGCAAACTAAATTCACTGGCAGACGACTTAAGCAGAAATCTCTTGGACCCACACGAGTGGAAACTGGAACCCAGAATATTAAAGCTTTTGAGGGACAGGTGGGAACACCCAAGGTGGACCTCTTTGTCTCCCCTCAGAACTATCAATTGAGCAAATATTGCACCAGAACTCCCCACAGCCAAGCTTGGAAAGTGGATGCCCTGTCCTTTACCTGGGAAAGCCTCTCAGTCTGTGCCTTTCCCCTTCTGCCCCTCCTCTTGAATGTTCTACTAAAGATCAAGCAGGACAAGCCAAGGACAATCCTGATTGCACCAGACTTTCCACGCTAGCACTGGTAACCTTGCAGTCTGACAGTAGTGCTACCATGGCACCTGCCTCAGACCCCTTCCCTGCTGTCCCAGCAAGAGGGCCAGATTTTGCACCCTCAGCTCCAGACCCTGAACCTAGCAGCCTTGCTCATCCCCTGAACTCATCACCAGCAACCCTCAGTAAGCAGGTGCTGGATGTCATTCTGGAGGCAAGGAGGCCTAGTACTAGAAAATCCTATTCGGTAAAGTGGAAAAGATACTGTTCCTGGAGCCATTCTCAGGGAATGGACACAACTGTGCCCAGCTTTCCTCATATACTAAACTACTTATCAGAAATGCTCCACAAAGGCCTATCCTTCTCTTCAGTTAAGATTCATGCCTCTGCCATCTCAGCTCATTATAACACTGAGCCACCCCTTTTCTCTCATCCTCTGGTTAAACAGTTCCTGAGAGGAGCTAAAAATCTAAGATCCCCCAGGAGAGCTCCCACTCCAGCCTGGGACCTTAACTTTGTATTGAAAAAGCTCACGTTTCCACCCTTTAAACCTGCTGCTACAGCAGAGTTAAAATTCATAGAAAACAGCTCTACTTCTAGCCATCACTTCAGCAAGCAGAGTGTCTGAATTGCAAGCTCTTATGGCTGTGGAACCCTTCATTATCTTCCATGCGGACAGGGTTTCCCTTGGGACCAACCCGTCATTTATGCCCAAGGTGTTATCCAGTGTGGCTTTAAAACAGTCCATTCATTTGCCAACTTTTTTCCCCAATCCTCAAAATAAGGGGGAAAGGATACTGCACTCCCTGGACATGCACAGACACCTTAGGTTCTATCTGGACAGGACCAAGCCTTTCAGAAAATCTGACCAGCTGCTAGACAGCTTTTCTGCAGAGGGCAAGGCCATTTCAAAGCAAACCATTTCTAAATGGATAGCACACTGCATCCATTTTTGCTATAAACACCATGGGAAACCTACCCCACAGGGGATCAGAACACATTCCACTAGAGCTACATCAACCTCTACAGTTTTTTCTCAGGGGGAGTCCCTACCAGGGACATCTTGGAAGCTGCAACCTGGAGCTCTGTACACACTTTCACCAAGCATTACCACTTGCCTATCTTTTCTAAATCCAGAGCTGGATTTGCCACAGCAGTCTTACAGGGCCTGATTACGAGCCCTGATGCTTCTTAACTACCTCCACCCATCCTCAGCTTTGGAAATCAAACCAAGTGTGATGACTGCAACAGTGAAACAAAGAACGTAGTACAGTTGTACACTTACCATAAATGTAGATGTTCGAGTGTATTCTCTGTTGCAGTCCTGGTTACCCTCCCTCCAGCCTCCTGACTGCTCTTTACTTCAACCTATCTTTTTTGTTTGGCATATACTATATGATTGGTATTTGCTTTTTGCTGGGGGTGTTACATACCATGTAATTGCTTCCTATTTTGGGGGCTCTTGACATCTGGGGCAAGAAAAACTGATGTAATGGTGTCGGCTGCATGTTTTATACCCCCTGACGACCTGATGCCATGGAAGAAGCGACAGCATCCGACGCAGAAATCCCAAGACTCTGGTATTCAGGCCAACTGAGGGCTACCTGCAGGCAGATAACCCAAATGTGATGACTGCAACAGTGAATACACTCTAACTCTACATTTATGGTAAGTGTACACAACTGTACTTTCCCGTTTCTGCTTTAGAGTACCTGGTATTTAGGTCTTTTTGGACAAATCTTGCGTTTTCAGAATGTAGTCCAGGGCGGTGTGTCCTGAAAGGCTCTTGGAACTCCTAGACTTGTAGGTTGCCCAAATTTATGGTGGCCCTTTGTATCACCTATTCTAAAATTGATATTCCAACTAAAGATTGTGCAATATACTGATGATATATCTGCTTGGTAACCTGGAATCTGTTAAAAACTGTCCAGATTAGTATTAATCCTTATAAAGCTAAAGTCGTACTTTGCCTTTCTAAGTATTGCCCATAAAATGGCAACTCAGACTTTAGTATTTGCTACATTAACGGTACAACTTTAGAAACTGTCTAAACAGTAAAGTACCATGGTGTTCTGCTAGATAGTTAACATTTAATAGTCATGTTGCAGATACCATTCAAAAAAGAAATGCGTTGCTTAATAGCCTGTACAGAATAAAATGTCTGTTAAAGCCCTGAATCTGTACAAAACGTCTGCACTGCATGTATGTGTGTATTTATTTGTTATTGTTTATAACAGTTTTGGTTAGCTAGGACAGCACCTTTCAGCCATTACCCTGGCCACAAGACAGTCACAAAAAGTACACACACACCACTAACACATTATAGGAATTATTGATCTGATGTCGTCTTCATTCATTCATTAACCTGTGGGTCTCGGTTCCGATCCTTGGAACCAACCAGTCACTTAACTAGCTAAAGATTCCAAGCTTGAGCTCCTCCTTCCTACCCATAATTCCCCACTCCTCCAAATTAACTCAGATCTCGTTTGCTGCTCGTCATTGCAGCATCTGTAAAAGTTTTCTACTCGGTGGAGTAAGCTTATTTTGAAAGGTTTGCTCCTGCCCTCCTCTTCTGTTGTCCCTTCAGTGTCATGGGATCAGCCCCCCTCCAAATCATCTAAAGAGGCAGAAGAGAGCAGCAAACTCTCCCCTGCGAGATCCTCTTCAGAGCCACAAAAAAAAGGTGCCAAGGTGCTATGGGAACCCTGTCAACACCGGCTTCTTCAGCTCTGTATTCTGTTCCTCTGCTCCATGTTCCATCTGCTTCCTCAGGTCTGAGTGGATTGGATCAGAGGTCTCCTCATCGTGCCTTGACTTCTGGCTCAGGGCTGACCATCTACACTTGGAAATCCCCTTTTCTGAGGAAATCTTTCAGGCCTCCCTCTTCCACGTCCTCCAGATCTTTTCAAAGCCTCTCTGAGAAAGACATGGATAGACTAATGAGGCAATTTCTTGAGGCTCAGATCCAGATGGGGGTTTTGTCCTCTCCATCCCCTTTTGGATCCTTAAGGCGTTCCCCATTCCTCCCAGTGGCTTCTTCTCCGATTTAGACCTTAGTTTCAGAGTCTTTGGTTCCATTAGTTTCCGGATCCAAGGTGTCAGGGCCGATAGTGATCTCATCTACTCCCCTGACCATTTCCCTGACATGACTGCTTTCGGGCTGAGTGCGTCTTGGAGTCATAGCCTTGGTGTCTGCTCCTGGGGTTTGACTTCGACTCTGAAGTTTTCGAAGCTGTTGCTTCCTCTCGGAACTTTAGTATCTGCTCAGGTAGTTTCAGCTCCGGAGGGGATGCTTCCAGGAGCTCGGAGTCCTGTGGCTTTTGAAGTGGTGGAGAGGGCCCTCTCCTGCTCCAGGGAACCCTCGGTTCTCATTTTTTTGGAACCTATCCCTTCTCCTTCTGGATTGGTGCCTGAGGCCTCTAGTCTACTATGTGGACAGCCGGTTGAGGAAGGTCTCCATACACTTCCATCTGTGGATCCCCAAGGCTGTTCCGACACCTCTCCGGAACATCCCACCAAGGAAGTTCCTTGGAAGAGACTGTACAAATGGAGGCTGTTACCACTGACTGACACCGACTTTGAGGAAGGTGAAGGATCCCCAGGATCGCCACCAGAAGAGGTAAGAGGTGGTTGGTCTGCCCAAATTCATTTTCCGGAAGAATCTGTGCTGTTAGAGGCTTTCGGGGCCGGCCCATCTACTTCCTGGCTATCCCCCCTTGCTTGACCACTCATTGAGCTGGTGTCTTCTAGGGCATGGAAGGAGCCAGATATGGTAAAGCCCATACCAAAATGTGCTGATAAAATCTTAAGTGCTACCTTGGACAAGACCTTCTCGACCAAGGGTATTTCCATAGATGCCATGGTTGTTGCAGCTGCAGCCACCAAAAAGGAACTAGCCCAAGAAAATGCCTCTGTCCATCCCACGAATAGAGAATCACAGGCTTTAGACAGATTTGGCAAGAGAGTTTATGCCTCCTCCAAGTTTGCTTTATCCCATTTTACGAGACTACAGAGGGCCCTGGTCAAGGAACTCTTCTACCTTGGCCCCTCCAGATTGGCCACCATTCAAGCACTTTCTAACACATCTATGAGGCTTGTATCCCATGCGGCGGAGGGTACATTAAGAGCAGCTAGTTCCGGCATTGCCATAAGGTGTCATGCCTGGATGAGGCTGTGTGACTTTGCAGAGCCCTTCAAAGTGTCTTTTGTCAATGTGCCCTTTGATAGATCAACCTTGTTTGGACCTGTGGTACAAGACACATTCTAAGACCCTGTCTGCCATCGGAATCTGTTTTTCTACTCCACAGAGGTCCTTTTCCAGGAACCAGAGTGGCTGGAAAATGGTGTGGTTCAAGAAATCTCAAGCTTCCATTCAGGACTTTCCGGGAGACTTTTCCCCCATAGGCAGAGAGGGGAACAACCAGAATGGTAGACAGAGGGGGCCCGCAAAACCAAGGGTCTTGGGACAGACCCTTCCAATGCTCCTGAGTGGTTGTGGGACTGCCTTCCCTTAGAGGCAGTCGGGGATGCTTTTCCTTGCACCCCGCAGCCTTTGAAGCCATCACAAATGACCAATGGATGCTAAGGATTGTATCAGAGGATAGTTCATTCCCTTTTTAAACAAAAACGAATCCAAAGAATTACCTCCCCAATGTTCCACCCAGTCAGAGGGAGGATGCAGCTGTAGAAATTGCAAAATTGCTGGTAAAGAGAGTCATCCAGGAGGTCCCCCTCCCGGTCAAGTCTGATTGGGTGTCTATTCACCTGTAGATGGTTGAGGTTATAATTCAGAAGCATCAAGTTTATGAATGACATGTTACCAAGAATCAGAGCACTAATAACTGTTTTTTAGTAGTCAATCACTGACAGAGTTTGTGAGATTCTTTTTTTCTTTGGAAATTTCTTCCCTTATGTTTGTGTTACTGAGGAATGAGTATAACTAAATTCAGGGTATTGGAGTGGTTTACCCCTCTGTTGACAGGATGCAAGTGAGACTAGTCCACCCCAACAGAAAAGGCTTACAGACTAAATCAAAGGTTTCAAAAGAGCTGGCTTTTCATTGGAATATTTCTCTCAATGGTAAGTGCAAAAAAAAAAAAATCAAGATATCAGGTATAAAGATGTTGTATTATTCTAGTTTGGAGAATATGCATATGTATGTACATTATATAGTAATAGGATAATTCTTGCTAAATTTTAGAGTTTACTTTATATCTTGATAGTTTACGTTTTTAGACTTAATAACTGTGTTTTATGGTAAGTCTCCCACCTTAATTTTATTTTTCAGCAACCCCCCCGACTGGAATACAAATGCTTCAAAATAAGTAAAAGGCATATAATGTAAGCCAAAAATAAAAAAAACTGTCAATGTAAAGTTGTTAAATCTCGCCGTTTATTCTCACTGATGGGTTTGGAGCCGATCCTCGGCTCCGACACGGCCAATAACAAAGCTCAAGGTTTGCCAGAAGCTTGAGACCAAGCCCCTTATCCCATGATGCACTGCTGGAATTACCTCAGATCTAGTTTGCTGCGGCACAGATCTCAGTGTTCCAGATAGCTCGGGCCAATTTTATTGGACAGAGTCGTCTATTTGCAAGTTTTAAAAACTTTTTTCTTGGCTTTCTTGTTAGGATACTATATATATATATATATATATATATATATATATATATATATATATATATATATATATATATATATATATATATATATATATATAGTTTTAGAATTAGATTTAGATAAGTGCCCTATGTTGGCTTGCTTTCCTCCGTAGAGTTGGCCTAGTAGTTGGCCTTGCAATTAACCACATTCTTACCAGTGATTTGTTAGATAATTCTTGTGTTTTTTCAATTGTTTAAATTTATCTAAATTTAAAATAGAGATGTCTGATGAGAAAGAGAAGCCACATCCTAAATCTGGCTTCAGAAAATGTCCGGATTGTGAACAAAAATTTCAGTCACTGACGGGCACGTTCAGTGTGTTTATTGTCTGGGGGCATTACACCTCCAAGACTGTTGTAGCATCTGTCACTCCTTCTCTTCCAGGGTTCTTTTACAGAGAAGGAGGAAATTGAAATTAATGGATAGGGGTTTACTTCAGCGCCCCTTCTCGGAAGCACTGGGTGACCAGGATGGTGCTAGTAAATCCTAAAAGTCATCCAAGTCTTAAGGTGACTGCAAAGCATTGAAAAAGGCTAACAAAATGGAGGGTGTAGGGTCATCGGTTCCACTGCCCTTGGAATTGAGTGTCCCTTCTGTTCAGAGCCAGCTCACAGCTTTGAAGCCGATTTCTGAGATTCCCTCATCTCCTCTGCTCCAATCAGCACCCTCGGTGCACTCCTCTAAGTCTTCTATCAACCTCTCAGATCTGGATATGGACCAGTTGGTGCAGAAGCTTTTACGGGCACCAGGCCTTGCCAAATTGTTGTCGGCTCTGACACCTTCGTCAGAACCCAAGACCATTAACTCGGACTTGACTGCTTCTTCTCTGAGCCGTACTGGAATTTCAGAGCCGGAGGAGCCCAACCTGATTGTTGTTGAGCCTGTGGAGCCTGCTCCGGTTTTATCGGTTCCATCTACTTGGACGTCCTTGGCGCCGACCAGGGACTCTAGGAGCAGACACTCTCCTGTCGGGTCTGGAGAGCATAGTCGTACCGATTTGTCGGTGCCGACTCTTCCTCTCGGGGCTTCGGCTCCGATGAGCTCTGCTCCCATCTCGAGTTCAGAGCCCATGGCCTCGGTGCGAGAGGATGGGACGGCCCCTTCAGCTCCATTTACCCCTTCTCGTCGGAGCCATGGTACGTTCGATGCCATGAGGAGAGTCCTGTCTCCAAAGACATCATCAGCATCAGGTCTGATCTCCTCCCCTCAAGCGCCTGTGTCTCTCCTGCTTCTACCGATCAACCCAAGCGTAGAGGCAGGAGCGGACACAGGCGCTTGAGGGGAGGAGGAGATCCTGTGTCTGCTCCTGCTTCTACCGATCAACCCAAGCGTAGAGACCCTGAGCTTCAAGTAGCCCCACAGGGCGCCCCCTGCTCTTCTGAGACCTCCCCAGATACCCCCACTGAGGAGGTACCCAGGAAGAGACCGTGCAAGAGGAGGCACTTGGACTCCTCACAGGAGTCTTTGACATCTGACACTGACTTGGATGAGTCAGAAGGGTCCCCTCGATTCCCCTCTGAGGATATCTCCTTTGCGGAGATGTTAAAGATCCTTAATCAGAGGGGCGGTTGGCAGTCCAAAAGCCCTACTGAAGACGAGTCAGTGCTCTTGAAGGCTTTCGGGTCTCACCCTTCTACCTCTTGGGTGTCTCCGCCTTACGATGAGCTCATGGAGCTGATCTCTCACAAGGCGTGGGAGTCGCCGGAGGCCATGGAACCTGTCCCTTGGAAGCCATATAAGTTCATCTCTGCTCCAGTGGACAAAGCTTTTTTGACTAAGGGAGTGCCTGTTGATGCCATGGTGGTGGCGGCAGCCACCAAAAAGGAAACGTCTGAGACGTCCTCATCTATCCATCCTCCTAACAGAGATTCCAGGATCATGGATAGATATGGGAAATGCATGTTTAGTTCAGCGACTTTTTCCCTTCGATCACTGAACTATTTAACCCATTTTACAAGATTACAAAGAGATCTCCTGAAAGAGATAGGAGATACTCTCCAGGGTACGGTAGCTGCAGGGGATGTTGACATAGTTAACACTAAAAAATGTACTCCCGTGAGCCACCCAGGATTGCGGGTGCTAGAGACACTACCCATCAGTGAGAATAAACGGCAAGATTTAACAACTTCACATAAAGAAGTTATGTACTCACCATAACATTCCATGTAAGTTGTTTATCTCACCTTTATTCTCACGTCCCTCCCTCCATTCCCCTCCTGGCTGACAATTGACCTAGAGGCTAGTATCATCCTGGTTGTTCAATACTTCTTCTTCCTTCTTGGGAAGTGCACCCCTTACATGGGTGTATGTGTGTGTGTGTGTACATATATATATATATATATATATATATATATATATATATATATATATATATATATATATATACACACACACACATGCAGCAAACAAGATCTGAGGTAATTCCAGTAGTGCATCATGGGATAAGGGGCTTGGTTTCGAGCTACTGGCAAGCCTTGAGCTTTGCTATCGGCCGTGTCGAAGCCAAGGATCAGCTCAGATCCCATCAGTGAGAATAAAGACGAGATAAACAACTCACATGGAACGTTATGGTGAGTACATAACTTATTTTTATCTAGTCTAACGTGGACATGTGTGTATTCTATTACAACAGTCTTATATTATACAAATACTAATTTTTAAGATTCCTTTTCCTTTTTATTGTCTCCTCTCTTCCATTTGTTTTATATATTTTTATTATTACTCCCACTTCTCTCTCCTCCTTCTCTTATTTTCTCTTTTTCCTTATCTTCCACTTTTTTCCTTTAATCTTACTCATCTAGGAACAATTATCAGCCCAGAGTAACTAAAAGCAAATGAAGAGAAGACATTAAACATTTTGTCATAATAAAATGACTGGTTGTCTGTCAGTCAGTGTCTTTTCCAAGCCCCTTCCAATTGTTCAACTTTATAAAGACACACCCACTTATACAGAGAGTATCTTAGATGTACTGAAACCATTTGATATTAAAAAAAAAAAAAACCCTCAGTGAATCATATAAGTCATTTCATTTTGAAATTAAATGTAACTGTTGTATTAATACAATATCGGTAATAATATACAGTGAAAGCTTTACATTTATTTTTCAAAAAAAAAGACAGGATGCAGGAGCGGCTCACATCTTTAACCCGTCTGTTACATCATCAAAGAGCCATACTAGTCTAATCAAAGGCTTCGTACGTTCACAGAGAAGGATTATTGAAAGAAAAGGGTTGTTTACAGAAAAAAGAAGAGGAACGAGACAAAATTATTCATCACTGCTTGCAGTGTTGGCAGGAAGCTGAGAATAGTGTAAGTTTGCATCTTTAAAGTTTAAGAGACATGATGTGGGCAGGGAGAGAGAGAGTTCATTTTCAGCAGAGAGGAGTAGTTTCCAGTTAAAGGGATTCACCCTTTTGAGTTAAGAAGCAATCTTAAAAAAATAAGTACGTATCTAAAGAAAAGTGAGACAAAAAAGTAAACACAATTGAAACTAACCCCAAAACAAATGTACATATCTATAATAGCAATGAACAGCATACAGATCTAACATGAAACTCAAAGGAGATAACTGATAAGAAAACAACATGAACCCACTGCACTTCTTTCAAATCAAAGATATGCACAAATACCATTAAGATTTTGCTTAATACGTCTCTCCTAAAACAAAAAAATAACTATTAAATCACTCCTTTTGGGTCTACTTTAGGACCTCGAAAGCTTAATACCTCGAATGCATATGGATCGAACCATATGCATCAGACTATTAAACAATCAAAGTCCTAAAAATATAAAAAAATACACAAAAAAGAATTTTAACTAGTGTAGGCAGGGGGGCAGGCCCCCCTGCAGCCCCCATACCCCCTGCCTCTTAAATATACCAACTCAGATCGCACTACATTGAAGTAAATGGAAATATCCACCTACAGAGAGTTCCGTTTACATTTTCGATGCTTTGCGCTTTCGGTGTACTCATGTCGGGAATATCGTATTCAATATTCTCGCATTTCAAGCACCTAAAGTAGACCCCTCCTTTTCACTGTTTTATAAAGGTAAATATAATACTTAGAGAGACGAGAAAGAAAAAAATAAGAAACATTACATGCTATTAGGATTATTGCTCCCCACGTCACTAACAAATCAATGAAAATGAAATTAGAAAAAAAAATAATTACATTACTGACATCAGTTCCTATTATAGGGAATAAAGAACGATATATAGAAATATAGATAGATATAAAAAGAAAAGTAAAAAAAAATTAAATATTATAATTTTTACTTGTTTGTACTTTGTATACGTATTCTTAAAGAGGGAAATATTCCTATTTGAAACTGTAAACTGCTTTTCCTTCTTAGTAGAAACAGGTACAGCAAAAAGTTGTGCATTTATGTATGACAAAGGAGGCAGAAACTAAAGTTAGCTTCTTTTTCTTGGCTTCGACAATTTTCCAGTCATTCTTCTCAGCCTGTCTCTTCATTGAACCAGAGTTTCAATCCATGCCTTCTGATTGTTGTAAAGTATTACTGGATATTAAGGAGAAAATGGCTGAATCTGAATCTGAATCTGAATCTAGTGTATCAAAATCTTGATTCCGTCAGGTAGAAAAAAATTAAGTCTGGCTGGACATAAATGGATTTGGGTTGGGAGGGTGGCCTAATGGTTAAGGTGTTTGCCTTACAAGCACAAGGTGCAGGGTTTGAGTCTCACAAGGTTCATAGGTTCATAGGTTCATACTAGGCTATCTGCCCGAGGGCATTTACAAGCCTAGCCCATAGTTTTGTGGCTTACGCCACCCCTTTAGTATGGGGAACTATACCCATTATTTTGCTGTGCCTCTGTTGAGCAGTGACACTGAGGTAATCCCTGGGGTATATCTGCGATCTCCCATCCATTGGTCAAGATTTCTCTTGAACAAGGCCAGCGAGGTGCTCTGCCTCACATATACCGGGATTTTATTCCACAGCATAGGGAGTCTTTGGGTGATGAATCTATCCCTCCAGCACGTCCTATTAATAGCCGTGTCGAGGTTTAAGTCTCCCGCCCTTGTGGCTCTGACGGATCTAGATTTTTGAGGTGAAGCATATTCATCAAATCTGGGTTTGACATGGCCTTGTATGTTAGGCAAAGGTCACCTCTGAGCAAGCGGTGGCGACTGAATAGAGCTGGAGTTCTTTCAGTCGGGCAGCATAGGACAGATGTTTGAGACCCTTTATCCTTTTGGTGAGGAACTTTTGTGGCCTCTCCAGCTGCTGCAAGTGTCGGGTCAGATACATTCCGAATGGGGCATTGTACTCAATCATTGGTCTGATGAGTGATGAGTATAGGAGACTATGACCTCCCTTGATCTAGATGAGAATCCCTTCATGATAAGGTGGGCAATGTAGAAGGTCTTCCTAACTACTTTAGCTACATGGGTGTCGAATGACAGACTTCTATCAACCTGGGTCCCCAGGTCCCTGATAACTTCTTCTGTACTCAGTGGATTGCCACCTATTTGGTAGCTAGGGGTAACCTTGTTTTTCCCGAAGGGTATGACTATGCATTTTGGCATTTAACTTTAGGCCATGGCTCTGGCACCAGTTATCCGTTTCTGTGAGACCCTTCTGAAGGATATCTGTGTCAGATGTGTTTTCTACTATGGCCCAGTTTGCAGTCATCTGCAAACTTTGTCAGCCATAACCCTCCTGTGTTTGCTTGTACTTGGAAAAGTAGATGCCAAACAAGAGTGGGCCCAGGACTGAGCCCTGTGGTACACCACTTGTGACAGGCTTTGAGTCTGACATGGCGCCAGCAACTCTGACCCTGTGGGTTCTGTCACTCAGCCAGTTTGCAACCCATCTTGTGATGTATGGGTTAACATTTAAGCTGATGAGTTTTTCAATGATACCCGAGTGGGGTATTGTATCAAAGGCCTTCGCCAGATCGAGGTAGGCTGTATGGACTGCCTTTCCTCATCAATGGCTTTGGTGACTGTTTCGAAAAAGTCAACCAAGTTTAGAAGGCATGATCTGCCTTTGACAAAGCCAAACTGGGATGGATCCAAAGTCTGCAAATTCCCTATGTCTTTATTTATGAGGTCCATTATGATCCTCTCCATGGCTTTGCAGATAAGACTTGTCAAGCTAATGGGCCGGTAATTTCCAGGGTCGGTGGAGGCACCGCCTTTGTGAAGTGGGACCACAGTTGCAGTGCACCACTCCTGGATGCGTATCCAGAGGTAAGACTATGATTAAACAGCTGTCCTAGCTGTGGGTTTAATTCCTCATTGAGTTCGTGGAGCACACAGCCGGGGACACCATCAGGTCCCATGGATGCTGTGTTTTTTGCTTTGGAGAGAGCAGTTCTCACTTGGGCGTTGGAGATGTTTGGGGGGCTGCAATCGCTTGGTATAGATATCTCTCCTTTTGGGGAGGGGAGAAGTTTGCACTGAACCTGTCAGCCAGTATGTTGGCAATGTCTGTAGGATCAGTAATCTTCACATCATTTTGAACTAGTTCTGAGCATATCTGGGAGTTTCCTCCCAGGTTTCTAACATAGCTAAAGAAGGCCTTATGATTGTCTTTTGAGTCTTTAGCTATTTTTCTCTCAAAATTTGCTTTGGATGATTTTATGAGAGCTCTTAGTTTTTACTTATAGTGATCAAGGGTGTCTTACCTTTAAGGATTTTGCTCTATCTTGTAGTAGCTTCCTCCTTTTGTTGTAGAGTTTGTTTATGGCTGGGGTCCACCAGAGTGGACGCTTGCCTTTGGTACAAAGAGTCTTTGTTTTGCTTGGGATTGCCTTATCCATGCAGTCCTGCAGGTGCTGGTAGAAGGCATTTGTAAGTGATTCAGCGGCTTGAGTACTGTTTTCCGTCGGCTCGGGGCCTTAAAGGAGACCACACTAGTCTTTAGAAGTGTGAAGTCGGCTTTCGAGAAGTTCTTTACTGTGGTCTTTTTATTTCAGGTGGGGTGGGATGAGGACCTCCAGCGAGATTAGTTTGTGATCTGATCTCACCAGTGAGGGGTATACTTCGGTGTTGAACATTGTGCTCCCATGTTCGTGATGATGAGATCAAGTATGTTTTCTCCTCTTGTGGGGATGGTGACTAGTTGTTCCATGGCATTTGAGTTTATGAATTCCAGGAACTTTTGGGCTAGGGTGTTTGGGCTTGAGTAGTGTTCCCAGTCTATATTAGGGTAATTGAAGTCACCTAGTATGATGGTGTTTGGTGATACATTTATCCCCTCTAGTGTTTTCAGGAAGGCCATGTGAGGTTTCTGAGTTTGTGAGGGTGGCCTGTAACATGCTACAATTTGCAGAGCAGTCTTGCCTATGGTTAATTGCACCTGGATGGTCTCCGATGCATCGTGCGTTGCCACCAGTGTTGAGGTGTGGGTGTCTTTGATGAATATGGATACCCCCCCTCCTTTCTTGGTATTGTCCGGATTTTGGGGCCGGAACGCATGATAAGAGGTAAAACCTGATAGTGCTGGGGTGCTCTCAGGAGCCTTGAACCAGGTTTCTGTCACTGCACAGACATCGATGTTCTCCATACTGAGAAGGGCCTCGAGTGCGTGCATTTTGAGATTTAGACTTCTGGCATTGAGCAGCATTACCCTTAGTTTTTTCCCTTTTTGTGTTCTAGGGTGGTAGGTTTAGAATTTGAGCCTTGCCTAAAAAGGCACTATGGGGTGGCAAGAGCCTTTGCCAATATCCGGAATCCCAGGGTGACAGGTGCAAGCCGTCCCTTGAAGCAGCGTGGCTTGTCCAGCATGTCATCCCAGGCAGACAGACATTGGATCCCCTTTGAATGACACCAGAGTTTAAGCCAATTGTTAAAGCTGATCATCTTATCTCTGTATTGTGGCATCATTCTTGGTGAAGGTAGGATACTGCTCAAGGTCAGGGTCATACCTGCCTGGGCTACATAATCAGAGAGCTCCTCAATGTCTCTTTTCATGTAGTCCAAGGAGGTACGCCTCAGGTCGTTTACACCAGCGTGGACAATGACTGAGTCATATTTGTACCTGCTGTTGAGAGACCTGAGTGCTTGCGTTATGTGGCGGATTCTAGCGCCCGACAGGCAGCTTACTGTGACCTTCTCCTTACTCAGTCTGGTGAGCGGGACGTCAGTGTGTCTGACTATGGAGTCACCAATGACTAGTGTGTCTGGCATTGTGTTTGGCCTTAAGGGCTGTGACTGTTTGACACTCTGACTGTGAGGTCTATGTGTTGCAGGTGTTGTGTTCTGAGGTGGTGGTTGTTTGGGTGTCTGCTTTGGTGGCCTCTGCTGTTTTGGTAGATTTTTGATCAGAGCCGAGTATGTCTTTGTGTGTTTATGTGTATGATTTGAGGTTGTGATGGTACTATGTGAGACTGGGTCTATAGTGTGTGTGGTAACCTTCTCCTCCTGACTGGTCTTGCCAGTCCTATGTTGAGAGAGCTCAGCCTCCAGTTTGGCCGTATAGTTGCATCTCTCGCATGTATTTGTGTTTTGTGGGAGGAGGAGAGGGTTGTCTGTGTACATGAGGCAATTGTAACATTGCCTCAATATTCCCAGGTTCACCAGCTGAGCAGGAGAGGACACTAGCAACTGATCCTCGACATGCTAGAAGGACTAGACAAAAACTTTAAAAGAGATTCCGGGGACGTGAGTGACCGAGAAATGGGGTTTGCCTTTTGGGGTGCTATCTATAAGAGTGCCGTATCAAGGTAATAAGTACTGTAGGAGCAAGTGCTAGGTTTAACAGATAGAGAAAAGTCTACTTGGAGTCAAGTAGAGATGATCTTTTAGAGAAAGTATTAGAGAAAGTGCTAGTAACAGGGATGCTTAAAGGTAAGATTGAAAAGAATGCACTCTGCAGTGTGCACTAGAGAAGTTAGATATGAAAGTAGGTAACTTGAGTTTTACCTGTTTAAAAAGTTAAGGTTTAGTGGAGAGTTACTATTTTTAAAACAGCAAGATGGACTGAAAGGGGTGGTTACTTTTGTATTTTGGTACTATGAAATACTGTAGGATGGCCAATAAATTTAAATAATTGAAGGGGTGGGATTTCAAAAGTGATGGTTTTGTGATTACTCACATAAGCCAGTGAAAGTAGAGAGAAATGAGATATATGGTCAGATTAACATAAGAGGCGGGCAACTAGAAAGACAGTGGTATTTAACAAGACAACTTAAATGGGTGGGACGGAGGGGAAAAATTCTGCCTGACTCAGAACAGAGAGAGCTGTGGTCTCTTTTGAAGTTTTAATATGCTGTTAAACAGAATGCAAGCAAAACACAAGGTAAAGAAAACAAACTACAGTATTCAAAATATAGAAAGGCAATACAGAAATACAAAAAATAATACAGAAATACAAAAAATAACTATTACAGATCTTGGTTTAGGATCAGTTGTGGTGGAAGGCAATGGGGATGATAAGGACCTGTGTGCTCTTTCAATTCCAAATGAAGGTGCTTCAGGTACTTTCAAAATATCAGGAATCCAAGTGGTAAGGAAATTCACCATGTTGTCACCTTCAGATGTCTCTGACTGGCCATAGATGCGAAGATTATTTTTTCGATATCTGTTTTCAAGATCATCAATTTTTTGTAGCAAGGAAGTATTTTGTCTTAAAAGGAATTCCACTTGGTCTTCAGTTACCCTTCTCTCTATATCATTAAGGGATTCTTCGGTGTTAGATGTCTGAGTTTTCTGATGTAAAACAATCTCCTTTAGTTGATCCATCTGATTTTTACACACTTCTTTAAAGTATTAAATTTGTTCTCCATCTTGTCTGTTTTTATTGAGAAATCATGTATACTGGAGAGCAAGGATTGTAACTCTTTCTTGAAAGATGAGCCCTGAGAGTTGTTCTTAGAGTAGCTCATGCTGATGAACAGCCAGAGTTTTCTTTTAGCTTGTAAATGAGAGGGATTTGACAGAAAACTGTTCCAAAAACTGAATATAAACTTCAAAGGTTCTTAGTGGATGCAGAAGAATGCAAAATTAAAGTCCAACTTTTTTGAATAGTTGAACATTCCTGTCAGAAATATGTTAAGATAGGAGAGCCAAGAAAAAGTGCTGTTAGCCTGTCACCATCTTGGCCATGCCCCAGAAGTATAAATTTCAAACTGTTCAGCATAAACCAGTCTTTCAGTGGTAATATTTATTAGCTTTTATGTCAGCACAGTATATATTCATTCTAATTTGGGAAAAGAAAAACCTTCCACATCTTACATTATGATGGAGAATTTTTTTATGTAAAAATATTTTTAAGCTAGGAAAGTGTTTTTATAGACTGCCATATGACTTTGTCACTTTTTTTGCTGTAAGTTGTTAAAACTTTTTCCTATAAAAACTTGTGCTATTTTACTTTTTGGGGCCGAGTAGATGTGTTTTTCACTGTATTTTCTGCTGGAAAAAATCAACTTTTTTAATACTTGTTTCATAGACTTAATGCTGCCAGACTTCCTCAAGATTCATGTACCTTTTTCAGCTTCATCATGGAAGACCCTACTCTTTCCTCAGTTCTCCCTCCTTCCAGCCAAAAAAAAAGAAAAAAATTTCCAAGCAACCTTTGTCCTTTCATCAGGCTACTAAATTGCCTTAATTTTAGATAGGTGACTGCTGTGGCCATTTCTGGATTCTCGAACCATTAATCTTTTTCCTTGGCTCCCTCTAGTGTATTCCCTTTGGTCACCATAGACTTGGGGATTAGACATCCTCTGAGCTGTTGAGTGCCCTTGGCAGGCAAGGGAGAACCACTCTTGTCAGACACAAAGAATGAAGCAGAGTATACATCTCTGCATAGGCAGACTGGGGTGCCTGTCCCTAAAGATATTTTTCCTATCAAAAGTATGTCTGCTTCTTTAGAAAATCCTGTTAAAAAGAAGCAAACTAATTATCTATCTCCAGTACTTTTGGACAGGAGTGATTTACTGCGCTTAGCACAGGCTATTGATCCTACCAGTTCTGGTGTTACTGGTGAGAGAAAAACATTGAGGATGTTCAGGACACTGAACAGGAAAAGGAGCGTGAGGTGAAAATTTCTGATGTGAAATTGTCCTATCTCACCTTCATTCTTAAGTGATGGATCGGCTCAGTCTCTGCTGTTTTTACAAGCTCGAGGTCTCCAACTAGCTTGAGGCTAATTTACCTATCCCATGATGCCCTAGTGTGCTTCCTCAGATCTCATTTGCTGTGGAAACGGATGGAGCATTGTTCAGCTGGCTCAGGCTAAGTGACAAACTTTTTTCAGCATGTTTCTATACCTTTCTTGTATATTTTCTAGCGAAAACTTAGAATAGTATGTTTTAATAGTCTATGGATTATTGTACCAGTTTATTTCTTAGCTTTGTTAGAATCCCTTTAAATTTTTAAGGTCTTGTTATTGGCCCTACCCTTACCCTATCCCACTTCATGCTTTTCTTAGAAGAGTGTGTTAATATTTAAATAAGTGTGCAGTGTTAAAATGATTATATAGACAGTAGTTTTTGAGGATAGCCCAGTTTTTATTTAGAGGACTCCTTCTAATTAAAAATTTAGGTGTATCTTGTTAATACCTTAGACTGTTCTTAAAATTTGTTGGTGTGGATCCAAAGGTTGGTTGTTGTGGTTTTTCTATCGGATATTGGTGTTTAAATAGTTTACCCTTATTGATAACTTTATTTAAATTAGAGAGGTTTTAGGACTGATTATTTCTTTATAATGTCAACTAAACAGATAAAAGAATCAAAATTTTCGGGTTTTAAGAAATGCCTCCAAGTGTGGGCAAAAGATGTCCTTAACGGATGGACATACAGAGTGTGTGTACTGCTTGGGTGCCAGTCATCTACAGGACTCTTGTGCTATATGTCATTCTTTTAGTGAAAGAGTCCTTCATGAGAGGAAAAATAAGTTGATTTTGAAGTGACTCATTAAGACTAGTTTCACTGAAGCCTTAGAGAAAGGTCAAAGCTCCAAAGAAAAAGCCATGTCACCTTCTTCTAATCAATCAAAATCCTCCAAGAGATCCTCTACTTCGGAGGAGTAGGAACCAGCAAAATAGACACTGAGAATGTCTCCGACAGCTTTGAAAGAAATTGCACCAAACAAATCTATAACCTCTGCTCCAGTGGTTTCGGAGCCATTGTTTTTTTCGGTACGGAGCCGGTCCCCGGCAGTGGAACTGGCATCTCCTACCTTGCTTTTACCAATCCTACAAATGTCAGCTTCTCCGGCTCCATCATCCAGATCCTCTAGGAGCCTCTCTGGCTTTGATGTGGATTGTGTGGTTCAGAGACTACTGAAGACACCGGCATTGGCCAAACTTTTATTGGAACCGACCCTCAGGGCTTCAGAACTGACTGTATCTGCCCCTTCTATCTCAATTCCTCCTCCGACCCGACCCGTGGTTTTAAAGTCGGAAAGGATGGAACCGATGGTGATAGGATCATCGTTGCTGAGACCTGCCCCAGAATCTTCGGCTCTGACTTCCTTGGTGCCATCTGAGGAGTCTGGGAGCTGACACTCACTGGTCTGCCCCAGGGGGATGAGTGGAGCTTATCTTTTATCAGATCCAACTCTTCCTCTCGGACCCTCAGCTTTCGTGAGCTCGGCTGCTACGTCTGCCTCCGGAGCCTACTCTGTAGTGCCGGGGATGTTTCTTGGTTCCTCGGAGCTGGAACCTCCTTTCGGGCTATGAGGAGAACCCTGTCCTCTGAGTCAACTTCACCTTTAATTGCTGTTATTCCGTCCCTTAGAGCTCCATTGTCAGTCTCAGCCAAGCTGACTGCATAAACGCGTAGAGATCAAGAGCTTCAGGAAATGCCAGTAGGTGGACCCTTATCTTCTGAGACATCTCCAGAATACGCTTCTGAGGAGGGTCCTCGAAAGAAAACTTGCAAGAGGAGGCATTTGGACCCCCCCTCCAGGAGTCAATTACATCTGATGTGGACCTCGATGAATCAGAAGGGTCCCCAAGGTTGCCCTCTGAGGATATCTGTTTCACAGACATCCTAGAGATCCTAAAACAGAGAGGCGGCTGGAAGCCCATCAGCCCTACTGACGAGTCCATGTACCTGAAAACTTTTGGATCTGGACCCTCCTCCTGGGTGTCTCTGCCTTTCGACAAACTCATGAAATTGGTTTGTCGAAAGGGGTGGGAGTCTCCAGATACAGTGGAACCTGTCCCCAGGAGACCTAATAAATTTATCACCAGCCCAGAAGACAAGGCATTTTTAACAAAAGGTGTTCTGGTAGATGTTATGGTGGTGGCGGCAGCAGCCACTAAAAAAGAGTCATCAAAAACATCCTCATCTGTTCATGCCCCAAAGAAGGATTCATTCTCGATGGACAGCTATGGATAGCGCACGTTTTCATCAGTGGCCTTTACTCTCTGGTCCCTGAACTATTTAACCCACTTTACTAGGTTACATAGAGATCTCTTAAGAGCTTGGAGATGCTCTCCAGGGTTCAATAGCTGAGAGGACATCAGGGAAAGTGTCATCTCAACTCTCCACCCTTAATTCCCTGGTGAACTTGTCCATGAGGCTAATCTCTTATGCAGCCGATGGAGTGAGTAGGTCAGCGGGTTCAGGAATCGCCCTTAGAAAGACACTCCTGGATGCCCCTATATAATTTCATGGAACCCTTTAAGTCATCCTTTATAAACACCCCTTTTGATGGCTCGTCTCTTTTCGGGCCTAAAGTCAGAGACCTTAACTCATTCACTCCGGAGCAGCTCAGGAAAAGCTGCTTGCTTAATTCCACCATAAGAACAACAGTGCAGCCTGTGCTCATTTTCAGAAAATCCATTTGTAAAACCACACAGAAAACAAATGTTCATAACTCTTTAACTATAAGAGCTAGACTAAAAATGTAAACGCGAAAGTTGTTCAGCAGACATTGACCTTTCCAACAGTGTAAATGTTGATACTGTCTATCAAAGTCATTATTAAATATTTGGCAAGGAATGCAGATATTGTGCATATTTTTACCTTTTTGGAAAAACAAAGCACAATATCTTGGTCAATGTACCGTGCAGACCCATACAATTTGAATGTAATTTGTTAATATGAATGTCAGCTTTAAAATGTTACCTTAACCATTACTGTGTGATGTTCCTTTCTTGAGATATTCACAGAAATATGATTTATATATTATTTTTCATAATTGATAAACAAAGCATAATAGGGCGGCCACGGTGGTGCAGTGGTTAGCATTGCCGCCTCACAGCAAGAGGTTCTCCGGTTCGATCTTCGGCTGGGATGCCTTCTGTGCGGAGTCTGCATGTCCTCCCTGTGGTCGCGTGGGTTTTCTCCGGGTGCTCCGGTTTCCTCCCACATCCCAAAGACATGCTGCAGGTGGATTGGATACTCTAAATTGGCCCTAGGTGTGTGTGCGAGTGTGCCTTCTGTGGAAGGTTGGGCGCCGGGCTGGCAACTCGACACCGTAAAACTCTACTGCCATTCAATGTGCGGACAAGGTGATCCGCTGTGGCGACCCCTAACCGGGAAAAAGCCGAAAGAAGAAGAAGAAGAAGAAGATAAACAAAGCATAATATCTCATCACCTGTAACAGACAGAGCCTACATATCAGTGTAGAAGTTGTGCATCTGAATGTCAGCTTCAAAATGATGCATCATTTATGTGATCACCATGCTCCCTTGCAAAGATATGGGCATAATAATGAAAAGTATTGTAAATGTATAGTTTTCATAATCATACAAGACTAAACAAACTGTGATATCTGTACATGTGTAGAGTGCACAGACATAGTTCTTTTACCATGTTGTAAGGAGTAACACTGTCTTCAAAATGAGGTATTACTTGGCACACTGACATGCTCCCTTGCAAAGTTATTTACCAAAATATAAAAAAGAAATCATAATTTCCATAACCTAATTCCAAACAAACATTGATATCTGCCTCTGAGTACAACATACAGGCACCATTCTTTTACCAAGTTAGAACTATAAATAATCTTTTCAAAATGAGGTATTACTTAACACATTCAGATGCTCCCTTGCAAAGTTATTTACCAAAATATGAAAAAAAAAATCATAATTTCCATACCCTAAGTCCGAAACAAACTTTGATATCTGCATATGAGTACAACATACAGGCACCATTCTTTTTCCATGTTAGAACTATCAGTACTGTCTTCGAAATGAGGTATTACTTAGCACATTCAGATGCTCCCTTGCAAAGTTATTTACCAAAGTGTGAAAAAAATCATAATTTCCATAACCTAAGTCTGAAAAAAATATTGATGTCTGCACATGTGTACAACATACAGGCCCAATTCTTTTACCAAGTTAGAACAATAAATA
Organism: Protopterus annectens; assembly: GCF_019279795.1. Taxonomy (NCBI): domain Eukaryota; kingdom Metazoa; phylum Chordata; order Ceratodontiformes; family Protopteridae; genus Protopterus; species Protopterus annectens. Next base: position 1,083,445,799 of record NC_056733.1, on the reverse strand, counting down.
AACTTTTCAAAATGACGTATTACTTAGCAAATTCAAATGCTCCCTTACAAAGTTATTTAGCAAAATATGAGAAAAAAAAAATCATAATTTCCATAACCTAAGTCCGAAACAAACTTTGATATCTGCACATGTGTCAAACATACAGGCACAATTATTTTACCATGTTGGAACCAGCAATACTGTCTTCAAAATGAGATATTACTTTGCACATTCAGATGCTCCCTTGCAAAGCTATTTACCAAAAGATGAAAAAATTCATAATTTCCATAACCTTAAGTCCCAAACAAACTTTGATATCTGCACATGTATCAAACATACAGGCACAATTCTTTTACCATGTTAGAACCAGCAATACTGTCTTCAAAATGAGATATTACTTGGCACATTCAGATGCTCTCTTGCAAAGTTATTTACCAAAATATGGAAAAAATCATAATTTTCATAATCAAGTCCAAAACTTTGATATCTGCCTAGGAGTATAACATACAGGCACCATTCTTTTACCATGTTAGAACTATAAATAATCTTTTCAAAATGAGGTATTACTTATCACATTCAGATGCTCCCTTGCAGAGTTATTTACCAAAATATGAAAAAAAATCATAATTTCCATAACAGTTATTTGCCAAGCTCAGAGAAATTAATTTTACACAACACATTTCATAATAGTGTTTTACTTACTATACTGGTCCGACTTGGTCATGGGTGTTTTCCATTCTTCTCACAAGCTGCAGTCTTGTATGGCTCTCCTCATGCCATTGTGGAGGTTGGTCAAGAACAACGCAATGCTCTCCTCAGTTAGGTGAATGTCATCCCTTCTGAACAGGTGAACATCTTCCGCGGTGATGCCGTTATGGCAGATTGTTGATCCACCGACCCTGTGCATTAAGCCATGCATGAACGCATTCTGTAAACGTCTGAACAGCAGAAGACAGTCTTACCTTATCTGAAATAAAGCATGGGTGGACACTGACAAGGGTGCACAGCCAGGGCACATGTAAAGAGAAAAAGCAGGGTTCCACTAATATGCCAAGGACAGGCATGGGGCTCCAGATTTTGGTTATCTGTAGTGTCCCATAGCTGTGCTGGCTGCCCACTCAGACTGCTGATACCACTATTGTCTCACGACCTCCTTCAGTGTCAGCAGTCTGCCTTACCTCTGCCTTTTCTCTTTACATGTGCCCATTCAGCAATGGACCTAAGGGATGAGGGACTGAAGTAACTCACTAATTGCTATCCTGACCTTCATACATTTACTACCCTCACCTACATACATTGACTACACCTGAAGGGAGGGAGACTGAGTGTAGAGCTACATCAAGGCAACATGTCAAAAGACCAAGACTGACCCAGGCTGTGTCTTTCTGCATGTTTTTGCATTACATCACAGTGGCACACCCAAGCCCATGCTTACCTAGGACAGCAGCACTATGGGACTGTGCTGTACAGTCTCCAAGTTCCCAACTGCGATCCTGGTGGATCACAAGATCCATGCTGGCTGGGTATGCCCCCTGTGATGCACCCACCAACACAATATTCGGCGATGGGACAGCGTAGGGTTTTTGGCTGCTCCCTTTCCAGTGACTCCCAGAACAGCAGAAGACAGTCTTACCTTATCTGAAATAAAGCATGGGTGGACACTGACAAGGGTGCACAGCCAGGGCACATGTAAAGAGAAAAAGCAGGGTAAGGACCACCGCTCCACTAATATGCCAAGGACAGGCATGGGGCTCCAGATGTTGGTTATCTGTAGTGTCCCATAGCTGTGCCGACTGCCCACTCAGACTGCTGATACCACTATGGTCTCATGACCTCCTTCAGTGTCAGCAGTCTGCCTTACCTCTGCCTTTTCTCTTTACATGTGCTCATTCAGCAATGGACCCAACAGCCTGGTCACAACTTTGTTGTATAGTGTGCTCTGCACATCTTACTGCTGTCAGCAGTCTGCTAGACCCTTATGGCCATGGTACTCACCAAAGCATTCCATGCATAGGTTAATCTTGCAGGTCGGGCATCCCCATGATGGTTCAGCATGTTTACCCTTGCTGGCACAGTTTTTGCATCGTGCCTTCCACTATTTCACTGGAAAGTGTGAGCCTTGTTCAAATCGTGTCATGGGCACTGGGGATGGTAATCTCTATGCATCTTTTCTTTTTCTTGTACGTGGTCAGGAGGCGCATGCCTAGGTTTCTTCTAAACTGTAACTGGCTTGTCGCAATAACACGGCCAGAACGCGAAAGCTGCCGGTGGCTAGCACTCTCACGGAATAAAATGTAAGCATTCACTATGGCCACATCCCATAGGAACCAGAACAAGTACAGCCACCATTTCCTTACCTTTCTAGCAGTTGGATACTGCGTCCTGAGCTGATCTGCTCGGTCCACCCCATTCATGTATGTGTTGTACATGTTTACAACTGGTGGACATGGCACTGCAGCTTTTGTTCCATCGTACTGTCTCCTGCGTGTGCTGGAGACTGCCAAGGTTGGGTTACTATTAGTTGACAGCAGAAATACTGGGTTGCTATCCTTCCATTCAGTTGCAAGCAATGGTCCACTCTGCAACTGCTTGTAGAACCCTCGAGGTGCTTTACCAATGGCTTTTCGGTTGAATATTACAGGCCATCCAGACCTATTGGTGCGCATGGTTCCACAGCAGTACAGACCGTCCTGCAGCAGTTGCTGTGCCAGAGGGACAGATGAGAAGAAGTTGTCAAAGTAAATGTGATGCTTCTTTCCAATCAGCCCCTTTGTTAGGTCGACCACAACTCGGTGTGCCAGTCCAACCTCTGTGGTCTGCTCTGCTTTTCCAGTGTATACCTGGAATTCATGCACATAACCATTATGTGAGTCAGCCAGCACCCATACCTTAATGCCATACCTCTCTGGCTTGCCAGGCATAAACTGTCTAAATGTCAGACATCCACGGAAGCCAACCATGGCTTCATCTACTGCCACCTCACGATGCACATTATACTGTGTCCTACATCCATGAAGTACGGCATCCAGTATTGGAGCTTGTCATGACCCACACAGTCCTGTGGTTGTCTGAGGTTTTTGTCATTGCAGTGAAAATACTGCTGAATTTTTTCAAACCTCTCCCGGGTCATGTACTCAGCTATTGGGAAATGACCATACAGATGGTGTGTTTCCCAGTACTGTCTGTATTTTGGAACATGTACAATAGACATGTATATTCTGACACCTAGAAATGTGCGTATGTCTCCAGGACAAACTGGACTCCACCGCTTATCAACCTTACCTGCTGCAGCCTGCCTCTGTGCAGCATAGCGGTTAGTTTCATCAGCAATAAGCGAGTACAGTTCCTCTGGGAACATCAAATTGAGGAAATCCACCTCTGTGCTGTCTGAGTCCAGGTTGGTGACTGGGCCGACTGGACACACAAAGTCATCGATGTGAAGTGGTGTTAGGCGTTTCTCCCATGATAACTTTTGTGGTGGGCATGATCGCCGTGTCTTTTTCATTAGCCTCCCACAGTTTTTAATGGAAACTACTGGGTGGTTAAGAGATGGTACCCTGTGATCAGTTACATTACCCACTGGTTTGTACTGACTTCTGAGTGGAGTACTCACACAAATTCCATACTGTGGCACACTCAGATCCTTGCTTGACAAGGAGCTACTTCGGCTCAGATCCAATGGATTTTCTCCATCCGAATAAACCTGCTGTGGACTACACCTGAGCTCATGTATAGTAGGAAGCATATCCGCTTCCTCTTCAGCACTAGGCCTGGCTTGGGCGATGGAGGACTGCAAAGGTCTGTTGGTCAGGCCATGTCCTTGCCGTAACTCAGATAGAGGCAATTCGTCCTCTGTGTCAAAATCTGATTCAAGTTGATGACCACTATTGTGTGTGCCATCATACCTTAGCTGGGCTAGTGGCATGTCATCATCACTGTCGTAGTCAGTTTCATCAAGAGTAGTGAGGTTGGGGGTAGAGGGTAGGGGTCTGTTAGGAATCGCTGGGACAGGGGCATCATCTTTATCAGCAGTAATAGCCTTCTCACGCAGACGTGCCAGTGGAATATGATCATCGGCATCATAATCGTCATCCTCACTCTGGTTTGCCTTACGCTGTGCATCAAGGTGCAATTCCATTTCGGACCCACTGGTATTACTGTCAGAATCAGTATCCTCGCCCAAGTAAACGTCGGTTGATGGCATCTTCACTGAGGGCTGTGATGTCAGGTGAATGCAAAGCTGAAAAACACAATGGTATAGAACAATATAATGTTACTCAGCTGCACAGAGGCAGCTGCAAAGCAACACAACATGCAGTATGTAGTGATAGTTTGACACATTCAACTGTTTCATCATATGTGGTTCAGTTACGTTAATTCACAAAGATATGAACTACTTTAATAAAATGGATACTTGCATCTGTATGTTACTCGTGAAAATACAAACAGATATATATACATTAGTACTAAGCTAATTGCCCTTGTGAGACATTTTTAAGCGTAGCCAATTATCCCTTGTGAGACTGAAACCTTGCACCTTGTGTTTGTAAGGCAAACACCTTACCCATCAGGCCACTCTCCCAACCCTGGATATATATATATATATATATATATATATATATATATATATATATATATATATATATATATATATATGTATATTAGTCCGGTTTGGGTAGCATTGGTTTCTAATATTCATGAAAGATGGTGCTTGGGGGCATATTTTACAGTTCAGTAAATTAAACAGATTCATGCATAAAGTCCTGCTTTATGATTTGGCAGTCCTACATCTCCTGCTAATACTAAAAAGCTTTATTTCCATTTTGAGCATGAGGATATTTCTCTTTGCATACCAGTTACAGCATTTTAGCTCACCTTCTTGCTTTGCGGGTTACACACACTAATATATATATTGATTTATATATATATATATATATATATATATATATATATATATATAAAATAAGGGGTTTCAGAGGCTAGGTAGTTGATGAAGAATTGAGGTTGTGGCTTATTTGATTAATTCAGTAGGGAAGGGATAAATAGCATACTTAGAAAGTGTATGTATGTTGCCAACATGGTGGCTTGCAATGACTGCAAGCAGAGAAAAAAACACAATCTGGCTTGTGCATTCATCAATGTGATAACGAGTTGTACTTGTGTGAATAACAGTGACAGCTTCTGTTAGTTTTACCTGAAAAGTGATAATGACTCGGTGTTATATTGTAACTGACTTATTGCTACGGTGATAATGACCTGCCTTTCATTACTGCAAATGTATGCATGCTCAGACAGAGGTGATAATTGCTGCACATAACCTGTTGAGTAGGTACTCATTATATCACCTTGTGCAGCTGTTATGTAATACAGTAATTCAGTAAAATAGTATAACACTTAGCCCTTCCTCACACCTAAGTTGCACACATTACTGACAAAGGCCAGAAAAATTCCCAAAATATAACATAGCTCCATGCAGGTAGTAGTCAGCAAGTAATAACCAGGGTAACTCCTAGGCAAAACTAAATCTTTCAGAATATCTGGAATAATTGTTTATTTCTTGAGACGGTAAGAATGGACAGCCTCTGTCAAAACCGATAATTTCCAAATGAGTGTCCAAGACTATTACTTTTTGTTATAATCACAATAAATCTATTCCAGTCAGGGTGAAGGCCCTCTCTCCAAAATGCATAGAGGAAGCCGAGGTTCTGTTACAGGGTTGGGATTCCAGAGAGACAAGTTATGTTTTGCTCTATACACTTCTATGCTCTTTGACAGATAAAGCTTATGAGAGATGCTATGGAAAGCAAAAATATATATATGCAGCTAGACTTATTCTCCGTAGTTATACAACCTACTTTGTTCATGGCATTCATCAGGAAGATACCACTAGCAGCCCTGTGTACTTCTTATCTTAATTTACAATGTAAACTAGTTTCCTTTTTTTTTTCAATAATAAATCTTTATTCTTTTCCAGTTGTAATACAATACTACAACATATGTACATTATGTACATGAATGCTTCCAACAGTTACATAAGATCATTATACATTAAGATAAAATTCTAAAAAGGTATTAAAAAAAAGGAAAAAGAAAAAAAAAAAAGATCTAGTGTCAATATAAGGTTTATCTATACTAATCTCCATATTAAGTATGTACTTCCCGGGGAAAAGTGGATAAGAACATTAAGCTAACACAATGTTAAAGATTTGCTCCCATATTTTTGTATTATTTATATTTTTCTTATGATCTTTAATTAGTAATTTATGTGCTAAAATATGTTTTATCGCTACACTTTTAAAGTTTTCCCATGAAGTCAAAGATGGATTCAGCCAATTTGTAGCTATATAAAGCTTCATTAACAAGAAAATATTTATGAGTATGATCATTTGGGATCTGCTCAAGTTATTCGGAGGAATATGAAGAATCATAAATTCCCAAGAAAGTGTGGACTGTTGATAACCTATTTTTTGTAATTGAATTTTTAGATAATTCCAAACTTTGAATATACATTTACAGCTCCAGAACATGTGTAAAAGGTCAGCGGTTTGATCGATACAATATGGACATTTAGGTGAATTTTTCGAGTTGAATTTATGTAAGCTGAGGCGAGTGTAGTAAGCGTTATTAAATATCATCAGCTGAGTAAATAATAACTTTTGAAGCGATACTGATTTTAAAGTTAAATTAATTGCTTTCAATATTTTGTTATCATCAATCAGTGATAGTTTATCCTTCCAGTATTTGGATAAAAGTATTTGGTTATTATATTTCACATCTTTTATCAAATTATATGAAGCCGTTATATGTTTGGAGTCCTGCATAAGAGTTTGCCATAAATTTGAAAAATGGTTAAGTCTTCTTCTTTAATTTTAAAATTACTAAAATAAGTTATTGAAAGATCCTTTAATTGTCTCATTATAATTAAATAAAAATTAGGAAGGCTCATGATATCTCTCTTAACATGTCATGTATTGAGATACCAAGAAAGGGATATAAATCAAGTATGGTTAGATCAATTATAAGTGGGAATCTTTTAAGATCTGTCAATTGATTACCGATTTTCAAATTCGGGTTCTTGTGAAATGGTTGGAAAGTCATCATATACTGTAAGAGATTTAGTGATTTAAACAGGTTTTGTATTGATATTATATATAATCTAATATGTTCCATCAAAGCGTATATTTTAAAGGTATCCTTATTTAAAAAAGGTAATGCCTTAAAATTAATACCCAATTTAACAGCATGTTTATAATTCAGAATCAACCACTTGGGTGACCATTTAGTACTGGACTTGTCAAAGTTAACCACTCTTAGAATTCTATTAGCATTTATTATTAAATAATATGCTTCAAAATTCGATAATTCTAAACCACCCTTATTTTTTGGAGTCATCAGTTTATCATAAGATATTCTAGTTTTCCTAGGTTCCCATACAAATCTACCTAATTCCGTCTGAAGTTGTTTAAACAATTTCCTAGAAATTGAGACTTGAGTAGCTCGAAAAATATATAATATTCTAGGGAGTACATTCATTTTAATAATTGAAGTCTTTGCCATTATTGGTAATTTCAGATTATTCCATCTTTTTAAATCAGACAGTATATGATCCCAAATTAGCTTAACATTGTTCGCATAAAAGTCTCTATTATCTGTTGAGAAAACAATACCCAAATATTTTATTTTTTCTTCGGATTTAACCTGACCTATCAATGGTTAAAGCGAAAAGGGTGTAGGTGACTTTAAGGGAAATAAGTTGTTTTTTTTAAAGTTTATTTTGTAATTAGATATTTCTGCAAAATCTTCCACTGCCTTTAATATTTTCTTAGTATCTGAAACAGGCATCGTACAATAAATATTAAGATCATCAGCAAAAGCAGCCATAGATATTTTCGTACCATATACTATTGGACCATTATGATAAATGTTTTGCTTAATATGTAAAAATAGTGGTTCTAAATATAAATTGAATAATATAGGAGATAGCGGACATCCTTGACTGGTACCATTCTTAATTTGTTTTCTTTCTGAGAAATTTTTATTAATATATAAAGTTGTATAGGGATTATTATATAACTTTTTTAATGTTAAAATGAAATCTTGGGGTATATTAAAATATGATAAAATATCAAACAAAAATTTTAAATTAACTCTATCGAAAGTTTTTTGAGCATCGATTATGAGTGCGTAAACATTAAGATTTTTATGAGTGGCATAAGAAATGAGTGTATGAAGTGATAACTTATTGTCAGTAGTTTGTCTGCCATTTGTAAAGCCAGCTTGTTCATCAGATATTATTAGGTTTATTACCCTCTTCAATCTATTGGCTAAAATAGATGTCTTAATTTTCATGTCTATATTTAAAAGTGAAATGGGTCTATAGTTATCTGGATTTTGAAGATCTGCATTCTCTTTAGGTATAAGAATTGTTTTCGAAGCATTAAAATGCGGGTCATTAATTTTATTATTAATTATATAATTAAATACATGTGGAAGTATTTTACCCAATATATCACAAAATGTTTTGTAAAATTCAGAAGTCAAACCATCCGGTCCTGGAGCTTTATGTGGCTTCAAATTATTAATTGCATCTGTTATCTCCTCAGAGGAAATTGGTTTGATTAAACTCTCATGAGACTCATCATCAATTTTCGGAAAAATAATCTTCTGCAAAAAATTGTTATTACTCTTATAAGTAATTCCTGATGTTCGCCATAAATTTGAGAGAATATTAATTCAAAGGTATTCATAATGTCTTCAGTATTGGTATATCTTTTATTATTAAACTGTATTTCAGAAATTTGAGAAGGTATTTTCGACTGATTAATGATACGAGCTAGTGCTTTTGATGGGGTCTGAATATGACTAGCATATTTTACCAGTATTTTCTGTTCATAAAATGGCAATTTACTATTTTGTAGTAAAAAGAGATCTTTTTGACATTTTAATAACCCCGTTTCAGTTTGTTTACTATAGTCCCCAATTAAATCTTGATCTAGTAACTTAATTTTAGTTTCCAATTCTTGTATGTCTCTGATTTGTATTTTCTTATAATAAGTAGCCTTTTGGAGAAAAATTCCTCTTATTTGTGCTTTGGTCATTGCCCATTCTATATCAGATGGATGCCGGTGTTTAGAAAGATTAACTAGTAGATGATTGCAGGTCTCTTGGATTTCTTTAATTATATCTTCTTTATTTAATAAATATGGATTTAGAGACCAATTATAACCTCTATGACGCCTACTATTTCTAGTGTCTTTGTTAAAAATTAATATGATTCTAGAATGATCCGATAAGTGTCGAGCTTGTATAGATACACAGGGATCTAAAGTAATTAGTACGTCTGAAATTAGGAAAAAATCAATCCTAGACCACATTTTATGACAACTTGAATAAAATGTGAAGTTATTTGAATTTATTTGATTGTTTGTATATTTAAATGGGTCATATAATTTAAAATCTGTTTTAAGTTCCTTTAATGCTATCACTGCTTGATTATTAAAGGACCTGTGTGAACTTGATTTATCTAATTTGGGATCTTGATATGTATTCCAATCACCTCCTATTATTATATAACAATTATTACATTGATTGAGGATAAAATAAAGTGATGCTATAAAAAGTTGTTGATAGGTACATGGGGCATATATAGTAATAAGTGCCACAGGTTTATCATAAAGTGTAGATGAGAGAATCACATAACACCATCTTCCCTCTTTGTCTATTTTAAAATCTAGAATTTTCTCTTGATACTGATTTTTAATGATAATAGCCACTCCTGCACTATTAGTTGTCCCTTCTGAAGTTACCACCTCTCTAATCCATTTCTTACCTTTAAGGACAGCCCATTGGTCATTGGTCAAGTGGGTTTCTTGTAATAAGATAAAATATGCCTTTGATTGGAAAAATAAATGGAAAAATAATTTCCTTTTTTTCATGTTCTGGAGCCCTTTAGTATTCCATGAGTCTATTATCCACATACTAGGATCTTTAATTCGTTTAAGGATATTTTAAAATTGAGAAACAGTACTAAATTTGAGTATAATAGCACAATATATATTGTCTGGAAGCAATCTTGACATCCCATCCCTAACCAGTGCCTATCCACTATTCCCCTGGACCAGGACGTACATATGTTTTTTTTTACACTGTTAAAACTTTTATAGTTAAATAACTTTACTAAACATCTATTCTTTAACTTACAAAATATAACATCAAAAACATGCAAAAAACCTATAAAAGCTACATCTAACTCTACAAAGCCTAACCAAAACATTCCCTAATAAACACTGATGAATATCCACAGCTCTTGAACATACTATATAGTTAAGTCTATCAAGTAAATGGTCTTCATTACACTTATATTTATTATCATACCTCACTAATAGTTCTCATATAATATTGCTTATACTAATTAGTTGTATCTCATTAAGTTACCTAACAACCATATTTAAATCTAAAATAGTCGAGTATGTGGCACTACACCTATTAAACAATAACATTATTAAATTAAAGATAATTCACCATATGTATTGTTAATTAAAAGAGAGAAAAAGAACTACGGAGAAAGCAAATGTTTAACATTTAAATATAATATTAAATCTGACTTTCTTTATATAGCCTAAATTATCTAAAATTATCATGTCAGCAAATAAGGTGAACAACAATAGGACTCTAACTTCACTTTACTGGATAATATAGTTAAATTTGTGAAATGATGACTGAGTAACACAGTTCTCTAAACAGTCAGAACCACATGCCAGTACATAAACAAGATAAGCTTCACATTCCTGGAGAGCCCACAATATAATATCTCATGGTCTCTTTAACTAGTATTTATCCCAACACTAAATCCCCTTATTATCTACACATTTGCAGTATTAAAACACATCAGTAATACAGGAAAAAGAAATAATAAAAATATACTACCAGGTTATTAACACAACAATATTCAGTATAACATACCTAAGGAAAAAGAATAACTATGGTAAAGCTATAATACTTCTAAGCAATCAGTTAAATGACACATTTTAAACCAGTACATTATTAATTCAATTATAATCATACCTGAATGACTTCACAGTTCCCTTTAAACCAGTAAAACATATTACATACTTTAAATATCCACGAATGCTCGTTTTACAGTCCAAATAGCTTCCACTTCCTCAACAGAGATCTTCCTATTTCCTGAGCTTATAATCCTGTCTTCGAGCTCGCGACGGGGGAACCATTAAGCGGACGGACTTCCGGATGCGCCACCTCAAAAGCAGACCCTCTGCAGCACCCAAAGGACTTCCTGTTACTTCGCGAAGGGGCTCAGTTCGTAAGAGCCATAAAAGTTCGGAAAATCTTCGTGGACGAGCTGGAGCTGTAAAAAGAAATGAAGTAAACATTTACCAAGGGGCCTGGTGAAGAAAAGAGAACAAACAAAGGATTTTGAAGCCTTGAATCGTAGTAAGCATGGAATCCCAGTATCCACTTTGCTGCAAACAGACTGGATGGCCAGATCAAGCTTCCGAAGCTGGAAGGGACTTAAAAATCTTCAAAAAGGTAACTTTTGCTTCTTTTTTTGTAGATATGGAGTATTTGGAGCCATCGACTGTAAAAATCAATATGTTAGGGTATTTCATTTGAAATTTGATGTTCTTTTCAATGAGGAACTTACAATATGGAGATAATGCTTGTCTAGCTTTCCTTATTTGCAATGGTAAATCCTGGGCCATAGAAACTTTATTATTCTGCCACATAATATAACCTACATTTTTTTAACAGTTAAAATTATTTTGTTTACGTCCTGGTAGTTGAGTATTTTGACGTATACTGGTCTAGGTATGTTTGAGGCTTGTGCTTCTCTGAGAGCTCTATGGGCTCTTTCTATAACTATTTGTTTAGCTATGTCAGAGTCATTAAACAACATTTCAAGTATTTGTGTAATGGTAGAAATTAAATCATTGTATTGGATAGATTCTGGAATTCCTCTGATAATTATATTGTTCCTTCTGGATCGTGCCTCCAAATCCAGAATTTTATTTTGCATAGACTGAATATCCAGGTTATGAATGTCTGTTTTTTTTGCAAGCAATGTTATTCTGTCCTCATTTTCAGATATTCTGGCTTCTGATTTATCTATTCTTTCAAGAATTTGAGTGCATGTGGCACCAAAAGAATGCACCTGGTTTGATAGTTCTTTTAAAGCTTCCTGGATAGGTAACAAAGCAGTTTTAATATCTTCCATATTAGCCATTTGATCCGGTTTATTTTTCATTCCAGCTTTTGAAAGTTCCTGCTGTTTTGTAATCTTCTGCCTTTTTGTTGTTAAATCTTTTTCTGGTGACTGAAGTTCTGATAATTTGTTTTTTGTTGTTGTTGTTTCCATGCTTTTATCTTCTTTTGACATTGTGGAGAAAAGCAGATCTTTAGTATAGCTGAATGATAAATATCCAAGGTTACTACTCAGACAGTTCCTTTGTTTACTACTCTGTTCAGAGTCAGTCAGTCAATCAGATCCAATCCTGTTAATTTGTTTATTTTCCTCCGGTTCCTTCACCTCTCAGACGATATTTAGTTGTAGTAGATTAATTTTAACCAACAATTAGTGTAGAAAAACTTGCAGTATATCCTCAGGGTTAATTTTTATTCCGAGTATCTGAAGAGCTGTAGATATGCAGTGTCTACAGAATGGCGGCCATCTTTGAATCCTGTAAACTAGTTTCCAAACATGCACAATCTCTGCATAGGTAAAAGTCATCTGAATAATTTCACATTCAAGATATCTGTAACTACTGAAGAGGTTGCTGCTAGCAAGAACTTTATATTTCAATGTGTATCTACCAATTCAACAATAATAAATAGCAAACACTGTGAGGTCTCCAGGAAAGTGAGGTCATTCATTCCCTACAAAACTACATTAGGAGTAAATGTAAAATATTATTGTTATAAATTATGACACAGAATTTCACAGGTATAATGTAAGGGAAAATGCTGCATTGTCACACTGAATAAGACATAGTTCTAGATTGATGTATAAACAGATATGGAGAAAATGATACTCTAGGCTCTGAAAGGTGAAAGGAATTATTTCCTTCAGAAGAATATATAGAGCTAATGATTGGCAGTAGATTTTTACGTGCCAGCCCTGACGCACAACCTTCAAGAACCACACTGGCCAGATAGCTGAAGGGAACTGACAGTCTGCAGGCAGTCAGGGGATAAACAAGTGCACAAAAATAAAGTGGAGGGGGGGGTAAGAGAAGGTCTGCACCTGTATGACCCTAGCAGTTAGTGGAAGCCATTTAACTTTCCCAATAGAAAGGCAGTTATGTTCCCATGTTTCCAGTTATGTGCAAAGTGAACAAAATGGCAGGGTTTGTCAAGAGTGATTCACAGCAACAGTATGACACAGGAGGTGGTCATATTCCTTTCTAGGAATCAGGACATTAAGCCTCTGGCATACAGACACTAGTCAGCTTACCTTCAAATGTCAGCACTTTATTACCTGTATGACATACAGACACTCAGTTTGCCACAATCCCAGACATTTTAAGCTGAAAGACTTTGCTGGTGGGACTACCAACAAGATTTGAAATTCTCAGGCCTCCAACCTTCTTGAATCTTTAACCTACTTCCCAGAGCATTGCAGAAATTTTGCCAGTATTAAACATTACTTTTAGCAACAAGCTTTGAGGAAACTCACCAATACTTTAACCTGACAATATTCACTGTATTTAACAATTTTCTTAATCCATATTAGGTTTAAAGACTTCCTGTGATGAAGCCCTGACCCATCTTTGGTGCCAATGTACTCTAAAATTCCAAGACCTTTGTTGGAAAACCAGAACCTTCCAATAACATCCGTAGACTAAAATATTTTAGTTTTAATTCTATTGAGGTTTCTTTGAGATGGTCACCAAAGCAATGGATGGGGGCAAAATGGTTCACACTGCCTACTTTGACCTGGGGAAGGCATCTGACACAATACCCCACTCAGGTATTGTTGACAAACTCAAGAGGTTAGGTACAGACCTATGTGTCACCCAGTGGATAGCCAACTAGCTCACAGACAGGACCCAGGAAGTTAAAATTGGGGAGACCACCTCTACAAAGAAGCCAGTCACAAATGGAGTCCCTCTGGAATCACTCCTTGCACCACTCCTTTTTGTCATTTACTTCTATGAAATCAAGGCCAATTTCAATGGTTTCTGGCTGACTATATTTGCAGAGAATTGCAAATTAGGAGTTGTCATTGAATCCCACACCGACACAAATGTTCTCCAGGAAGGGCTGACACAGACAAACAACTGGTGTCAGAGCCACAGACTAAAACTAAATGCCAAGACATACATAATCGTATCCTTGGGAAGTAATCCACCCGTGGTAACAATCATATTGACAACACACCCCTTAGAGTTGACCCAATAGTCAGGCACTTGGGTACACACTTAGACAGTAATTTAGCCTTTAACCATCATGTGTCCAAAGCAGTGAGAAAATCATTCTGTGTTGCGCAACTTATAAACAAAGGTATGGCATCTAGGTCCAAGGAACTCCTTGTTTCACTGTATCCGGCATTCATCAGACTCATCGAGTACAATAACCCCTTTGGTACATACCTAGCCAGGTGTATCCAACAAATGGAATGCCCACAGAGGCTCCTCACTAAACAAATACGAGCCGTAAGTAAAATGTCATATGCCTCAAGGCCCTATCACCAAAGCCACTGCTTACACTTATCAAGGGTACCAGAACTTGTCAGAGATTTGGGATGCATGGTTAGGCTTAAAAAGGCCCTTGTGGTCATTAGCCTTTTAAACACCTATGAACCTATGTAAAGGATAAGTTGTTTAAAATAAGTAATTTGTTTCCACAAAGTAAGACTCAACAAAATGCAGTGAGACATCCTCCACAGTGACCGTTTCTGCTTTAACGTTTATAATAGCCATAAGATTCAAAACAGTTATTCCATGGGTTCCTAATGTCCTTTTTGAACAGAAAACATGGATATTAATGTTACATAAGCATAAAACCATATACAATGAAACAAAGCCAAATAATGAAATATGACATTTCTGTAATTAAAGAGTAATATGCAGCGCAGTGCACATATTCACTGATTCAAGCTATACCATGACAGTTAATTCCTCATACAAAAGCTAAGATGGTCTATAATCACTGTATGCATTATTTACAATACTCATAACATGAAACACAGGTCACTCCATTTTAGTACAACTTAAAAAAACACTCGCTATCATCTCCACTTCGTAACAACCATAGTTTCTCATTAACTGATTATGGTCTAATCCCTTAGTAAAAAGAAGAACAAAGTCTTTATTTGCTTCCTTTTTTTTCTTTCCTCTTTTCTTTCTATGTATATAAACAAATATAATATTGTACAGTGAATCAGGCATGTGTGCCTTACTCATATTCCTTTTACAGTAAGTATTTACAAATTAAAATAGAAAACACTGTTTCACAAAGAAATGAATATGCTTAGCATATGCTGTATATCAATTCTGGCAACTCTGCTGCATGTCAGTTACCACCTCATGCATCTCTCTTTCTCTGTATAGATGTTGGATCAGAACTACACATAATATTCCAAATGTGGTAACCAGTGCATCTTGTGCCCCCTCGACAATGATTGACAGCAACCTGATGGCTTTCATTACTGCTGCTTTCCCCCTACACTGCTGGGATTCAGTCTATGACCCCATCCATGCAAAACAGATTAACCTTGGATTCCTTACAAAATGTATTTGGGTTTACCCATCACCACAAGCAAGACTGCAATTTGTAGTTTCCATAGTCCTGACACACGGACCATGATTTCTTCAACCAACCAAATACTTGACACATCTAATCTATTTCTTTTCAGTTTTGGCCAAAAGATTATCTAACTGTGCAGTGGTCCATTTTGAGTGGAGACCTGTACAGAAAAGTTCAGTTTTAAATACAATAATGGAAACATTAATCCTTTCTGTCACACACTTGACAGCTGTTGTTTCTCTAAATTACATATCTTCCAAACCTCCTCGTCATCCGATGTCAATATAACTAGACAGTCCCATTAGCAATGGACTTATCAACCATTAATTCCTAATTAACAACCATTAATTGATAATTCGGGGCTTCATAACCTACTTTTCATAGCAGACATTTACCAGACTGTAGCTGTGTTTATGCCTATCCTATCCTGCAGTCCACCGGTACAGGCATCTGTTTTGCCACAATGTGTATTTTCACCGATAATGAATATTCCATCTTTTCGCATGCAAAGTCATTCCGTCGCTTACTAACTTGTGTACGCTACTGTGCAGACGGGTCTTTCCATGGATCCATGGTGCCCACATACTCTTCTACTTTGTGATACCTCAGCAGTGTAAAACATTGGCACCAAGTGCCCCAGCCTGTGCTATCTAAGGGCCCATCACCTAGTCCGTGTTTGCACACATCATCTCCACAAGCCCAGCAAACTCTTATCACAATGTATTAACCCAAACTGATGCCCACACCTACAAACTTCAAGCGACTATTGCTAGAAACACTCCAGACATAGCAACTGGGCAAAAGCAGCAGATATCAGCAGTCCCTAACAGTAAGCAGAGGGGCAGTAAAACACCGCTCTCACCTTTGTAATGGCTCTTCTACAACCGCTACCTGCCGATGAAACCTGACAGCCACAGGCTTCAGCTGACGCAACACACACACACACACACACACACACACACACACACACACACACACACATACTTCAGTACAAATTACACAGCCATTAATCAAGCAGATCGTACGCCACCGATGAAATACGGAAGAAATGTAAAACTCAACTGCAAGGCATTTTAGGGCACATTTCTCCCGAGATAGCACTTACAGTGACAAACTCACCTCTACTTGATAGAAAGAGTCCGTTGCAGGCTGCATCTGTACTTTAGTTGATTTTCTTCTAGGCTGCTGTCTTGCAAGATCGTGGCAGTTTCGCTTTTACTCCACAGTGAAAAAAAACGGCAGACAGATGGAAGTCGATGTTCTGTCCAAGTAAATAGCAGGATCCAGTAGCATTCAAGTCTGAAAATATCAGAAAATGAAAGGGGATTGCTACTGCTGAACCCGCTATTTCAAAGAAAAGTTAGACTGGGGAGGGTGGAGGTGTTATGCAAATGGAAGCTTGACATGAATAATCTGATTGGCTGCCACCACTCACCCCTTGCAAAACATACAGAATCGGCTAACTAAGATTACTTGACTATACAGCCGTTTTTCTTAAAAAATTTAAATATGAACACTATGTAATTCCACAACTAAAAATAAGCTGAGATAGTATGTGAAAAAGTTCGGGTATTTTATAACTTATTTTTTTAACATTGGAGATGAAATCTGGCTCTAAAGTTAGATGCACTTGTGGAAGGGACTCGGCTGTAAGTGCATACAATTCCAATCTTCTCACAGCGCACTTGGATGTAAGCACAGAGGCGCTGTGAGAAGGTAATGAGTTAACCAGGTGTGAACAGCAGGGAAAGACTGTGCTGTGGGAGTATGTTTTTCCACCCCTTCCAGACCCTATCCCAAGGGTCAAAAGGGGGTAAAGATGTGGTTCTGGAAATCCCAGAAAGTCTTCCCTGACATGTGGTGAATCCTCTTTCAGGGGCAGAGGAGGAGGTAATGGAAGATGCTGACCACATGGCAGATGGGGTCCACAGAACCAACACGACCACAAATCTTTTTTCAGGAAGCCTTGTCAGCACTCCTGAAAGGAGGTCCACCTGTCTCGCTCTGGAGACAGTCGGGGGGCACTTATCTTTATACCCAGTCACCTGGCTAATAAGTACAAAAGACAGATGGGTACAAAGAATCCTATCCAAAGGTTACTCTATCCCCTTTTCAATGCCACCTCCGCAGAAGAGAAGAATCCCAGATGTTCCACACAATCAGTGAGATCAAGCAACTGTGGAAATTCAAAAGTTGCTAGAAAGAGTCATCCAGTCAGTCCCTGCAGACCAAATAGGATCTGGAACTTACTCAAGATTATTTTTAGTTCCAAAAAAGACAGGGGACTAGAGACCCATATTAGATCTCAGCAGACTAAACAGGTCAGTAAAAAAGACAAAAGTTCTGGATGGTCACACTGCAGTCAATACTTCCCTTTCTAGGGAAAGACAGTTGGATGTGCTCGATAGACCTTCAGGATGCATAGTACCACATAAAAATGGACAGGCCATCCTGAAGTCACCTGCGCTTTCGGTTGGGAGCCAGTCACTTTCAGTTTCGTGCTCTGCTCTTTGCCCTCACTACATCCCCCAGAGTGTTTACCAAATGCATGGCAGTAGTCACGGCTCACTTGAGGTGAATAGGATTACGGATTTTTCCATACTTGGACGACTGGCTCCTATCTGCCACCACCAAGCAACTACTCATGCAAGCAAGGGACACAGCCCTAAAACTATTTGCATAGTTAGGGATTACGATCAACTACAAAAAATCTGCCTTATTGCCATCTCAACATATCGTTTTTATAGGAACAGAATTAAACACTGTCAAAATGATGGTAAAACTTCCAAAAGAGGGAATTCAAGTCCTTCAGAAACAAGTTCTTAATCTTCTACACAAAACAAAAGTGCAAGCCAGAGAGGTTCTAAAGGTACTAGGCACAATGGCAGCTGCTATCACAGTGATTCCCTTGGCACGCATGCATATGAGGATCCTGTAGTGGCTTCTTTTTGCACAGTGGTCAGTAGAAATGCTTCCAGTGTCTCACAAATTTATTCTAAGGCTTGCAAGAAAGATCTACTTTGGTGGCTGCAATCAGATCAGGTGATGATAGGCAAACCCTTTGTTTCCCCAGCTCCGCTAGCCACAGCGACCACGGGCACTTCCCAGATAGGGTGGGGGGCATTATCTGGAACAGCCCAAGGCACGTGGCAAGAACATGAGGTTCACTTGCAAATCAATGTTCTGGAGATCAATGTTGTGGAGATGAGAGCTGTGCTCCTAGCGTTGCAGGCATTTATAGACTCTCTACCTGTAGGAACGATTGCAATTCAAACAGACATTATGTCAGTGGTATGGTACATGAGGAACCAAGTCATACCCCCTTTGTCGAGAGGCTCTCAGAGTTTGGGAGTGGACAATTTCCTCCCAATGCTATCTATTAGCAACGCACATCCCAGGAAGATAATAGGTTCATAGGTGTGTTTCATAGGTGTGTACTAGGTTAATGGCCCTGGAGCCATTACAAATCTAGCCCATAGGATTTCCCTGGTGGCATGCCACCTGACCTTAGTTCCCAGTGTGTCTGTGGCGTAAAGCCACTGGAATGATCCCTGTGGTGAATTTTCTATTTTCCATCCACTCATTAAGATTTCTCTTGAAGAGGGCCAGTGAGGTGCTCTGCTTGACATGTATAGGAAGTCTATTCCATAGCATGGGCAGTCCTTGGGTTATGATCCTGTCCCTCCAGCATGTTCTGTTGATTGTGGTAATGAGGTTGAAGTCTCTGGAGCTTGTGGTGCTGAGGGATTGGGATTTCTATAGATGTAGCATTTCTAAAAGAGCTGGGTCAGACATGGCTTTGTAAGTTGAGCAGAGATCGCCTCTAAGTAGGCTGTATGAGACAGAGAATAGTTGGGAGTTTTTTTAGTCTGTCCATATAGGACAAATGTTTAAGGCCTAGGATCCTCTTTGTGAAGTACTTTTGCAGCCTCTCCAGTTGTTGCAGGTGTTTAGTGAGGTCCGTGCCAAATGGGGCATTGTACTCCATGATTGGCCTAATGAGGGAAGAGTAGAGGGAGACAATGACCTCTCTTCCTGGATGCAAAACCGTTAGTAATGAGATGTGCCACATAGAAGGACTTTCTGACCACAGTGGCAATGTGGTGGTCAAAAGCGAGGTTGCTGTCAACCTGTGTTCCCATATCTCTTATAATGCCTTCTGTGTTCACTGGACTACCATTGATGTGGTAATTCATGGGAACTGTTTTTTTTTTCCAAAGGGGATGATGACACATTTTTTGGCATTGAGCTTAAGGCCAGTCGTTGGTCTCAGTACCAAACCCTGTGGGACTCCACTCGTGACTGGTCGACAGTCTGACTTGAAGTCAGCTACTTTCACACTGTGGGTTCTACCGGTGAGCCAGTTTGCAACCCACCTAGTGATATAGGGGTTGATGCCTAGCTTAGTGAGTTTTTCTGTGATTCCGGAGTGGGGAATGGTGTCAAAGGCCTTGGCCAAATCAAGGTAGGCTGTATGAACCACCTTGCCTTCATCCACAGCTCTGGTGACTGACCCAAAGAAGTCGACCAAGTTGAGCAGGCATGATCTACCCTTCACAAAAAACAAACTGTGTGGGATCCAGAGTTTGGAGATTCCCTATATCCTTGTTTATTAGGTCCATGATGATGCGTTCCATAGCTTTGCATATCAAACACGTCAGGCTAATGGGGCGATAGTTTGCAGGGTCTGTAATCACTCCTACTTTGTGGAGAGGGCTGACTGTAGGAGTACACCATTCGGTAGGGACAAAGCCTGAGGTGAGGCTGTGATTAAACAGGACACACAGGTGAGGTGCAAGTTCAGTCTGTAGTTCATGTAAAACACAGCCAGGAATATTGTCAGGTCCCATAGAAGCTGTATTCTTGGTCTTGGACAGTGCTGTATTAACATGTGCAGCAGTAATACTGGGTGCCTGGCAATCTACTGATATTGTGACTGGTCCCTTGGGTGGGGAGGGGGGGGTAAAGCTGAAAGCTGACACTGAATCTGTCGGCGAGTATATTGGCAATATCTGTTAGCTCGGTGTAGGAGGTACCATTATGCAGTAGCTCAGAGCAAATCTGGGTATTGCCATGGAGATTGTTTACATAACTGTAGTAGGTCTTGTGGTTGTCTTTACTATTTGCTGCAAGTCTGTTTTCATAGGTAGCTTTAGAGAATTTGATGAAGGATCTCAACTTTTTGTTGAGGCTGATAAGGGAGTTTTTCCATTCTTGGGACTACACCTTATTCCACATCAGTTTCCCCCTTCTGTTGTTTGTGTATGGCAGGGGACCACCAGATTGGCTTCCTTTTTTTGGAGGAGAGCGTCTTGGTTCTATTGGGTATGGCGAAATCCATGAATTTATGTATGTGTTTGTACAAGATATTGGTGTATGATTCGGTGGTCATGCAACTGATCTCCATTTGCATGGATGCCGTGAAGTTAGCCACCTCTGTTTTTAGGAGCCCAAAGTTAGCTTTGGAGAAATTTTTCATGGTGGTTACCTTTGCGGGGGAGGTGGGAGGGATGTGGATTTCCAAGGTGATTAGTTTGTGGTTGGATCTAACCAGGAAGGAGTTGACTAATTGCTGTCTTGTCCCCCCATCCAAAATCTTGGAAAAGTGCATCCATGTTCAGCTACTCAAACATCTTCTTGATAACAGTCTCCTCACTCCTACTCAACATGGTTTTAGGCCCCACCATAGCACTTCTGCTGCATTACTATCATTTACCCAAATAATAGCTGAAGCCCGTGACCATAACCTCCTCATCTCCAGTCTTTCCCTCGATCTTTCAAAGGCCTTTGATACTATCTCTCATTCTAAACTAAACTCTCAGACCTACATCTCTCTACCTCCTCCATCAACTGGTTCTGTAGCTATCTCTCCGGCAGGCAGCTATCTGTCCACTGAAAATCTGTCCTCTCTCCATTCCTCCTTGTTAATACTGGAGTTCCCCAAGGATCAATTCTGGGCCCCTTCCTGTTTAATATATTCACTAATAAACTTCACTCTGCTACTAACCTCTCTACACTTCTACAGTACGCTGATGATTTCAACCCCATTACCTCTGCCCACAACATCCCTGATCTACTAGCTTTCACTCAACAAACCTTTTCCTTTGTTGAAACCTGGCTCTCTGATAACCAACTCATATTAAATTAAAAAAAAAAAAAAAAAAAAACCCAAACTCCTTCTCTTCCGTAAAACACTTGCTCAGCACAAAGCCTCTTTCCCTATGTCCTCTTGCAACAACACCAGTATTAAACCTGAACCCTATACTAAACTACTTGACGTTATCATTGACAATGAATTAAAATTTGATATTCATATTCAACAAGGTATAAAAAAGACCCACCAGAAACTTGGACTTCTCTTTTGTAATCAAAGATTTCTGTCCCCCTCCTCCAAACCCTCCTTTGCTGAGGCCCTACTCTTGCCCTTATCAACAAAAACATTGCTAAGACCCTTTACAAATAACTCTAGCCCATGTTTGGAACTCACTCCCTCTCAACATAAGAAGCATTCAGCATAAATACTTGTTTAAGAAAGAACTTAAACTTTTTGTCCTGAAGACTTAGTCATGCCCTTGTCAAACCGCCACAAACTAGTCTCTTCTCTTCTCATCTTATCTGCTGTCCCCTATCAACTCTTTTCCCCCCCTTGTACTTGCTCTAGCAAACTGTACTCATACTGTACTCCTTAGTGTAATATTATTTAAACCTTTTAATTGTTGTATGGCCTATGCTATATACTGTTCTCAAATTTTAGAAATTGTATTTAACTGTTATTTTACCTCTGCATTGTACTGCTGTTCACACACTTTTGTCTTGTACTATATTTCTGTGACCCTACTTTAATATTTTGTAAATATCATAATTCCTTGTATTATTTCTGAAGCTTTTCTCCTCGGGTCTCCACTGAAAATGGGCCCGTGGCTCAGCTGGACTAACATGGTTAACAAATGTCAATAAATAAATAAATGTAAATAAATTATCCATATCCAATTGACTAATATCCAAGATGTCCATCAAGGATGCATCTGCAGTCATAACATTTGGTGAAAAAACAGAAGGACAAGGACCGACACTCACGGCCCGCGGTTTCGGCTGAAACCACGTTAAGGCCTACCACGAGTGTCTCGGTTTCGGCCGAAACCGACTCCTCGGAGCTTCCTTTAACCGAATCCACTCAACCGACCACCGCGGCCCTGGAGGCCCCGGCTGAGTCGGCTACTGAGCTACCTACTGAAACCAGTGTCCAGGAAATGTCCAACACCATACCTTTGGAGGAAGCAATTCGCAAGTGGAAAGAGTCCCCAACGGGGTACTTAGCTTTTTCGAAGTCTTCGGTAGCTGAATCACAGGATCTGACCGACCGGCACTTGCGAATTGCTTCCTCCAAAGGTATGGTGTCGGACATTTCCTGGACACTGGTTTCAGTAGGTAGCTCAGTAGCCGACTCAGCCGGGGCCTCCAGGGCCGCGGTGGTCAGTTGAGTGGATTCGGTTAAAGGAAGCTCCGAGGAGTCGGTTTCGGCCGAAACCGAGACACTCGCGGTAGGCCTTACCATGGTTTCAGCCGAAACCGCGGGCCGCGAGTGTCGGTCCTTGTCCTTCCGTTTTTTCACCAAATGTTATGACTGCAGATGCATACCTATCGGACATCTACATTTATGGTAGGTACAAAACTGTACTTTTCTGTTATGTACCAGTGCGTATTAATGGTATCTTCTGTCAGTCTAGTGTGCTAGTTAAAATTAAGGGCTGTTTTATTTTAATTTATATTTGTGCTATTGCTCACGTTTCACCTTTGGCTGTCTTCTCATTTTTATCTACTCACACACAGTGGTGAGTTTAATGCACCCCAGTCTCAAATAACTTCAGCTAACTGCCTGGGTAATTCTATTTTGGTACTGTTTAGGCAGTTATTTCATGAGGATATGCAGCAGGTACTAAAGTAGGCAAGAAAATGTGGACTAAAAAAACATATTGGCAAGTGAAAGGGATTTTCTAGTTTGTGCTAACCATTAATCAGGGTCCCATCAGTGATTTTGTACTTCTGGCGCACAGATATTTGTGAGAGTTACCATCCTCTTGTAGTAAATGTTCACCCTTCAGCCCACATCAGTGTGTCTGCCAATGGATCCTCCTCTTTCTTTTCTGTTTGTGGTAAAACAGTTTCTGAAAGGAATGTTATACCAGAGACCCCCTTGTAAACAGGTTGCGCCTTCTTGGGATCTTAACTGAGTCTCCAATCGAACCTCCTCTTGCTGCTGATTGGAGGTTCATGACTTGAAAAACTGTATTTCTCATTTCATGCGGACACTCAGGTTGTTGACTATAAGTTCACATATGACACAGTCCTAGTATACATGGGTGTAATTGACCTGAGATGTACCACTTTGGAGTATATGAAAAGAGACATGATGGAAATATCAGAATGTGTCTGAGTTAGGGATAGAGCCTAGCCTTGAGCAGCATTTTACCGTCACCAAGAATGATGCTGCAATACGAGCAAAAGATTGCCTTCAGCAATTGGCTTTAGCTAATGGTGTCATTCAGTGGGGGATCCAGTATATATCAACCTGGGAGGAGGTAGTTGACAGTCCTAACTGCTTTGCCAGATATGGCCTGCGTCTGTCCCACCAAAGCTTTCATATATTGAATAAAATTTTGCCCACCCTCATAGATCCTTTTTTAGGTAGCAATAATTCTCAAAAAAGCAGAATCTGGATAGCATAAAGGTATTGCTGCACAATGCTAGGAACCTTAACAAAAAACTACACTCCTTACCCAGGAAAACTTCAGAATATGCATAGTTATGGAGATCTGGCTCAAGACCGTTGAGAGTACCCCATCATTGCAGGGTTTTAGTGCCTGTCACATGCTCAGGCCTGCCACACTAAATGAAGGCACTAAAGGCAGCAATGTCTCCATATTTGCAAAAAAAAACACAAAAGTAAAACTCCTCCACCTCAAACATTAGCAAGACCCAGTTTTCATATCATGGCCAGCTATAGGACCTTGTCTATGTTCCCTTTAGCCCATAACTCCTACCCAACCAGTGTGCAGTCCCTATGCATTAAGCCAAACACTGTTCTTCTAGGACTTTAAGTATTCCTCCATTAACTGGGAAACGTATACATCTTCTAACATGTGTGCCCAGGGATTTCCAGATTTCATCAGTACAGACCCTCTGATAGTTAGTCTGCACCACAAACAGGGGCAGTAAAATCCTGGACTTGGTTCTCACCAATATGAGAGAGTCACAGCCAGACCTGAAACCAAAAGCATCTTTCCACAGTATTCGGTGATTATGCCAAGACATATCTATTGAAATTGAGTGACCTGGCTAAATTCAACACCCCCTTCCAACTTGATCTCTCCCTTGGTTATGTGGAATTCCTTACTGCCAAATCCAGTGCACATGTGAATAGATGGCTGTATCTCCCCTCCCCCCAAAGTAAATACAATGCCAAATTCAAAAATAATCCAACGTGGTTGAACCTAAGTATAAATAGGCTGTATAATAAAATAAAAAAATTCTAACTGAAGATAAAAATAAATGTAACCCTGAAGATGCACGCACACCCAAAAAACACTCTTGCTAAACCTAACAGAGAACTCTTGATGGTGATCAAAACAACCAACACCAGACAAGAGGTTAAAACTGCCCCCCCCCTGGGATACCGCAAAGCCTTCTTTAACTATGTTAGAAACCTTAGAAACAATGCCCAGCACTGTATAGAGGTAATAATAAATGATTAAATGATATCACATACTCAGACCCATTGGACCTAGTGCTAAATTTATCTGCTAAAAGATTAGATAAGTCCACCCCCTCATTCCCAGGTCTCATACTTATATCTACACCCCTCTCTCAAATCTTCTTTGAACAAATCTTCAAGGTACTATCCAAGATGAAGAAAACTGCTTGTATGGGACCAGTGACATACCAGGCTGCTTACTAGCTGAAATAAGACCTGTCAGACCCCCTTAGAGAAGCTATTCACCATTAGCCTCTGAACAGGCATTCTGCAGGAAGAACGGGAGGCAGCAACTGCCATGCTTTTGCACAAAGCTAGTATGTCAACAGATCTGGGAAATTATAGACCTACAAGTCTGACCAGTCTCATCTGTTAGACTAAAGAAAGGATCTTTATGGAAATAATAAACAAGGACTTAAGTAACTTACATAGCAAGCCATTTCAGACTTAAGGGCAGATCTTGCCTATTAACCTGGTTGAATTCAAGAATGTTACTGAAGCAGTGAATCCGGGCAAATCAGTACAGGCTATATATCTAGACTTCACAAAGACGTTCAGCACTATTCCACACTTTGGTATTGTAGATAAACTGTCTAAGCTAAATGTTAATCCTTATGTAAGTCATTGGATAGCACAAAAATGGAGCAGGATACAGGAATAAATAAAATGTATAAAGCGCTTTCATAGGTTCATAGATTAGTACTAGACTAACTGCCCTTACGAGCCATTTTAAGCCTAGCCAATTATCCCTTGTGAGACTCAAACCCTGCACCTTGTGTTTGTAAGGCAAACACCTTAACCATTAGGCCACTCTCCCAACCCCTGAAGAAGTCAATCCTAATATTTGACGAAAGCGCTTTATACATTTTATTTATTCCTGTATCCTGCTGCATTTTCGTGCTTTTTGTTACTTGGTGTTTTTCTACAAATAACTCATTGGATAGCAAATTGGCTCACAGATAGAATCTAGGAAATTGAAATGGGTGCTCTACCTCTTAAAAATAAATGAGACCAGTGGTGTACTCCAAGGTTCAATCCTTCTTCCATTCCTCTTTGGAATTTACTTATCTTGAGGTCAAATATGCTGTTAAGGTTTTATGGCTGACCAGGTTTGCAGATGTCTGTAAATTTCATGCCATCATAAACTCATCAGAGGATGCCAGCATCCTCCAAGAAGGTGTTTCCCAAACCAATAACTGCTTTCAAAGCATGGACTAAAACTGCATGCCAAGAAACATATGCTAGTATCCTTTGACATGCGCGAATTCCCTTGTAACTGTCACATTGACAACAATTCCCTTAAAATGATTAAGTAGTTAGGGACGTAGGAACCTTTCTGATTTTCATCAATGTATTTTTTCACACAGCTCACTTTGTTGGTAGTTTTTGTCTTGACCTCATTTTTCTTGGTCTGGTCTGCATTCTTTCCAGTCTTTAGGAAGTGTTGATATTGCTGAGCTTGTCTTCATGCAGACAATGCACAGCTCTGCAAATCAATGCCACAGGCTGTAAATGGTTGGTTTTAATGCAGTCACCAGCTAGGAAACTTAAAGCTAATAAATGATATTTGAATTTTAAGGAAATTGACAATGTTTGGTCATTAGTCTTATGATTTTTGTGACGCACGTCAGTGTCACATCTCTCAACTGTATTTGATTTTATCTCATAGTTTTGCCCCATCTCTGAAAAAAAAATGTGATTTTCTGGTAAATTGCTGAGGATTAAAGCCAGTCAATAATGTCAGACATTAGAATTTCATAATTCCTATTGTTCAGAAAATACATATTGATGCAAAGCCTATTCTGTTAACACAGTAGGAATAATTTTTCTGTACATGGGCTCTCTGTATATGCATATAACTGATGCTGTTTGATCTTTTCTGTCTTTGCAGCACTAGTGTGAGTTTTGTGAAGCAAATCAGTATAATACATCTCAGCTGACCCTCATTTTTCACGTTTTTGCTCTGTACCTCTTATAATTCTTAATTGTCTGGTAAATTGATAAGGACTAAAGTTAATCAGTAATGCCAGACATTAGAGTTTCATACTAATTAAAATGCATGTTAATGCAAAGTCTGTTTTTCTGTTATCTTAAGTGGATTTGTTACTTGCATTTAAACATTGTTCCCAGTTGTGAAATTTTCTGTGATTTATGCTTTATCGTGGCTACTGTTTATGTGAAACAAGTTGAAATATGTTTATTTCTACTATTATTTTTGACATAAAATAGATGTGTGAGAGATACACAGTCAACAAAGTTGCTGTACCTGCTGGGTGGGGGGTTGTTGTCTACGTACTTCACCTTGTCAAATAGTCATTTTAAACACACTGTCATCTGGTTTGCAGGACTAATGTGCGTTTGTGTAAAGCTAAAGTTAGAATACTTTATGACTACACTGGCTACTCTGGAATTTTTAACTGTAGCCTCCAAACAGGCTTCGTGCCTCATGAATGGAGAAAGGCAACAGTCATTCCTCTGCACAAAGGTGGGCCATCTACAGACCCTGGAAACCACAGATCCGTAAGTCTCACTAGTCTTGTATGTAAAGCCATGGAAAGAATTATCATGGAAATGATCAGTAGAGATGTAGTAACCCTCCAGAAACTCGACCCAACCCAGTTTGGTTTCGTCAAGGGCATATCATGCCTACTCAACCTGGTGGACTTCTTTGAGAAGGTCACCAAAACAAACGGATAAGGGCAAAATCGTTCAGACTGCCTACCTTGACCTGGCCAAAGCATTTGACGCAGTACTTCACTCGGGAATTGTTGACAAACTCAAGAGGTTACATACAAATCTGTGTGCCACCCGGTGGATAGCCAGCTGGCTCACAGACAGGGCTCAGGAAGTTAGAATTGGGGAGTCCATCTCTACAAAGAGGCCAGTCACAAGTGCAGTCCCTCAGGGATCAGTCCTTGGACGGCTCCTTTTTGGCATTTACTTCCCAGAAGTCAGGGCCAATGTCAGTGGTCTCTGGCTGACTAAATTTGCAGGTGATTGCAAATTAGGAGCTGCCATTGACTCTCACACTGACACAGATGTTTTCCAGGTTATAGGTCACATTGAAGGTAGGAAAAGGTTTGAAATGATTTAGTGTGGTCTTATTTTTTTATATCACAAAATCCTGGCGTTTTAACAGGGGTGTGTACACTTTTTGTATCCAATAAATGAAACTATTCAGCGTAATCAACAACTATTAAAACGAAGAAAAAACAAAGGGTACACTGTAAAAAGATGTAACAGAGAATGTTCTTAGTTCCAACGCTTAACATTCTCTTGTTACAACTTTTTATATCCACTGTATGTCTCTAATGGACACAGATAACCTGTAAATGGTTCATCTCCCAGGCCCCTGGTTACACTTATCAAGGGTATCAGAACTTGTCAGATATTTGAGATGAATGGCTAGGCTTAAAGAGGCACTTGTAGTCATTGGCCTAGTAAACACATTTGAACCTGTGTGTGTGTGTTTGTGTATGCGCAAGAGAGAGAGACAAACTTGAGTTATATTACTATGACTTTTATTTTTATCACAGTCAATGTCTGAGGTGTACTCCATTAACAACATTAAAGTGATTACAGCTGCTGTCTTTGGATAAGGGTGACTTACTGTTGTTATGTGCCAGTTTTAAGCTACCTTTAATCTGGTTTTGCAGGGCTGTATTTATGCATTTGTATAAATCAGTTTGGAATACTTTACTGTGGGCATTCTTATCACAATCAGACATGAAGTTTACACTGTCAAAATGGGTGTAATTTATGAGTATGGACATTGATGGGGGTATTGACATAAATGTGCTTGTTGAAACTGGTAATTTTATTATTGAGTAGTAAATTTTATTTCACTACTAGCTGGAAAATGTTCAAGACTATACATTTAAATCATTCAAACTTTGCTTTTTAAACCATAAATTATTTTGCTTAAACAAAAAAATATAATTTAAAACAATTGGGTAAGTATACATTTAAAACAGTTAGGAAATTCAGTCCAAAAGAACATGTACATTTATGCATGGTCCTAAAAAGTCTGTGGGGACCCGTGATTTAAAGACTGATCAGGGCTGAAGGTACCATTAATCTGCCACTGTGATTGGTTATTCATGCCAGATTGGGGGGGGGGGGGTTGAGAAGAATGGTACTTGGGTGGTTTAAGGTCAAAGTGTCACATATTTCTGAATGTGAATTCTCTCTTGGAAGGGAATCCTGTTGAGTGGTCAAGTTGTTTTGCCTATTTATTTGTTTATTGACATTTGGTGACCGGGAAAGTCCAACTGGGTCAGAAATGTATTTTCAGCAGAGACCTGGGGAGAAAAGCTCCAGACACTTACAAAATACAAAGCACAACAGTTAATAACAGTAATGTTAAATATTAGACAAATTCTAGGTTTATACATGGTTGTAAGTTGTGCACATTAGGATATTTTTACAAATGTTGATACAAGAAGAATGCATATATATATTTGATGGTAAGGAAATGGGTGCTACAGCTGTGTCTGAAAGAGATGTATTTATCCTCTGAGGAGCACCTGAAGTTATTAAAATTGGTCTATGATTTTATATACTATTCTTCATTTGAGAACCAGAGGCAAAGTGGAGTTGCTGTACTATTGCAAGTAATGTAGGATTTCAAGTACAGGCTCATTTAAGTGATTTGCTAGGTAGTTGTATAGCTTTGACGGGCACTGTGAGGACAGCTGTTTATAATTGCAGCCATATGCATACCTTCAGAATCGAATATTTGTGATTTGAGAGGAATGGAAGGAGATGTTATATAGTTTCAGGAATGTATTACTATATTAGTTGGGGACTGGAGTCTGGTAGTGGGTCTTACAGATGTGCAGTAAGGTCCTGAGATGTTGAAGATATCCAAGTTTGGGGAATATCTGGCCTCTTATTGTATTGTTATGAAATTAGTCAATCTAGTAGGTTATGTAGGCTAGAAGTGGCTCATATTTACATATCTATTTTCAGTAATAGGATAATTATTTATAAGAAGCATTCCTACTTTATTTCACAGTTTGATATAGATCAAGTACTGTTCTCTGAACATTTATTTGCCTCTGATCTTGGATATTTTCTCAAGAGGTGGAGGCTCTGCTCAAGCATTAGCATTTTGTTTATTGTTCTGTTTTTCAGGTATTTAAAATGGTACAAAAGGTCAGACTAAGCAAATGTTATAGAAGTTTTATAACTGTGTTAATCTTAAAAACAGTAATATTAAATAAATGTTAAAACAGAAATGGGATGGAGAATTTTATTGGTGAAATAAGACTGGCTTATTATAGCATAAAGATTGTGATGAGAGTTGATTCCAGAAGAGGAATTTGCAAATTGCTGGAAACAGTTTCATCAGACCAAAATTCATTGTAGGGCAAAAATGCAGCAGCTGGAGACAAAGTAAGTTTAATTCTAATTCTATTAATATAGTTGGACTATAGCTGCACTGCAAAGCAGTTGGTGTTGGCTTATTTCTCAACTGCACCATTTTTGTGGTACTTAATCAGTTTCTGCCATACATTTTGCCCCTTCTGCTTTCTTATTTTAGATTTCCTTTAACTTAATTTCAACGTGGTTTCATTTTCATTAAAATAGTGGCTTAGACGCACTGAAAAACAGCATGCTGCAAATAGCAGCAAAGTGGGAGAGAATAGTAAGTTTAAATTGTGCTTTTTAATGAAACACAAAGATGGGAGGCCACGGTGGTGCAGTGGTTAGCATTGCCGCCTCACAGCAAGAGGTTCTCCGGTTCGATCCTCGGCTGGGGTGCCTTCTATGCGGAGTCTGCATGTCCTCCCTGTGGTCACGTGGGTTTCCTGTGGGTGCTCCGGTTTCCTCCCACATCCTAAAGACATGCTGCAGGTGGATTGGACACTCTAAATTGGCCCTAGGTGTGAGTGTGTGTGTGCCTTCTCTGGAAGGTTGGGTGCCGGGCTGGCACCTCGACTCCGTAAAACTCCACTGCCAATCATGAGCGGACAAGGTGATCCGCTGTGGCGACCTCCTAACCAGGAAAAGCTGAAAGAAGAATGAAACACAAAGCTGGAAAGCTGAGTGCAGTTAATGTGATTTTCAGTGACTACCTGAATTTACAGTGTTGAGTGTTTATTAGTTGCAGTGGAATTGGGTATTTTTAATTGGACATACATTTATCTGGAAAACAATTGAAAGTGGTTAGGATGGCTACAATGTATATTTCACTTTTTTCACATCATCAATGGTCCTTATTAGTGGGACAGTATATGTACCTGACAGCAGCAAGCTTGAATGCATTATTGTGGTCATGACGTTTTATATTTTTTCAGGTCTGTCACTGCAAAGGTATTGTGCATTTGAATGAAATTAGTTGGAATACATTACTTTTACTGTTTATGTGTTTTTATTATAAGAAGACATCTGAGGGGTACAGCTATGTGAAACAGGTTGAAAAGCATTACTTTTTTATTTGACCAAGCCAAACATCTGTGATATAACTGGATAATAATGTGACTAAAATTGGTGGGCACAAGGCAGGCTGTGAAAGAAACTGTGACTTCCTGCTGCTGTTGTGTAATTTATTTAAGCATTCATTGAACATTCGTTGCAGACATAGCATGGATTTGTGTGAAAGAAGTTAAATACATTACTGTGGTCAGTTTTTTATGATTATACTCAAACATGAAGTGCATACGGTCAGTAAAGTAACTGTAGTTGATTGATACAGAGGCAGACTGTGTGTAAAAGTGACTAAATCCTGATATCATTTGGTAACAGTTATGGCCACTGATCTGGCTTGCCATGTGTCACTGTGTGTTTGCGTGTGGGGGGTTGCATGCATATGTGTAAACTATCATCATGGTTGACATTTTATGTTACTTTTTCACAGTCAAACGTAGACTCTTTGAGAGTGGACAGATTAGACTGTGACAAACTGTGGTTGGAAAGAGCTGAAACAAGTATCCATGATACTTTGTGAATACATTGAAAAGACAATCGGTGTACTTCTGAGTATTTATTGTTATAATTTTTGTGCATCTTTATTGCAAATCTTTAAATCCATGTCACAACAAATATACATATCTTCCTGTTTCTAGCACAGGCAAATGCATAATGTATAAAATCCTAACTATTTCAACAAATGTGAAATGTTGCATTTTATCTCTTTTTCACTTTGATCAGTGTTATGTGACTAGTTATTACTTTGCAACTATAGATAGTGTCAAATATATGCAAACACATTTGTAAGAAAGACTTTGCAGTTATCTCATAATAAAGATATGATAATGTTTTTATATTATTTTTGTCATTGTCTGTGTTTTAAATCTGTGTTTCGGAGTAGTATCTCACAGTCCAATTGGTCTTCGGAGTAGTAAACTGGGATTCAGTATGCAATTCTCAAAACTAATTGTGTGTCCAGATTTTGGACTAAATGTCCCTTCTGTTCAAGAAATGTGTACCCATTTTTGATGTCTTCATATTGACAATTATGTACTTTAGACAAGATGTGTACTTAATGAGAACAAAGCTGTTGCAAGAGAACATGGCTCCCTGGGCAGCAAACTGATCACCTCCTTCTGGCTGTAGTGATTGCAGTGCTGATGACTTATAAACTGTCAAATTTTAAATACTTGTCAGATTAGCAGATATCATTAAGTGCTTGCTTGTAGAGAACTTGTAAACTTCTGTTTTTTAAGGTAGTTTATCTACTTAAAAATTTTTTTTTGACAAATTGTACATGCTATACATTAATCAACTGCTTATCTGGCAGCTTGTTAGTTGCCAAACTTTTTTAATGATGTCCTTCAAGAATGCAACTGCAGTCCTGACATATGGGTTGTCCTGCCTCAGGCAGCCCTTCGGTCGGCCGGATTCCAAAGTCTGGGTCCGGCGTCGGCTGATGTCGCCTCTTCCCCGACGTCAGAGCGGCTGGGGTATAAAAGCATCAGCCGACGCCATCTTCTCCAGTCTTTCTTGCCGCGCGGTGCCCGAAGCAGAAGCAGTTCGCAAGTGCCGGTCGGCCGCTCCTGTGTTTTCAGATACTGAAGTCATCAAAAAGCTAAGTACCCCTTTGGGGAACCTTTTCTTGCCTCAGCCGATGTCAGATAAAACTGCAAAAGTTAATAATTGCTTGTCTTGTGGTGAACAAATACCTCATAAGGACTTCCATTCTTACTGCCTTCCCTGCCTCGGCCCAGACCACGACGCCTCGGCCTGTGCTGCCTGTGCTTGCTTCAATAAGCGCACACTTAGGCGCCGGGCAGAATTTGCTGAAGAATTTTTTTGGGAAAATTACTCCTATATCATGCCGTCGGAACTACCGACAGCACATATTTCCAAAAAACGGAAGGACCGGGACCGACATTCACGGCCCGCGACTTCCACCGACACCACGCTAAAGCCTACCGCGAGTGCATCGGTCTCTTCGGAGGCGGTAATTCAACTGCTCCAGGCCGAAAACACTGCTTTACCGCACACTTCGGTCCCGGAGGCTACCCCGGTGCCGGTTATTGATTTTCCTCCTGAAACCGAAGCCCAAGATTTGCCTGACACCATACCGGTGGACAAAGTTACTCCAGCACGTGGTGCAGCTAGGCCTCCTGCGTCTATGTCCATCAAGGCCTACACACGTGCTAAGGCTGCCAGCCAGGCTAAGTCTCACCCTCCTAAATCTTTTTCCCAGGGTTCCACTTCTGATAAACAGATCATGACTTTAGCTGCAGATCTAATTTCTTTAATCAGGGGCTCTCAGGCTCATCCAGACAGAGGTTCTCAGCCGCCTTCAGACAAAAGGCCTAGGGTTGAGCAGGCAGATACCCTTTCCTCAGATGAAGCCTCTGGTGAGTCAGGCCATTTAGATTACCAGGAAGAATCCTTCCCGGCCTACGAGGATTCTGATGCTGATGAATCCATTCCCTCTGCCTCTCCTCCTGAGGATATTTCTTTCGGGGAAATTCTCCACTCCATGAGAGAGCATTTTCAGTGGCAGGGGCAGGATTTCTCCGACTCCAGGAAAAGGCTTCAGACTTTCCTTAAGTTACCCCAGCACAGGCCTTTAGCTATACCCCCAGTGTTAGATGTATTGGATGATGTGTACTCAGACTCCAGTACTTCTCCTGATTCTCTCCCTCCTGCTCCTGTCAAGCCAGACAGATATTGCAGGGTTCCTGAAACTCATAAACATCTCTTTAAGGCCCACTCTGTTGATCTAGAAACTATTTCTCAGGGGCCCAAAGGTGTGGCCACTTCCACGGCCAAAAATCCTTTGCCCGCAGACAGGGAATCTAGGTCCCTGGAGAGGTGGGGTAAAAAAGTTTATACCTCAGCCACCCTTGCCATGAGGGCACTTAACTGTCTTTTTCATATGTTTCAGTATCAGGATTTCTTGCTGGATGATTTGCAGAAAAAGTTAGCCTCTCCTGAGCCTTTAGATAGAAAGGCCTTGCAGGATTTGGTTCATAATACTCAGCAGGTTAGCAATCATTTTCTTCAGTGTGGTTATGATGCATTGGAAGCTTTATGTAGGGCAGCTATGACAGGGGCCGTCATATGTAGACATGCTTGGTTGAAAGAACAGACATTGCCAGATCATGTTAAAGCAAAGCTTCTAGATGCACCTCTGGAAAAACACAAGCTATTTGGTGATAATGCACAGGGTGTGTTGAAATCAATTGAGGAAAAGGCTAAATCAGTACAAACAGTCAAAGATTTCCTCCAGGTTCAGCCACCAAGGTTCAGCAGGAATTGACCTTCGAAGAATTGGTCCTTTCCAGACACAGACAAGTTCCAAAGGGGAAAAAACAGGCGTGCTCGAGGTAGAGGGCAGTACCGAGGCTCCTACAGGGGCCGCCAATGGCAACCAACTAATCAGAGAAGTGGCGCAGGGACTTCTACTGCTCCACAGGGGCAATCACAATGACTTGACTTAAACACCGCCGACCAAGGCTCAAAGAGAAGCACCTTTAGGCGGAAAATTATCTTTATTTTCAAAAAATTGGCACATTTTTACAAAGGACAAATGGATTTTGCACATAATAGACAAAGGTTACAGGTTCCACTTCCATACCTTACCAACAAGACAAGGCATGCCAAACCTGCCACAAAATCAAAGGGCAGAGGCACTCATACAAGTTTCAAAGCTGCTACAAATCAAAGCAATAGAAAAGGTTCCTCCTCAGGAACAAGGCCAGGGATTCTACTCAAGACTGTTCCTTGTTCCAAGAAAAGAAAAGCAATGGAGACCTATACTAGACTTGTCCGCTCTAAACACTTTTCTCATTGTGCCAAAATTCAAAATGCTGACGTTACAGCAACTTCTTCCCATGCTGGGCAAGGGGTCTTGGCTGGTTACTCTGGACCTCAAGGAGGCATGCCTGCATGTCCTAATCAGACACAGCTGCAGAAGATACCTCGGATTTCTTGCAGGGTCAGAGCACTATCAATTCTCAGCATTCCCTTTTGGCTTATCTACTGCGCCCAGAGTATTCACGAAATGCCTGGCATCAGTAATTGCACATTGCAGACTTCAGGGGATACAAATATACCCTTACCTGGACGACTGCCTTATACAAGCGGACAGCAAGCAAGCCTTGATAAGATACTTGGACTATGTCCTTCACTTACTACAGGCTTTGGGATACACAGTCAAAAATCAAGACCACTGCCATCCCAACAAATAATTTTTCTAGGAGCCAAACTGGACACAAACTCACAAATGGCTTTACTCACAGAAGAAAAACAAGAACAATTACCAGATTACTTCAAAAGCCTAGCAAAGCACACCCAGATGATTTCAAGGAAAATCCTGCAGGCCCTGGGTTTCATGGCATCTTGCATTCTTCTGATTCCACTGGCAAGACTACACATGAGAAAACTACAATGGTACCTAAAAAGTTTATGGTCTCAACACAGCCACAACTTAGAAGCAATTATTCCACTCATTCCATGTCTACAAAATGAATTTTTGTGGTGGGCACAAGCAAGCCAGCTAAACAAAGGCATGTCTTTCAACAAACCTCAAGCAAGCCAAACCATTACAACAGACGCCTCAGATCATGGATGGGGGGGCGCACATGGAGGGCAGATGCATTCAAGGGCAATGGACACCCCGGGAATTGCATCTGCACATCAGTCAAAAAGAGATGTTGGCAGTGATTCATGCAATCGAGGCCTTCGGAAAATTTCTTCAGCAAGGTCATCTGCTAATAAAGACAGACAACACCACTGTTATGTGGTACATAAACAAACAGGGAGGCACCCATTCTTACCCCCTCTGCAGACTAACAATGACTCTTTGGGAAAAGTCCCTGAAACTGAGCATACAGTTGCAATCCCAGTTTGTTCCAGGCAAGGACAATGTTCTGGCGGACAGTCTAAGCAGAAACATTATGGACCCGCACGAATGGATGTTGCATCCAGACATTTTTTCACAAATAACTCATACATGGGGAAGGCCGGACATAGATCTCTTTGCCTCACACCTCAATCATCATCTGAGGAAGTTCTGCTCAAGGACACACCATCCTCAAGCCTGGAGAATGGATGCTCTCTCCTTCAGCTGGAATTCTCTAACAATCTGTGCATTCCCACCTCTACCATTAATGACCAAGGTGTTGCTGAAGATCAAAGCAGAACAACCGAAAGGCATTTTGATAGCTCCAGACTGGCCAAGACAGCACTGGTATCCATTACTAAGGAGCATAACTCGTACCAAGTCGTGGCCCCTGCCTCAATGGCCTCTGCTTATAACTCAGCACAATTACAGGACTGTTCATCCCAACCTGCAAACATTGCAACTGACAGCTTGGAGGGTTCCATGACTACTCCCCATATCTCTCTCTCCAAAAAAGTTCAAGAGATCTTACTGGAAGCACGCAGGCCTTCCACCAGAAAAACTTATTCAGCCAAATGGAAGAGATTCAACATCTGGAATGCCAACAAGGGTCAGGATGCATCAGTAATGAGCATCCCACAGATACTAGAATACTTGGCAGAAATGCTTCACAATGGCCTTTCATATTCTTCCATAAAAATACACGCTTCAGCAATTTCAGCAAAATACAACTGTGATCCACCTGTGTTTTCACATCCTTTGCTAAGACAGTTTCTAAGAGGGATAAAGAATATCAAACCTCCAAGAAAACCACCAGTGCCTGCATGGGACCTCAACTGCCTTGGAAAAATTAACTCTTCCTCCTTTTGAGCCAGCAGCATCTTCAGAATTGCAATTTCTCTCCTGGAAAACAGTTTTCCTGTTGGCAATTACTTCAGCAAGAAGAGTCTCGGAGATACAGACCCTCATGGCAGTACCTCCATTTCTCATTTTCCATCAGGACAGAGTCTCTTTAAGAACCAATCCTTCATTCATGCCAAAAGTGATATCCAGGGTTTCTCTAAATCAAGCAATTCACCTGCCTACTTTCTTTCCCAGTCCTCAAAATAAAGGAGAAAAGCTTCTGCACACTTTGGACATACACAGACAATTGCGCTACTACTTGGACAGAACAAAAGCCAACAGAAAGTCTGACCAACTATTTGTAGCTTACGCTGCTGGAGTACAAGGAAAGGCAATTTCCAAACAAACAATTTCAAAATGGATTGGAAACTGCATCAGATTCTGCTACTCTTTCCATGGAAAAGGTGTACCAGCCAATATCAGGCCAAACTCCACCAGAGCTACAGCCACCTCCACAGCCTTTCTAAGAGGGGTGGCTACAAAGGACATTCTAGAAGCTGCTACATGGAGCTCCGTGCATACATTTTCCAAACATTACAACCTGCCTTTATATTCCAGATCCCGAGCAGGCTTTGCTACTGCAGTTCTGCAGGGCATTTTAGCTACACCATCTTTATCTTAGATCCTACCACCCCCAGCTTGGCTATGGTATTCAACCCATATGTCAGGACTGCAGTTGCATTCTTGAAGGACATAGTACAGTTTTGTACCTACCATAAATGTAGATGTCCGATAGATATGCAACTGCAGTCAGGTTTTCCCTCCCTCCTACCCCTCTGTTATCCTCTTTTTTGGGTCCACTCACCCTTTTTCAAATTAGCTGGGGATATCTGTTATGGTGTATCTGTTTATTACTGTAGTGCATGTCTGGAATTTTTCTCCATTCTCTAAATTTAGCCTTCCTTGGAGGGCACCTGGCATCTGGGGCAAGAAGCACTGGAGAAGATGGTGTCGGCTGATGCTTTTATACCCCAGCCGCTCTGACGTTGGGGAAGAGGCGACATCAGCCGACGCCAGAACCAGACTTTGGAATCCGGCCGACCGAAGGGCTGCCTGAGGCAGGACAACCCATATGTCAGGACTGCAGTGGCATATCTATCAGACGTCTACATTTATGGTAGGTACAAAACTGTACTTTTGGCATTCCCTACATGGTGGCACCCAGAGCAGGTGCCCTGTTCACACTACCCTTGCTATGGCATGAACAAGAACTTTTAACTGCTGTGATGTATACATTAACCCAGAAATTGTAACCCCACTTAGACATACCTAGTGTGCAGTCACAGTGTTGCCACATCTGTTGCTATACATACACTGTTTATTACATTATTAATTTTCTGCTGTGTATATATATTGAGGCCTTTTGCACACTCGCACTACATTTTTCTTTTGTCTGCTGTTACATTACCCAGTATTTAGCAGAGTTAGGATAAGTAGGTAGTATTCTCATCAGGGCTGTAGCTTATGTCCACTAAGCAGACCCCCCCCCGCAAGTGGCATCAAGAAAAAGAAAACATTTCCTGGCCTGCCATAGGTTTCAGTACAAGGCCATGACACTATTTTATAGCATGAGAGAGATATCTTTCAATAAAAATAGCAAATGGTGTGCTGTTTCTGATATTTGCCTCTTCATCCTTAGTAATGTGAGGGACATTTACAGATCTAGGGAGGCAGAAGCAAGTCTTTATTCTGAAGTCAGTTTATCTGTTTACTGGAACACCTCAGTGACAAAGTTCACACACACTTCTCAAGGCAGCTGTGGGGACAGAAGTATGGGTTGAAATTTTCATGTTAACGCAACTATGGGTTCATAGGTAGGTACTAGGCTATCTGCCCGAAGGCATTTATAAGCCTAGCCGGAATGTGTTGGCTTTCACCGCCCCCTTAGATTAGTTCCCTGTGCCTCTGTCCAGCAGAGCCATTGAAGTGATCCCTGGGGTAAACTTTGTTTCCCATCCATTCTTCAAGGTTTCTCTTGAAGAGGGTTAGCGAGGAGCTCTACCTAATGTAGATTGGAATCTTGTTCCAGAGCATGGGAAGTCTCTGGGACAGGAATCTATCCTTCCAGCACGTCATATTTATTGTTGTGGTGAGGTTTAGATCCCTGGTGCATGTGGCTTGAGGGGATATGGTTTTCTTTAGGTGGAGCATGTCCATCAATTCTGGGTTGGACATGGCCTTGTATGTCAGGCAGAGATCACCTCTGAGTAGGCGGTATGCAACCGAGTACAGCTGGAGTTTCTTCAGTTGAGCTGCATAGGGCATCTGCTTGAGGCCAGTGATCCTCTTGGTGAGGTACTTCTGTGGTGTTTCCAGTTGTTGCAGGTGTCTTGTAAGGTCCATCCCAAATGGGGCATTGTACTCTATGATGGGTCTGATGAATGATGCATAGAGAGGCCCAATGACCTCTTTCGATCTGGATGCAAACCCTTTTGTGATTAGGTGGGCCACATAGAAGGATTTTCTAACCACTTTGGCAATGTGATTATCAAAGGAGAGGTTACTATTTACTTGGGTCCCCAGATCCCTTATTACATCTTCCGTATTTAGGGGGCTACCACCTATGTGATAGTTTGTGTTTACTTTGTTTTTTCCAAAGTGGATGACTATGCACTTGTTGGCATTTAGCTTGAGGCCATGGTTTTGACAACATCTGTCTCAGTGAGACCCTTTTGGAGAATGTCTTTGTCAGCCGAAGAGTCAGTTATAGCCCCTAGTTTGCAGTCGTCTGTGAACTTGGTCAGCCATAGTCCTCCTGTGCTTGCCTGTACCTCTGAGAAGTATATGCCAAACAGGAGGGGTCCTAGGACTGATCCCTGGGGAACACCACTTGTAACCGGTTTAGAGTCAGACCTAGCTCCCACAACTCTTACCATGTGTGTTCTGTCCGTGAGCCAGTTGGCAACCCATCTCGTGACATAGGGGTTTATGTTCAGGCTGGTGAGCTTGTCTATAATACCTGAGTGAGGAATGGTGTTGAAGGCCTTTGCGAGGTCTAGGTAGGCTGTGTGGACCACCTTTCCCTTGTCTATAGCCTTGGTAACTGTCTCAAAGAAGTCCAACAGGTTTAGGAGGCATGACCTGCCCTTAACAAAGCCGAACTGGGTAGGGTCCAGTGTGTGGAGGTTCCCAATGTTTCTGTTAATGAGATCCATGATAATGCGCTCCATAGCTTTGCAGACCAAACTGTGGGAGGGTGGCCTAATGGTTAAGGTATTTGCCTTACAAACACAAGGTGCAGGGTTTGATTCTCACAAGGGATAATTGGCTAGGCTTACAATGGCTCGCAAGGGCAGTTAGCCTAGTACTAACCTATGAACTAGTCAGGCTTATAGGGCGATAGTTCCCGTGGTCCGTTGTGGCTCCACCTTTGTGGAGTGGAATAACCGTTGCTGTGCACCACTCTGTGGGCACATAGCCTATGGGTGGTGAGGCTGAGTTTAAACAGTGTGTTTAGGTGAGGGGTTAGTTCATCTTTGAGCTCATGTAGGACGCAGCCTGGGACATCTTCCGGTCCCATTGATGCTGTGTTTTTGGCTTTGGAGAGAGCTGTTTTAGCCTTAGTGTCTGTGATTTCAGGGGCACTACATTCTTCTGGAATAGTTATGGGCCCTTTTGGGGGTGGGGGGGTGAAGTTTGCACTGAACCAGTCTGCCAGGATGTGGCTATATCGGTCGGTTCAGTGTATTTTGTGCCATTCTGCAATAACTCCGAGCAGATCTGAGAATTGCCACTTAGATTCTTGACATAGCTAAAGAATGCCTTGTGGTTATCTTTGGAGTCCATGGCAATTTTTCTTTCAAAGCTAGCCTTGGATGATTTTATGAGGGAATGTAGTTTCTTGCTGATACTGATCAAGGATGTCTTCCCTTCTTGGGATTTTACTCTTTTCTGTACTAGTTTCCTCCTTCTATTGTATAACTTGTTTATGGCAGGGGTCCACCAGACTGGTTTCCTTTTCTTGGAGGAGTGAGTATTGGTTTTGTTTGGGATAGCACAATCTATGCATTCTTATAGGTGCCCATAGAATGCATTAGTAAAGGATTTTGCAGCTTGGACAGCGTATCCTTTAGCAGGGGGGCTTTGAAACTTCCCATTTTGGTCTTAAGTAATGTGAAGTTTGCTTTTGAAAAGTTTTTCACTGTGGTTTCTTTGACCGGGGGTGGTGGTGGAATGTGGATATCCAGAGTGATTAGTTTATGGTCAGATCTAACCAGCGAGGGGTTGACGTCCGTTGTGGAACACCGGTCGCCCATGTTGGTGATGACCAGGTCCAATATGTTGTCACCTCTGGTGGGGGTGTTGACCAGTTGATCCAGGGTGTTTGAGTTTATAAATTCTAGGAAATGTTGGGCAAGGGAGTTTGTACTTGAGTAGTTCTCCCAGTTAATTGAGTAATTGAAATCACCCAATGTCAGGGTGTTTGGTAGGACCTTTATGTTTCCAGGAATGCGGAGTGGTGGTCCTGGGACATGGTGGATGATCTGTATCAAGCTATAATTTGAATAGCAGTTTTGCCCATTATTAGTTGCATGTGGATGATCTCTGAAACATCGTGCTGTGCTTCTAACCTGGAGGTGTGGGTATCCTTGAAGAATATGGATACTCCCCCGCCTTTTGTATTTCGGTCCTGGTTTTGTGACCGAAATGTATGGTATGAGTTGTAGTCTGGTTGTGCTGGAGTGCTCTCTGGAGCCTTAAACCAGGTTTCTGTTACTGCACATATATCGATTTTCTCCATACTGAGGAGTGCCTCGAGTGTGTGCATTTTGAGGTTTAGACTTCTAGCATTGAGTAGCATTACCCTCAGTTTTTTGTTACTTGTGCTATTTACGTTGGTGGGTTTGTCTTTTTAGCCTTGCCTAAAAAGGCACCATGGGGGTGGCAAGAGCCTTAGCCAGTATTCGAAAGCCTAAGGGTGACAGGTGAAAGCCGTCTCTAGCGAAGCAGCGTGGCTTGTCGAACATGTCTTCCAGGGTTGCCAGATTTCCTATTGGACAGGGCGGGACAAAGTGAAGAGCAAAAAAAAAAAAGGTCTTTCATACATAAATGAATGACAAGGACTGCATGTAGTCGCTGTTTTTAATGAGATGTATTACTCAAACCAAATATGTAAATAAGTACATACATACAGTTATTATGCATTACAACATTACAAACAGTCACATATTAATTAGATACCTTCTAAACATTTTAGTTAAATTCTAATTATAAACATGTATAATCAAACCTCATACATGGAATTAACTACATATACATAATAGTCACACAGTAACAATAATAATAACAATAGTACGCTTTGAACATTTGCAGGAATCACAGTTATTATGCATTGCAAACAGTCACATATTCATTAGATACCTTGTAAACATTGTAGTTGCATTCTAATTATAAACATGTATAATCAAACCACATACATGGAATTAACTACATATACATAATAGTCACACAGTAACAATAATAATAACAATAGTACACTTTGAACATTTGCATGAATCACAGTTATTATGCATTGCAAACAGTCACATATTCATTAGATATCTTGTAAACATTGTAGTTGCATTCTAATTATAAACATGAATAATCAAACCACATACATGGAATTAACTACATATACAGAATACTCACACAATAATAATGACAGCAATACCGTAGTCCACCTTTGAATTAATATTTTGATTTAAATCCACAAAGTTATATAATAACAGCTTTATTACAAGTACTTTTCACAGCTTTTAGCTTGTTTCAAAATATATTCACCATCTTTAGTTGATAAAAATTTTCTAAAGTCTTTACAAGTGTAATTAAAATTTTGTTTGACCATTAATTCAGCTTCCACAGTCTTTAACAACAATCTGTTTCTCTCCTTTCTCCAGGCTGCACTCTTTAGACTAAATATTCTCTCACAAATTGCATTGGAATGTGGAATTGAGAGTATGTGGGCCACGATTTTGTACAAATTACTGCAAGCAGGATGATCTTTAAAAAATATTATCCATTTCTCATCTATTGTTTTTTTTCTCATTTGCTTCAGTCATACTCAGTACAAACTTGTTTAATAAACAGACATCTTCATATAGAAGGTCAGTATTGCACGTAATATTAAATAATTTTGTTAATTCTTCAATTGACGGGAATTGATTTTACATTTGGTTTTAAGGATAAGACATTAATGCATTGAAATTTGTTACTTTCAAAGTCAAACCATTTCTGTAGGTATTTTATCGCTGTGTCAAAAAATGTCTGTGCATCATTTTTGAAACGGGATTTTTTGATGTCATCACTGCATTTTAGTAACATTGTTCTAGCAATTCTTCCATAAAAGGCATCATTTTTTTTTTGACTGAGTGACTGCAATACGCCGTTCATTATTTCAAAAACATCAATTATTAAAACATCATTGCTTTGAAGTTTTGTTAACGCATTCTGAATAATACTGCATGCATTTGCAATAAACCCCAGGTATGCTAATGCCAATTCATCACTGAAAAACAATTCAAGAATTTCAGATTTGGATTTTTGACTCAGAAAGTACAATCGTATTGGCTCAAAATTTTTTATTAACCGCTCAATTGCGGGCATCAAAGTGAGCCATCGAGTCGGCACATGGCATAACATTTCAGACCACTCTACTTCTA
Organism: Protopterus annectens; assembly: GCF_019279795.1. Lineage (NCBI taxonomy): Eukaryota > Metazoa > Chordata > Ceratodontiformes > Protopteridae > Protopterus > Protopterus annectens. Next base: position 1,083,401,461 of record NC_056733.1, on the reverse strand, counting down.
GCCATTCGAATAATTCTTTCAGTTGTACGACTCTTTTGTTGATTTAACTAAATTCATTATAAATTTTTATAATGATCGACTCTATATCAAAAGTTAAAGTTTGTGCAGCTTTTTTAGCAGTATTATGTAGTATGTGACAATTACACCCAATTCCAATTATATTTGAATTAAGGTCTTTTAATTCTGTAAAGACGCTTTGTTTTTTACCAAAATTGACGTTAGCATTGTCGGCGCAGAAAGCTGTTACATTTTGTATTTTTAAATTATTATCTTTTAAAGCCGTTGTTATAGAATCTGCTATACTAACTGATGTCTCGCTTTCCAGTGAGTAGAAGGTTAATAATTTTGTTTGAATGCCCTGTTCTTTGTGAAAATACCGAACAATTAATGGGAAGGTTTTTATATTGCCTTTATTTGACGCGTCGGTACTCACAGAAAATGGCTGGTCATCTTGCAATTCTTTCAAAATAATTATTTTTGATTCAGGTGCAAGCACACGTGTAATAATTTTTGTTGCTTTAGTTCTACCACAACAATATTTTTTTGATATTGTTGAATCTGGGAACAAACAAGAAAAGAGCAATCCTGCACAGTCACTGGAAATGTAACTGTGTGAATGCTTCACAGTGTGAAAACAAAAAGCTGTTTCTACAGCAATAATATCATCTTCTTCCTTTGAATTTTTTGTCATGAAAAATGTTGTTATTTTGGTGGACGTCGAAGCTGATGAAATATTGTTGGTGTGCGCAGTAGACTTCATATGTCGTTTGATGTCATTTTCACCACCATGTCCAATTGAAAATGACATATTATTGCACATCGAGCATATAGCATATCCTTCTCGTCCTTCTCGTAACCAGGAATATTTTTTCATCCAATCAGTGTTGAATTTCACAAGCCTTTTTATTTTCTTTGAAGGAGTATTATCAACATCTTCGGAAGTACTCATCTATAGAATGATGAAAAGTTTTTACATGTTAAGATATTTTTAATAGAATGTAGAAATCAACTATGAACAAGCAAGAAATGCCAGGCTGGGTCTTGTAAACTCAACAAAAAAGTTGTAAAATAACACCACTAAGAACAGAGACAGAGTCCGACTCCAAGTTGATTTCACTTTTTAGTGGAGTTAAACTGCAATAGTCGCTATTCGATGTTTCTTAATGTAAAACTGGTTTTGAGAGCTCAAGTGTAGTACCAGATGCTTTACAACAAAAGACAGAACTCCTGCAGTAAGATGATCCTTAGAAATAAGTTCATAGACTTCTGCATAGAAAACCTTTGCAAAACCCAAAAGTTTTTGCAGTATCAGAGGAGGTTAGGATGTACCACGGTACCTCACCAGATTTGTATAACTGGAGCTGTAAACACCCTAGAGGTTTCCAACAAAGAGAATTCTACATTTAAAATCTTTAAGCTACCAGAAAAGACTAAAAGCACTGTCTCCCTGGCCTTGAGTGTCTTACAGACTCTTCAGAGGAAATCAATACCTTGCCTTCCACACAGTCAGGCGACCCAGCAGTCAAAGACCTTTTGTACCTTCACAAATCAAACAATCCCAAAAATATCAGAACATCAGATCTAAACCAGCTTTAACAGAGCAGTAACACAAGGTGGAGAGACAAATTAGTTACTCAGAATTTTCAAAACCTCTGGAATAGACTCGCTCTTCAGATAAATCAGTTTAACACACCACCTTCTTTCAAATGGGACCTGGATAATTGAATAAGTATTCATAAATTCAACCTAGGCATGACTGGCACATGACAACCCTCCTCGAAAAGGGGGTTACACAACTTACAATAATCTACAGTGGGGAACTGACATGGCATAATGGTGCAAGAGTAAGACTCAGTAGCCTTAAACTTCTTGTGATAACATTAAATGCACTTAAATGGGGAAGACATCCCTGATCAGTATCAACAAGAAACTTTATTCTCTTGTAAAATCATCCAAGGCTAGCTTCAAAAGAAAAATCGCCATGGACTCCAAAGATAACCACAAGGCATTCTTTAGCTATGTCAAGAATCTAAGTGGCAATTCTCAGATTTTCTCAGAGTTGGTGCCGAGAAATACACTGAACCAACCGATATAGCCAACATCTTGGCATACAGGTTCAGTGCAAACTTCACCCCCCAAAAGGGCCCATAACTATACCAGAAGAATGCAGTGCCCCTGAAATCACAGACACTCAGGTTAAAACAGCCCTCTCCAAAGCCAAAAACACAGCATCAATGGGACCGGATGGTGTCCCAGGCTGCGTCCCCTCCTATCCTACACAAGCTCAAAGATGAACTAACCTCTCATCTAAACACACTGTTTAAACTCAGCCTCTCCACAGGCTGCATGCCCACAGAGTGGTGCACAGCAATGGTTATTCCGCTCCACAAAAGTTGGAGCCACTCACAACAGAACCTGGGAACTATCGCCTCTATAAGCCTGACTAGCTTGGTATGCAAAGCTATGGAGTGCATCATCATGGATCTCAGTAACAGAGACATTGGGAACCTCCAAACACTGGACCCTACCCATTTTGGCTTTGTTAAAGGCAGATCATGCCTCCTAAACCTGGTGGACTTCTTTGAGACAGTTACCAAGGCTATAGATGAGGGAAGGGTGGTCCACACAGCCTACCTAGAGCTCACAAAGGCTTTTGACACCATTCCCCACTCAGGTATTTTATAGACAAGCTCACCAGCCTGAACATAAACCCCTGGAGCTAGGTCTGACTATAAAGCGGTTACAAGTGGCATTCATTCCCCAGAGCCTTAGGACCCCTCCTGTTCAGCATATACTTCTCAGAGGTACAGCCTACTGTTTCACTTGTCTCGAGGTGTATTCAGATTTAATGAAGATGGATACACCTCCATCTTTGGTTCTTTCACACTTGTTTTGGGTTCTGAATGTGTGAAAGGAATTGTAACCTTGTATGGCTGGGGTGCTCTCTGACTTTAAACCAAGACCTGAGCTGACCTTTTGTATAAAGTGTATAAAGGCCTGTTGCACTTGCATTGCTACTTTGTACTAGTTTTTGGACCTTTGGCATCAGACAAAAACCTTCAGATGACCGTAGTTTATCTGCCAGATGTATCACTTACACTGTCACACTATTATGCAATTTGTTCTCCAGCTCCACTCCAGCCAGGCAAAATTGTATATAACATTACCAAATGCATTGCTAATGTCTAAGTAGGCTAAATACAGCATTGCTTTTCTGGTGGTAAACCATGTAATGTCCTAATTTCCAGACAATGAACTATGTTTATTCTGGCATAAGTTAACCGTTCTGTCCCAAATTCATGTTTCATGCTTCATTTTATACCATATCATCAACTTACAGTCTTACACCTTTTAGTAATGATGAATCACATTCACATGTGAACTGTCACTCAGGTCACTACTTTTTAGCTTCTGTCTTGCTCTTAGGTTCATAGGTTCATAGGTTCATACTAGGCTATCTGCCCAAGGGCATTTATAAGCCTAGCCCATAGTTATGTGGCTTTCGCCACCCCTTTAGTTTGAATAAAAACTATGCCTATCATTTTGCTGTGCCTCTGTCAAGCAGTGACACTGAAGTAATCCCTGGGGTATATCTGCAATCTCCCATCCATTGGTCAAGATTCCTCTTGAACAAGGCCAGAGAGGTGCTCTGCCTCACATGTACCGGGATTTTGTTCCACAGCATAGGGAGTCTCTGGGTGATGAATCTGTCCCTCCAGCACGTTCTATTTATAACCGTGTCAAGGTTTAAGTCTCCGCCCTTGTGGTTCTGAGGGATCTAGATTTTTGAGGTGAAGCATATTCATCAAATCTGGGTTTGACATGGCCTTATATGTCAGGCACAGGTCACCTCTGAGCAAGCGGTATGAGACTGAATAGAGCTGGAGTTCTTTCAGTCGGGCAGCATAAGACATATTTTTGAGACCCTTTATCCTTTTGGTGAGGAACTTTTGGGGCCTTTCAAGCTGCAGCAGGTGTCTGGTCAGATACATTCGAACGGGCATTGTACTCAATCATAGGTCTAATGAGTGATGAGTACAGGGGACGATGACCTCCCTTGATCTAGATGTGAATCCCTTCATGATCAGGTGGGCGATATAGAAGGTTTTCCTAACTACTTTAGCAACATGAGTGTCAAACGAAAGGCTACTGTCAACCTGGGTCCCCAGATCCCTGATGACTTTTTCTGTGCTCAGTGGATTGCCACCTATATGGTAGCTAGGGGTAACCTTGTTTTTCCCGAAGGGTATGACTATGCATTTCTTGGCGTTTAACTTCAGGCCATGGCTCTGGCACCAGTTATCCGTTTCTGTGAGGCCCTTCTGGAGGATATCTGTGTCAGATGTGTTTTCGACTATGGCCCAGTTTGCAGTCATCTGCAAACTTTGTCAGCCATAACCCTCCTGTGTTTGCTTGTACTTCAGAAAAGTAGATGCCGAACAAGAGTGGACCCAGGACTGAGCCCTGTGGGACACCACTTGTGACAGGCTTTGAGTCTGACATGGCTCCAGCAACTCTGACCCTGTGGGTTCTGTCACTTAGCCAGTTTGCAACCCATCTTGTGATGTATGGGTTTACATTCAAGCTGATGAGTTTTTCGATGATACCTGAGTGGGGTATTGTGTCAAGGCCTTTGCCAGGTCGAGGTAGGCTGTATGGACTGCCTTTCCTCATCAATGGCCTTGGTGACTGTCTCAAAAAGTCAACCAAGTTTAAGAGGCAGGATCTGCCTTTGACAAAGCCAAACTGGGTTGGATCCAAAGTCTGCAAGTTCCCTATGTCTTTATTTATGAGTTCCATTATGATCCTCTCCATGGCTTTGCAGATGAGGCTTGTCAAGCTAATGGGGCGGTAATTTCCAGGGTCTGTGGAGGCACCGCCCTTATGAAGTGGGACCACAGTCGCCGGCGCCACACCTTGGGTACGTATCCTGAGGTGAGGCTAAGATTAAACAGCTGTCCTAACTGTGGGTTTAATTCCTCGTTGAGTTCGTTGAAGCACACAGCCCGGACACCATCCGGTCCCATGGATGCTGTGTTTTTGCCTTAGTGAGGGCAATTCTCACCTGGGCGTTGGAGATGTTTGGGGGCTACAATCCTCTGGAATAGATATCTCTCCTTTGGGGAGAAGTTTGCACTGAACCTGTCAGCCAGTATGTTGGCAATGTGTGTAGGTTCAGTAATTTTCACATCATTTTGAACTAATTCTGAGCATATCTGGGAGTTTCCTCCTAGGTTTCTAACATAGCTAAAGAAGGCCTTATGATTGTCTTTAGAGTCCTTGGCGATTTTTCTCTCAAAATTCGCCTTGGATGATTTTATGAGAGCTCTTAGTTTTTTACTTATAATGATCAAAGGTGTCTTACCTTTCAAGGATTTTGCTCTATCTTGTAGTAGCTTCTTCGTTTTGTTGTAGAGCTTGTTTATGGCTGGGGTCCACCAGACTGGACGTTTGCCTTTGGTACAGAGAGTCTTAGTTTTGTTTGGGATTGCCTGATCCATGCAGTCCTGTAGGTGCTGCTAGAAGGCATTTGTAAGTGATTCAGCGGTTTGAGTAATGTTTACCACTGGCTCAGGGGCCTTAAAGGAGACCACACTAGTTTTTAGAAGTGTGAAATCGGCTTTTGAGAAGTTTTTCACTGTGGTCTTTTTTGTTTCAGGTGGGGCGGGATGAGGACCTCCAGCGAGATTAGTTTATGATCTGATCTCACCAGTGAGGGTATACTTCGGTGTTGAACATTTTGATCCCATGTTCGTGATGATGAGATCAAGTATGTTTTCTCCTCTTGTGGGGATGGTGACTAGTTGTTCCATGGCATTTGAGTTTATGACCTCCAGGAATCTTTGGGTTAGAGTGTTCGGGCTTGAGTAGTGTTCCCAGTCTATATTAGGGTAGTTGAAGTCACCTAGTATGATGGTGTTTGGAGATACATTTATCCCCTCCAATGTTTTCAGGAAGGCCATGTGAGGTTCCTGAGTTTGAGAGGGTGGCCTGTAACATGCTACAAATTGCAGAGCAATCTTGCCTATGGTTAATTGCACCTGGATGGTCTCCGATGCATCGTGCGTTGCCACCAACCTTGAGGTGTGGGTGTCCTTTATGAATATGGACACCCCCCTCCTTTCTTGGTGTTGTCCGGATTTTGGGGCCGGAACGCATGATATGAGGTGAAACCTGTTAGTGCTGGGGTGCTCTCAGGAGCCTTGAACCAGGTTTCTGTCACAGCACAGACATCGATGTTCTCCATATTGAGAAGGGCCTCGAGCGTGCATCTTGAGATTGAGACTTCTGGCATTGAGCAGCATTACCCTTAGTTTTTTCCTTTTTGGTGTTCTAGGGTGGTAGGTTTAGAATTTGAGCCTTGCCTAAAAAAGGCACTATGGGGGTGGCAAGAGCCTTTGCCAATATCCGGAAGCCCAGGGATGACAGGTGCAAGCCGTCCCTTGGCAGCGTGGCTTGTCCAGCATGTCATCCCAGGCAGACAGACATTGATCCCTTTGAATGACACCAGAATTTAAGCCAATTATTAAAGCTGATCATCTTATCACTGTATTGTGGCATCATTCTAGGTGAAGGTAGGATACTGCTCAAGGTCAGGGTCATACCTGCCTGGGCTACATAATCAGAGAGCTCCTCGATGTCCCTTTTCATGTAGTCCAAGGAGTGCGTCTCAGGTCGTTGACACCAGCGTGGACAATGACTGAGTCGTACTTGTACCTGCTGTTGAGAGACCTGAGTGCTTGCGTTATGTGGCGGATTCTAGCGCCCGACAGGCAGCTTACTGTGACCTTCTCTTTACTCAGTCTGGTGAGCGGACGCCAGTGTGTCTGACTATGGAATCACCAATGACAAGTGTGTCTGGCATTTTGTTTGGCCTTAAGGACTGTGACTGTTTGACACTCTGACTGTGTGGTCTATGTGTTGCATGTGTTGGGTCGTGAGGTGGTAGTTGTTTGGGTGTCTGCTTTGGTGGCCTCTGCTGTTTTGGTAAATTTTTGATCAGAGCCTCCGAGTATGTCTTTGTGTGAGTATGTGTATGATTTGAAGTTGTGATGGTACCATGTGTGACTGGGTATGTATTGTGTGTGGTTACCTTCTCCTCCTGTCTGGTCTTGCCAGTCCTATGTTGAGAGAGCTCAGCCTCCAATTTGGCCGTATAGTTGCATCTCGCATGTATTTGTGTTTTGTGGGAGAAGGAGAGGATTGTCTGTGTACATGAGGCAATTGTAACATTGCCTCAATATTCCCAGGTTCACCAGTTGAGCTGGAGAGGACACTAGCAACTGATCCTCGACATACTAGAAGTAGTAGATAAAGAGACTTTCAAAGGACTCGGGAAGTGGGTTTTAGGCTGGTGGGGTACTATCTATAATAAGAGTGCTTTATCAAGGTGCAAGTACTGTAGGAGTAAGTGCTAGGCTTTACAGATAGAGAATAGTCTACTTGGGAATCAAGTAGAGATGAACTTTTCAGTTATAGGATATGCTGGTTAGATCAGCAGTACAGCTCGAGGAAGGTAGTTCTAAGGGAAAATTGGAAGAGTGGAATTTAGATGGCCCAAATAGTTTAACCTTGTTTAACCGCCGCTGCTCTTGTGTGCAACAGTGGTAACTCCACGCTAAATCGCGCTTATGCGCGTTTAGCGTGTTTTATAGCAGGGGGCTGAAGGGAGCTAGGAATTGGCCCAAAACGACCAATGGACTACTAGTTTCTGGCTGAAACTTCACCAAATCGGACAAAAAGGCCGCTCAGTGCTTCCCACTCCCACTGGTAAGCAAAGAAACTTCCCTCCTTCCTAATAAGGCAATGGATCAGTAACAGGAACTAAAAACAAAGCCCAGGGATCAGCAACTTTGAAACTGGACTACTCTAGTTCAGTAAGGCGGGAAAACAAGAGATTTTTTTGTTTTTTTACAGAGACAAGGAAAAAAACAGACAGTAAATGCTATAAATGCAGTAAATCGGCTAGCGCACTTTAGTGTGTAGCCTACAGAAACAATTTGCAACAATTAGTAACTTAAAGTGCAATAAACAGTGTAAAATGCAGAAATCACTTAAAGTAGCAGTAAAACAGGCGAAATGCAGTCGCTAGCTTAAATAACAGTGGGAAAGCCACAAAAAATACTTATATCTGGTAGAAAGTCACTCTTTTAGCTCTCTGCTGCTTGGATCACTCTGCAGGCCACCACGAGGATCTGTGCTGATGTGGTACAAGCTGGAAAACGCGTGTTTAGCGTGTTTTATAGCAGGGGGCTGAAAGGAGCTAGGAATTGGCCCAAAACGACCAATGGACTACTAGTTTCTGGCTGAAACTTCACCAAATCGGACAGAAAGGCCGCTCAGTGCTTCCCACTCCCACTGGTAAGCAAAGAAACTTCCCTCCTCCCTAATAAGGCAATGGATCAGTAACAGGAACTAAAAACAAAGCCCAGGGATCAGCAACTCTGAAACTGGACTACTCTAGTTCAGTAAGGTGGGAAAACAAGAGATTTTTTTTGTTTTATTACGGAGACAAGGAAAAAACAGACAGTAAAGGCTGTAAATGCTGTAAATCGGCTAGCACTTTAGTGTGTAGCCTACAGAAACAATTTGCAACAATTAGTAACTTAAAGTGCAATAAACAGTGTAAAATGCAGAAATCACTTAAAGTAGCAGTAAAACAGGCGAAATGCAGTCGCTAGCTTAATAACTGTGGGAAAGCCACAAAAAATACTTATATCTGGTAGAAAGTCACTCTTTTAGCTCTCTGCTGCTTGGATCACTCTGCAGGCCACCACGAGGATCTGTGCTGAGTTGGTACAAGCTGGAAAACGCGTGTTTAGCGTGTTTTATAGCAGGGGGCTGAAAGGAGCTAGGAATTGGCCCAAAACGACCAATGGACTACTAGTTTCTGGCTAAAACTTCACCAAATCGGACAGAAAGGCCGCTCAGTGCTTCCCACTCCCACTGGTAAGCAAAGAAACTTCCCTCCTCCCTAATAAGGCAATGGATCAGTAACAGGAACTAAAAACAAAGCCCAGGGATCAGCAACTCTGAAACTGGACTACTCTAGTTCAGCAAGGCGGGAAAACAAGAGATTTTTTTTTTTTTTTTTTTTACAGAGACAAGGAAAAAAACAGACAGTAAATGCTGTAAATCGGCTAGCGCACTTTAGTGTGTAGCCTACAGAAACAATTTGCAACAATTAGTAACTTAAAGTGCAATAAACAGTGTAAAATGCAGAAATCACTTAAAGTAGCAGTAAAACAGGCGAAATGCAGTCGCTAGCTTAATAACTGTGGGAAAGCCACAAAAAATACTTATATCTGGTAGAAAGTCACTCTTTTAGCTCTCTGCTGCTTGGATCACTCTGCAGGCCACCACGAGGATCTGTGCTGAGTTGGTACAAGCTGGAAAACGCGTGTTTAGCGTGTTTTATAGCAGGGGGCTGAAAGGAGCTAGGAATTGGCCCAAAACGACCAATGGACTACTAGTTTCTGGCTGAAATTGCACTCACTAAAGAACTCCATTTGCCATTACCTTCTGGATCCGATGGAATAATACCAAGTTGAAACTTATTTTTTTTCCTCTTTTCAAATTACACTTCTTAGTTACACTTACACATCATACATGGCACTGCATAGCATTCCAAATATTCACTAACTAACTAACTACTCTGCCCACATTCCTTCCGTAACTCAATATTGCCCCCCCGGCCTGGGCTGGCCTGGCCTGGCCCATGGCCCACCCCATTTCCACATCCCTGTACCAACAGCAAAGTACTAGTCTGTTACTTAGTTATGTGACTGCAAACAAACACACAAAAAATTGAAAGTTCTATACATACTTTACATAGCAATAGCATATGATAGATAGCCTACTGTCCAGCATATTGGAAATATATGACAGCAGAGTAAGTTACAACAACAAGTATAAACAGCGTAAACAGCGTAAAGAAACAAATATCTTTGGTAGCATTTTTTTCTGTGTGTGGCTGGCAGACGGGGTCACGGGCCCCTGCCTGGCCTGCTGCAGAAATGGAGCTGCTGCTGCAGTAATCTGTGTCCAGTAAATAGAAGACAATGGTTAAGAAAGGACAAGAGAAGGACCTGGAAACTAATTATTTTATTCACTGAAGTATAGTTATATTGTGCACTGATGAGACTGAGAGACAAGTTAAACCAAAGACAAAACCAAAGACAAAACATTGAATTCTGTACAAAAGGTTGAATGAAAACCCCTGTGTTTCCGACTATATAATTATGTTTCAGCAATGGCTAGGTTTGTATAACGTGCTTACACCGTAGCACTAGCATCTAATTGGAGATGACAGGTTGACAGCTATATTTATTATATTCACTTTCTCATTTTGCCGTTTAAATGATCTGATCTAGTCACCATTCACCTTACATTATTTTGTTTTCACCGTTGTTAAAAAACACGGTGTGTTGTGTGACTGAGGTGTGATGGTAGCATAGGCATTTAGCTTTCATTTGTATGACATTTTTTAGTGTGAGTAAAACTGGGGGTGTAAACTAAGGTTCTCTAATACTAAAGGAAGAGAGAGTCACAGTTTATGATATAGAGTAGGGAAACACTGGTCAGTGGATAGGAGTTTGTTCTAAGGTATATGTAAAGAGCACTTAGTTTTGTGAAATGACCACGTGTATTTGAATGCTTAAGCCTTTCATTGAGGGTATTTTTTGCAATACAGAAGAGGAATGCTGTCCAGAAAACTGCACTGTCCAGGGTGGGACTGGGAGGAAGGGCTACATATCTGAAGCTGATGCGTAATTTTCCAAAATCTCACTTATCTGCCTAAAATTGCCAGCAGCAGGAAAAGTAAAGGATGACAGCCCTGCAAAAGACACTAGTACCCAGATATTACTACCTTTTAGATATGCTGTGTTCAAATATGTGATAAGAATTATTTGTAGTCATTTCCAAATCGTGTTTCAGTAGTTATACTTACAAATAGAGTTGACACCTTTTGTGGTGGCTGAAACTGGACCGGGGACACACCCCTTTAATCTCCTCAATCCCACCTATCTCTCCCCTCTCTGCCCACTTTTCACCGAGTTTTTGATGTCATATGCACATCGGGGGGGGGGGGGTCTTTTTTTCCTGGTTTGCAATGCTTTTTTTTTTATATATAATAAAGAAAAAAACAGTGAATCTGCATCTGCCGATTGAACGAACTCAGACAGCCTGTTTGTTTTTTAAACATAATACCAGAGTTTGTACAGTGTTTTCTGGACTACTGGGCAATTGTTTTGCTTTCTGGATAGTTGGGAAGAAAACCAACAACAAGTGGCAACTCTACTTACAATGTGGGTAGAAAAGCTCATGAAACTCTTGACACCCAGCTCTTCCATCATCTGCTGATAATTCTCATGAATAATTAATTAACCATTTCAGTACGCTGTTCTTAAAAGATCCAAGTCCAACCCTTAATAGTCTGAGCTGTTGCCACTAACTGCGATACAGAGCTGATGCTGATGCCACAGCCACTATACAATGGATCCTGTTCCTACCCAGAAGACCAATGGGGAAGTATTTTATTTACTTGCTGCAGCTGTTAAGAGGCATCAATAACACAACACTATGTTTGCATACAGGACATTTATTAAAACAAAAGACACAGAATGCTAAAATTCTTGGCAAACAATGCTAACCTGATGAGCTACCACCACACTTCTGGATTCATAGCATCCCTGAAGTCAGTGTACATAAATCTGCTTACATGACAGCACTCCTATACTATGGACCATGATATTCTACCTTCTCTTGCATAACTGCCTTGTTGTGGAGTGAGGCATTTGTGACTGAACTATATTGCTGAACAGGTGTTACTACAGGTTCAACCTTTGTCCTTTTTCCGGTAAAAAAAAAAAAAATATATATATATATATATATATATATATATATATATATATATATATATATATATATTGCCTGCTCATATTTCAGTATGTGATCTCTTGTTCATTTACTATACAATACTTGCATAAGTAACATACATAAGGTAAATGCACACTCATTCATCACCATAAAATAACAAAATTAATGCTTTTAAAGAAAAATTCGATCTGATTTGACTGAAATGTATGGTCTGTGTATAGATCAGGCCTATATTTTATTTTGTTTATAACTGGGCATAGCTTTCAGTGAATCTGTTTTTTTTCCAATAAATGAAAATAATGTACATAAGTATAAATTTATGAGGCCATGAAGCCTAGACCCTTTAATATAGCTGCAAAGTCTGTGCATTGTCTGTCTATACTGTAATAATGCCTTTTACTGCTGCAATTCGCTGTTTTTATTAGGTGCTCTGAAGTCTTTGCTTTGCCATTCTTTACTGTGACAAGTAAACTGCACAGTCGCTCCTAAAAGTAAGCCTAATACAGAACACTACAGTCACAACATGAAGTACTACTGCCAATGCGCAGCTCAATAATATTAACTCAAGTTACTCACTGTGAATTTTGTGAAAGTGTAGCTCACTCAGTCGTCGACTCGTCGTAGTTGCTTGCAACTTGCTAGTAGTAGTAGCACATTGGCATCGATCATTCGCAGACTCGTCGCATGACACAGCAGAGCAGTCGCAGTCAGAAGAGCCCTTATCACGCCCACCCACGCACAGGATGACGAAAAAAAGGGTACGTATATACGTACAAGACAAGCGCACAGCCCAGTCAGCCACTGGCATACAGGAAGTCACACACACTTCTTCGTCGCCAATTCGCCGTCGGGATTTGTACATCTTAAACGGGACCCGGGATTTCTGTGGTGATCTCGGGATAATCCCGCTGAAATAGGGACGTCTGGCAACCCTGATGTTATCCCAGGGTGACAGACACTAGATCCCCTTTGAATGACACCAGAAACTTAGCCAATTGTTGAAATTATTCATTTTTTCTGTATACCGTGTTATTCTTGGTGAGGGCAAGATGCTACTCAGGGTCAGGGTCATACCGGCCTGGGCTACGTGATCAGAGAGCTCCGCCATGTCTCTCTTCATGTAGTCCAGGGAGGTACGGCTCAGTTCGTTCACACCAAAAAACATGGACAATGACAGAGTCATGTTTGTACTTGTTCTGGAGTGACCTGAGTGCTTGTGTTATGTGGCGGATCCTGGCACCCGACAGGCAGCTAACAGTAACCTACTCCTTGTTTAGCATAGTGAGTGGAACGTCAGTGTGCCTGAGTCCCCTATTACTAATGTGTTGGGTATGTTATTTTGCCTTAAAGGCTGTGATTGTATGGCACACTGGTTTTGTGAAGTATGTGTTTCATGGTTTGTGTTGGGGGGTGGAGGTTGCTTGGATGTCTGCTTTGGAGGTCTCTGTTGCTTTTGCAGATTTTTATTTAGAGCCTCCAAGTATGTTTTCGTGCTGAATACCTGGTACAGGTTTCCTCATTTTGACATTTTCAGTCTAAGATTTTTCTTTTCTCCTTTGTATTTTTTTGAAGTTTGCCGAGTTCTGCATTAGTTATTTTGAATGGTCATAGTTTAGCACACCCTTTCTTGTTCCGTAATAGTATAAATTAGGCAAGCCTCAATTAAATTTAATTAGGTAATCAGTTCTAACATGCCAGACATGCTTTCTTTTCCAGCAGAGATTTTAATGGTATATACTCCAACTCACTCTGAAACATTCTGTATGTCATAGCTGCAGAGAAGTCTAGCCTTACACATTCTGACCATAGCACAAATTAAGCTCATGTAGCTTTTCTACTTGTTGCATCTGTTAATAAGTATATACAGAAGGTATTTTTTTTTTTTTTTTACTTTAAATGAATTTAACACTGATGGTTAGGATCCTGTCTCAGAAGACGTGTAATGTTCCATATGCCTACATGCAGCCTATATTTAAAAAAGGAGAGAGAGAGAATGATGAGGTCATTTGTATGATGAGGTCATTTTTAGAAATAATGACAATAGACAATGTCAAGAACTTTGGTGCCTATGAGTTGCTGATTATGGTCTTTGTTGTGGGGTGCATCTTCCAGTTCCTTTTGTACTGTGAGAGATGACCATGCTGTGCAAGACATGTACCCTTTTAAGATTATTTGTGCTTTTCTGGGTTATCCTTTCTATATAAAATTTTCTTGCTGTAGCTGACAATGATTAATATCAATGTACGTGTAGTCATTTCACAGTTTTTTGTAAAAACATCATTTTGGAAAACCACTACTATAAAGAATTCAGACAAAATTTTGCAATTGACAAAGTCTAGTTCAACTACGATTAACTAAAATGCCTTCTTGGAACAATAAAAAAAAATGTAAAGTAAAATAAAGAATAAATAGCTTTCAGTGAAATTGTTTAAAAATAAACTGCAGTTTTCCTGCCAAAATATCATTAAATTGTGCACATGATTAAGCTTTTAGCTTATAACTCAGAATGTCCATTTTAACAGACCAAACCTGGAGTAGATTTCCAGCATTGAAAAATAAGTGCCACCAATACAAGGATAACTTTCCTAATTCAGTCTAGCGCTAATAATACCTAATAGCCAAAATGTAATGTTAAAATTGACAGATGGGGTGTAACCAGCCAATACAGTATGTATTTCACAGTTTGTATATGTGATTTCATTTGCAAGATAGAATTCTTGCATTACATGCTTCATAGTGCTTTGATTTTATTGTGTATAGCCATGGTGGTGCAGCGGTAGCATTGTTGCCTCACAGTAAGAGGTTCTCCCGTTCGATTCTCGGCTGGCGCGCCTTCTTGTGTGGAGTCTGCATGTCCTCCCCGTGGTCGAGTGGCATTCGAAAGACATGCGTAGAATGGACATGCCTTCGCTGAAGGTTGGGCGTTGAGCTGGCACCTCGGCACCCGTAAAAAAATCTACTGCCAATCATTAGCGGACCAGAGTTCTGCTCTGGCGATCCCTAACCGGGAAAAGCCGAAAGAAGAACAGTGCTTTGATTTTATTCACTCTGTTTTTCTACCTTAGCAGCTGGTTCTGTAATTGTTATTGTTTTGCCATGGTTGGTTCAGCTTGAGTTTACCCTACAAATGGAAACCGTAATGATCTAACATCTGTTGCCCTCAGCAATCAGTCACCTTTGTAGTTTTCCTTTTCTGAGATCTATAATTCTTGCATTCTATACTTCCTACTTGTGGCGGTGGGTGACACATGTTTTCCTCAATGTGCATGTCATGACATCATGCACTAAGCTAGGAACGCTTGCTGTGCCCCTGTTTTCGCCACCTTTCTACTTGCTTCCGCAGTTAGAACATCCAGACTTATGTTTGTCATGGGAAAGTTCCCACATTTGATCTTGAAAACCTCCGTGTGCTTGCGGGTCATAAAGTGGACCCAACACTAGTACTGTCTTTATTACCTGAACCAAGAACACAGCATGAAAACATGCAACAAATTCCAACACTTTAGCCTATCCAGCTGAAAATGAAGGGGTGAAAAACTCAAAGATTAATTTGACTATTTATAAGACATCAGAGGTGGAGGGTATTCATCATGAGGATTGACAGGAGTTTCCCCTGCATGATCCCAGATAGAACTCAGAGTGCAGAAAAATGGTAAAGGATCTGGGAGCCTGGCATCGGCCAAAATCTACTCTTTCAAGGCCTGCTTAAAAAATCAGGCTTCTGCATATTGTTTGCTCATTCAGAGGGTGGTGACTGTAAAACATCTAGACTTCCACCTTCTGGGACAAGACTCAGGAAGTTAGCAACCCCAAGCACACTTGAGCACCTGAATCAACATAGAAGCCAGCTTGTTTGCTCAAGTCTGGGCTCCATTTCCCCACACTAAGAGCTCTTTGACTTGACTCCGCCAACTTTCCTTGTATCTTCCCTGAGCTAAGCTAGTCAGACTGAGTAGTGTTGAGAACTGTCATGTTTCCTCTGGTGGGACCTTGATGGGTTGAACATGCCAGAAGTATGAACATTCTTTGATGTCTTCTGGGAGTTTAGATTGATGAGTTGGAAAATAGCTCCCCCAAAGAGATTTCTGTTTTGGAAAAAGACTTCTGCAGTCCAGACCAGTCTTCCTTTGCTTCCTCCTTGGAAGAGACTTAGTCGGTATCTGGTGAAGATAAACTGGCAAAAAGAACCCACATAGTTAAAGTAGCAGGTGCTGTCTTAGAAAGGAAGAAAAGTGTAACTAGCCGTGTGCCTCATGGTTTGGTGCTGTTTGGGATTTACTTCTGTGACTTCCAAATAAGTCAAGCTCTAAGGCTAGTGAAATTTGCTGATGACTGTAGGTTGTTGTTATTGTCATATCACATCTTGATACTGCATCCTTTCAACAAGGACTAAACCTTAGAAAACCAGTTGTGTACCGAAAAAAGGTTAAGCATTGTTGCTTTTGGCATAAACGTCTAATTCCAGCCTGCAACATAGTGGGATCTCACTCCAAACACATACATGTATCATAGGTCTTGGGACCTTGGTCAACAGCTTCCTTTTTTTCACCACCATGCAATATCAGTAGTCAAGAAATCCTTTTAGGCACAACCGATAACATCTTCTGACCTGGGTGAGGTGCCTTTAGTTATCATCGTTCTATACTGCACCAGTTACTGATTGGTATGTAGGCACATCAAGTTAAAAGGGTCCCAGTGGTTCCTGACTAAAAAGATTACTGGCCTAAAGACCCTTGGATACCAAGACTGACTGACTTATTCCTATCTCTGTAATACGTCTCTTAAAGGTTCTTACATGACGATTTGTGTCTTGCTTTGTTCTCCCTTAAGCACCCCCCAAACCTCTTGCAATCATGAAAGATCAACAGCTGCTCAAGCACTAGACTCAAGGATTTAAACGGAAACACGAAATAAGATTATTCAAACACATCCTTGATGATTGTATGGGTACCAGCAAGTTCATCCTTGGCCTGACTTGCTGTGCCCTTTTGGAAGCAAGAGGCACATCCTGAGAGTGGGTATCAGCAATGTGTAAATGGTCTCCTGGCTTACTTGCTTTGTAATTCCTATAATCCTATGAGCCCTTGTGCTGTGAGGCACTGATGGTAACCTCTTCGTTACCATGATTTATCTATTTTATTTATTGCATTTGTTCACCGGGCCTAAAAGACCCCGTTTTCAGTGGAGGCCGAGGAGAAAAGCTCCAACAAGAACATAGATGCAGAAAAAAAATTAAACATTAATTGGTACAGAAGTAGAAACAGTGTTACACATAGTGGTTACCGTAGTCTATACAGAATATATACATAAGTCATGATTCTCCAAGCTGACCCATGACTATCATTTGTTATACACAAGTATCATTGCTTCACTGTGGCTGTTAGCAGCTTATGCCATGATGTAACTTATAAGTTCGGTCATACTTAGGAGACAAGTACTCCGATATCTGGGAGTCCCTGGGTCACAGACTTCTGATGTGAGCATTAAAGTTATTTTGTTTTGGAAACCAGATAAGAACACTAGGTAGAAATATTCCTGATGTCCTTCAAGGATGCATCTGCAGTCATAACATATGGGTTGTCCTGCCTCAGGCAGCCCTTCGGTCATCCGGATTCCAAAGTCTGGGTCTGGCCTCGGCTGATGTTGCACTTTCCCCGACGTCAGAGCGTCTGGGGTATAAAAGCATCAGCCGACGCCATTTTCCTCAGTCTTTCTTGCTGCGCGGTGCCCGAAGCAGAAGCTGTTCGCAAGTGCCGGTCGGTCAGATCCAGAGATTTCAGCTACCAAGACTTCGAAAAAAGCTAAGTACCCCGTTGGGGACTCTTTCTTGCCTCAGCCGATGTCAGACAAAGTAAATAATTGTTTAACTTGTGGGAAACAAATACCTCATAAGGATTTCCATTCTTACTGCCTTCCTTGCTTAGGCCCAGACCACGACGTATCAGCTTGTTTAGCCTGTGCCTCCTTCAACCGACGGACTCTTAGACGTCGGTCGGAGTTTGCAGAGGAATTTTTTGGAGCCGCTTTTGCTTATAAAATGCCGTCGGAGACTCCGACTTCGCATATGGTCAAAAAACGCAAGGAAAAGGACCGACACTCGTGGCCCGTGGTTTCGGCTGAAACCACGGCTAGGCCTACCGCGAGTGTCTCGGTTTCGGCCGAAACCAAATCCACGGCAATTCCTACTACCAAAACCATACTTCCAACCACCGAGGCCAGAGAGGCCCCGGCTGAGTCGGCTTCAGAACTCCCTACCGAAGCTAGTGTTCAAGAATTGTCCGACACCATACCATTGGACATTTCTACCCCTAACCTCCTCCAGACAAAAGGCCCAGGACTGACCCATCTGAACCTCACTCCTCAGATTACTCCACGGATGGATCTGATTTATCAGACCACCAGGAAGGGGCCTGCTCGCCTTACGAGGATTCAGATGCAGAGGAATCTATCCCTTCGGCCTCCCCTCCTGAAGAATTTTCCTTTGGGGAGACTTTACACTCCATGAGAGAGCACTTTCAATGGCAAGGTCAGGATTTCTCTGATTCTAGAAAAAGATTAAGGACCTTTTTGCATTTGCCTCAGCATAGGCCCTTAGCTATACCTCCTGTTCTAAATGTAATTGATGATGTGTACAATGATGTCAGTACAGCCCCTGATTCTCTTCCTCCGGCCCCTGCCAAACCTGACAGATTTTACAGGGTCCCGGATTCTCATTTCCATCTGTATAAAGCCCATGCTGCAGACCCAGAAACTATTTCTCAGGGCCCTAAAGGGGTTGCAGCCGCTACTGCCAAAAATCCCCTACCCTCTGAAAGAGAGTCTAGAGCTTGAGAGAGATGGGGAAAAAAGGTTTATACATCTGCTACTCTTTCTGCCAGGGCATTAAACTGTCAATTCCATATGATACAGTACCAAGAATTTTTGTTAGATCAATTGAATAAGAAACTTTCTTCTCCTGAACCCTTAGACCGTAAATCCCTTCAGGATTTGGTACATAACTCACAACAGGTTAGTAATCATTTTTTAAAATGTGGCTATGATGCACTGGAGGCTTCATTTAGATCAGCTATGACTGGGGCAGTTATTCGTAGGCATGCCTGGCTGAAGGAGCAATCTTTGCCAGACCATGTCAAAACTAAACTCCTCGATGCTCCAATGGAGAAACAAAATTTATTTGGCTCCCCTGCACAGGAGATTCTAAAAAAGGTGGAAGAAAAAGCAAAATCTGTGCAAACAGTTAAAGATTTCCTACAAGTTCAACCACCGAGGTTCAGCAGAAACTGGCCTACAAAGAATTGGTCCTTTCCAGACTCATCCAGAGCACAAAGAGGCAGGAACAGGCGCCCTAGAGGCAGAGGTCAATCGAAGGGCCCCTACAGAGGCCATCACTGGCAGCCTGCCAACCAGAGGAGTAGTGCAACAGCTACAACTACAACCACTACTACAGGACAGACCCAATGACTTGACTCTGACTCCGCCTACCAGGGCTCAACTGGAAGCACCCTTGGGCGGAAAACTGGCTTTATTCTCAAAAAACTGGCATTGCATTACAAACGATACATGGACATTGCAAATAATAGACAAAGGATACAGGTTTCACTTCCACACTTTGCCAAAAAGAAGCGGAATGCCAAACCTTCCACCAAACTAGAAGGCAGAGGCTTTCAGACAAATCAGCGATTTACTTCAGATGAAAGCTATAGAAAAGGTACCATGTACAGAACAAGGCCAAGGATTTTACTCCAGGCTATTCCTTGTACCAAGAAAAGAAACCAATGGAGGCCTATTCTCGACCTGTCCGCACTGAACACTTATCTGATTGTGCCAAAATTCAAAATGCTGACCATACAGCAACTTCTTCCCATGTTGGGCAAGGAGTCTTGGCTGGTAACTCTAGATCTCAAGGAGGCATACCTGCACGTCCCTATTCGACCAGATTGCAGAAGACACCTCAGATTTCTTGCAGGATCAGAGCATTATCAATTCTCAGCATTGCCCTTTGGCTTATCTACTGCGCCCAGAGTATTCACGAAATGCCTGGCATCAGTAATTGCACATTGCAGACTTCAGGGAATTCAAATTTATCCATACCTGGACGACTGCCTAATACAAGCGGACAACAAGAAAAAATTGTTAAAGGACTTGGCCTTTTCCATACACCTGCTACAGACCTTGGGATACACAGTCAACATCCAAAAGTCAAGACTAGTACCATCCCAAAGGATAACCTTTTTGGGTGCGGATCTGGACACAATCACCCAGATGGCTTTTCTCACAGAAGAAAAACAAAAACAACTTCCAGATTACTTCATGATTCTGACAAGACAAACTCAGCTTACTGCAAGGAAAGTCCTGCAGGCCCTGGGTTACATGGCATCCTGCATAATTTTAATCCCACATGTCAGGCTGCATATGAGGAAATTACAATGGTACCTAAGGAGTGTATGGTCTCAACACAGTCACAGTCTAGAAACCATGATACCAATCATTCCATGCCTTCAAAAGGAATTTCTGTGGTGGGCTCAGGCCTGCCAGTCCAACAGAGGGTTGCCTTTCAACAAACCAAAAACAAGGCAGACCATCACCACGGACGCCTCAGACCGAGGATGGGGAGCACACATGGAGGACAACGTATCCAAGGCCTATGGCCTCAAGGGCAGCTAAGCATGCACATAAACCAAAAGGAAATGCTGGCAGTGAGGCATGCAATCGAGGCATTCAGACCCTTCCTCCAACAAGGACATCTGTTAATAAGGACAGACAACACCACGGTCATGTGGTACATAAACAAACAGGGAGGCACACATTCCTATCCCCTATGCCGGATGGCTATGGATCTGTGGAATCTATGCCTGAATCTCAATATCCAGCTGCAGGCCCAATTCGTACCAGGAAAAGAAAATGCACTAGCAGACAGCTTAAGCAGAACTACCATGGATGCACACGAATGGATGCTGCATCCAGACATCTTCAAACTCATAACAAAGACATGGGGAATGCCGGAGATAGATCTGTTCGCCTCCCCACTCAACCACCAACTGAAGACATTCTGCTCAAGGACATACCACCCACAAGCATGGAGGGTGGACTCTCTCTTTCAGCTGGAATGCCCTAACAGTATATGCCTTTCCACCTCTCCCACTGATGTACAAGGTTCTACTGAAGATCAGGGAGGAACAGCCAAAAGTGATACTAATAGCTCCAGACTGGCCAAGACAACACTGGTACCCACTATTGAGAAGCATGTCTCAGGCGAATTCATGGCCTCTTCCCCTATGGCCTCTTCTTCTAACACAGAACAATTTCAAGACCCTGCATCCCAACTTGAAAACATTGCAGCTAACCGCCTGGAAAATTCCTTAAATCCCAACCAAACTGTTTTATCTCAGAGGGTGAAGGACATTATCCTGGAGCAGGCATGGGCAAACTACGGCCCGGGGGCCACATGCGGCCCGTTAAACGTTTTGATTCGGCCCGCCAAACTTGAAAAAATTTAATAAATTAACTTTGTTAATGTTTTATTTCCCCTGCAATTCTGATGTTTCCTCACTAGATGGCGCACTCTAGATATATTGGCTTTGTTGAGGTGAAGCGTAGGCCTATTACTCCACGTTTGCACTTCACCCTTTGACCCACCGCCCCTCTATGAAGATGAGCGGACCCAAGAAAAGGAAAGTGGACAGAGAATGTCGAGTGTTCAATAAGGAGTGTTGGCTTTGTTCGGCTCTACCTTCGTGTGTGAACAGACCTTCAGCGTTATGAACATCAACAAAGCCAGCCACAGATCCAAGTTAACAGACCTACACCTCAGATCCATCCTGAGAATCGCCACAACAAAACTAACTCCAGACTTTGATGCGCTGGCTAAAAAAGGAGACCAACAACACTGCTCCCATTAAAATGTGTGTGTCTCCGTGATACGCACATTGTTAAAATAAACAGTGCGCGCAGATCAAATATAACGCTTTACAGACTGACTTGCTGCAACTATTTCGTCCTTGCACTGGTCATTGTTGACTTTTGGCACCGGGGAAACAAATTGAATAAAAGGAACAGGACAAGTACATCTGCATCTCCTACCGTTTTTGAAAAAAAAGACAGTCGGGAGGAGAGTGATGGTGATATCCTGAAGGATAACAGAACTTTCAGTGCTTTAAAATAAAATGGTCATTTATTTGATTTTCAGTGTTTAAAGACTCATTTCGAAGTCAGAGATTTTATTGTAATGCTTTTCTTCATTTTCATTGGAAATTAAAGCACATGTTTTCTCCATATCCCAAGATGTGTATTTTTCCCCCAATGAGGTGATGTTTTCAAAGCATGCCATCTATCTGCTCCTGTTCCGGCCCCTTTGTCAAATGTTAGAACTCAATGTGGCCCACGAATCAAAAAGTTTGCCCACCCCTGTCCTGGAGGCTTGCAGACCTTCCACAAGGAAGACATACTCAGCTAAGTGGAAGAGATTTCTCATTTGGAGCACATCAAAGGGCACAGATGTCACAGTGGCAAACCTAGCACACATCCTAGAATACTTAGCAGAATTGTTCCACAATGACCTGTCTTATTCTTCCATTAAGATTCATGCTTCAGCAATTTCAGCAGAATACAATATGGATCCACCTATCTTCTCACACCCTCTTCTCAGACAATTTTTGAGAGGGATCAAAAATGTTAAACCTCCAAGAAGACCCCCTCTACCTGTATGGGATCTCAATTTTGTGCTGGAAAAACTGACACTACCTCCTTTTGAACCAGCAGCATCAGCAGACCTACAGTTTTTATCTTGGAAAACTGCATTCCTTCTGGCAATCACTTCAGCAAGAAGAGTATCTGAGTTACAAGCATTAATGGCAGTACAGCCTTTCCTTATTTTTCACCAGGATAGAGTGTCACTAAGAACCAATCCTACTTTCATGCCAAAGGTAGTATCTAGGGTATCCTTGAACCAAGCTATTCATTTGCCTACGTTCTTCCCTAACCCACAGAACAAAGGGGAAAAACTTTTGCACACCCTGGATATACACAGACAACTACGCTACTATTTGGACAGAACGAAAACTAGCAGAAAAACTGACCAACTTTTTGTAGCATATGCAACTGGGGTGCAAGGAAGAGCAATTTCCAAACAGGCAATTTCAAAATGGATAGGAAATTGCATTCGCTTTTGTTACTCCTTTCATGGAAAGACAGTTCCTGAAAACGTCAGGCCTCACTCCACAAGGGCCACAGCCACCAACTACAGCTTTCCTACGAGGGGTGGCTACCAAGGACATTTACTTGGAGCTCCGTGCATACATTTGCCAAGCATTACAATCTACCTCTATACTCCAGATCCCGAGCAGGGTTTGCAACTGCAGTGCTGCAGGGGATCTTAACTACACCATCTTTCTCTTAGTACCTCCTCCCCCAGATTGGCTATGGTATTCTACCCATATGTTATGACTGCAGATGCATCCTTGAAGGACATAGTACAGTTTTGTACCTACCATAAATGTAGATGTCCGATAGGTATGCATCTGCAGTCAGGATTACCCACCCTTCTTCCCCTCTGTGGTATTCCTAGGGTACGTACCCCTCTTTTAGCTAGCTGGGGGAATCTATTATGGTGTATTTGTTTGTTTATACATATATATAATTTGCAAATGTTTGGAACTTTTCTGCATTTATCCAAATTTAGCCTTCCTAGAGGGCACCTGGCATCTGGGGCAAGAAAAACTGAGGAAAATGGCGTCGGCTGATGCTTTTATACCCCAGACGCTCTGACGTCGGGGAAAGTGCGACATCAGCTGAGGCCAGACCCAGACTTTGGAATCCGGCCGACCGAAGGACTGCCTGAGGCAGGACAACCCATATGTTATGACTGCAGATGCATACCTATCGGACATCTACATTTATGGTAGGTACAAAACTGTACTTTTTGAAACATAAGCCAGGACAGCAAATGTATTAAGCATGTATACATTTATTTGCAGTTTGTTAAGAGAGAGACATATAATCATTTTTTTCCAGGCCTGATTCGTGATGATATGATAGAACTAGAACCTGATAATGTGACATTTCTTCACTTTGCAGGCAGAGGGAGCTGTAACCACATTAGTGGGAAAGTACTGGTCAAGGCAGGGGAGTTAACAGCTGTGATTAATATTGAAATCCTTTCTCATGATAACATGAAATGTCTAATCTGTGCAGGAGTAAAATAAATTAAGGAAAACATTTTGTCATAGATGCCAAGGTACAAAGTACAGCAAATATAAGAGGCTCAGTCTCATTAATGAAAATTTAAAGTTGTTGTTGTTTGTCTTTCGGCTTTTTCCGGTTAGGGGTCGCCACAGCGGAACTCCGGTCTGCTAATGATTGGCAGTTAGTTTTTTTTGGTGTCGAGTTGCCAGCCCGATGCCCAACCTTCAACGAAGGCACACCCATTCAACGCATGTCTTTAGAACGCCCACTCGACCGTGGGAAGGACATGCAGACTCCACACAGAAGGCACTCCCTGCACTCCAGCCGAGAATCTAACAGGAGAACCTCTTGCTGTGAGGCAACAATGCTTCCGCTGCACCACCGTGGAAGGAAAATTTAAAGTACTGTTGCCAAAGTTCTCCTGATTCCCCTGTTTTCCGTAATTGTAGACTAGAGAGGTTAGTGGGTATTGAATTAGAAATGAACCAATGATATCATTTTTTAGTGTAGAATGCCCTGGTTTAAAAGAAATGTTAAGTGTTGTAAAACAGAGTTCTTTTTAACGGGTCTACTTCATGTGACCTAAATTTCATATGACCTAAAACTCATTTCACTGACAATGAGCACTGACAGTCTGTAGAGCACTGTAAGGCAAGTAAAAGGTATATGCTCTGTTCCCCACTGTAGTGCGACCCTGGAGTTAGAATATATAGTTGGGGGGGTGTGGTGGGAGTAGCCCCCCACAAAGTTCAGTTTTACTGAACAATATAAAATCAAACCACAGAATATGTAATCAAACTAGGTGGGGGAATAAACCCCTCACATCCCCCAACTATATATTCAAACTCCAGGGTCGCACTACAGTGGGGAACAGGGCATAAGTGCTCTACAGACTGCCAGTGCTCATTGTCAGTGAAATGAGTTTTAGGTCAAATGAAATTTAGTTCAGATGAAGTTTAGGTCATTTGGTCTCAGTCAAATGAATTTCGATCATATGAAATTTAGGTCATATGAAGTAGACCCCTTTTTAACTGATATGTTTTGGGATTTCCTCTTCTGACATACCTATTTGTGATCCTATATAAGTGCTGAGCAGGTGGGAAAATGTAAGGTATTCATAGGCCAAGTATTGACCAAAACCTACAGTTTCATTCATGAGATGACCTCATTAGCTGTACTCATCTAGTAGGAGTCATTCTTGCATATTTATTTATTTAGTTAACATTTGTTGACTGGGAAAGTCTGACTAGAACATAGTCTATTTTCAGCAGAGGTCTGGGGAGAAACACTCCAGATGTCTTTGAATGTGGGAGGAAAACAGAGGATCTGGGGGAAACCCACACAAATGCAGGGAGGACATGCAGACCCCACACAGAAGGCACCCCAGTTGAGAATCGAACCGGAAAACCTCTTCCTGTGAGGCGACAACATTAACAGCTGCAGCACTGCGCTGCCATACTGTCAACTGATGGCTGTTTGAGGTATAACCGTGGCAGATACCGTGGGAGGACTGTACACAAATATCAGCAATGAACATTCCACATTGGAATATGATTGCATTTACTCAGATCATAATTCCTAATCTGTCTCACAAAGAGTCAGCTGTTGAACACAGGATCAGGGGAAATACTCTTAACCTTCTCCATGTCAAGATTATGTATAAAATATTGCGGCTAGTAACTAATGGTCCTCTGGATTAACAGCCTAGTATTGACTTATAAACCTAAGATAAGCTCATTGGCTACAGGTAAAATTCCCATTGGTTCTTTTTCTTCATTAGGGCCCATGTGGGTGGCCTGTATTCTGTAATCCATTGCTAGAATGCTTTGATTGTTTGCCATATTTTGGGATATATCCTGTCTTATACAGCGATGCTTCCCTTAAGGAGCACAGTTTAATTCCACTGCTTGGCCTGCTTAGGCATGCCTGTCCTGAACAGGTACTGCCCATTGCATACGCTGGTCTGAATATTAGACCTTATTGCTCAGCAGTTATCTGACATTTGTTCATGTCTTGATGCTTCTGGAAGACCCAGGCTCTACCCCTGTTGGGACCTATGGGTAGAGGATTATATCCATACCTCAGAAGTAGGAATTGAGGGTCTTGAGAGTCTTGTATCAGTGACTGACAAAAATATTGAGTTCCACCCTTTCCCATCTCTTCTAATGAAGTCTACACTGGAAAGATTTTCAAGCTGTTGCAGTGCACCATGGACTGGACTGATGTTTTCTCAACAGAAATGTTTAAACCATTATTTATGGAAGAAAGATGAGGAAGCTTTGGCAATTCTATCAATGAACCTGTCTTGGAGGAAACCATGTTGACAGGCCGACAATGGCAAATTCCTGTGTGCTCTTTTTAACTACCATTGCCATATGATAAACAGTTCAAAACTTTGAATAGGATGGACAAGTGGGTGCTATTCTCTGTGACTTTGTGACCAGTCCCGTACTTATTTTTCTCATCTATTTCTCTTACACAGTACAGCAGTGGACCAGAATTTGGAAAAGCTTGCAGACTTCTCTGAATCTGGGATCAAGAAATCTTCAGAGAAGACCCTTATGGCAGCTTCTTTAGTGAGCATTGATATAGTCCATAATAAATTTTCCAGTTCTGGAACTGTTGTGGGCCCTTTAAAGATCAGCCTTAAAACACATTCCAGATACCTTCTTCTGGGACTGAAGTTGTCTTTGGGTAAACTAAGAGATGGTTTGGTTAAAGACCCACTTAAAGGAAATAGGCATTGACCACAATGGAGAGTCTCTGTAATGTCCACTTCCATTTTTTTTTCTTTTCAGGCCTACCCTAGTTTTCCAAGAAAAGCAATTTTGGCACAGGACAGGGAAGATGCCAGAAACATTGACAGTTATTGCTGTTCCTTTGTCAGTCTATTAATTCTTCTGGAAAGATGACTTCACTGGTGCAGAAGTGGCTGTCCTGACTACACTGCATGGCACGGGAATCTTATCCTTTGTGTTTTCCCACTTGAGAGGGCTATTACCATGGATTGGTGGGTTCTAAACTTGACCACATTTGGACAAATCTTGCTGCATGTGGATCCTTCAGTGAATTTCCTTTAAAAGCCAAGCAGGCTTTGCAGAGCTCTTTGAACAGATTCAGACTGTCCTCCAAAAAGGAAACCTAGAGACAGTATCTCCTTTGGAAAAATGTTGAGGGTTCTTCTACTGCATTTTTCCTTGCTTTAACTGGAGACTTAGTGCTGCATCTTGGATCTATGTGACTGGAATTAACATATCCAGGATGCTTTTTCCAAGAGGTAACTTGACTTCCGCAGCAGTGTATATGAGTGATATTGATGGACTCCTTCCAGCACATTAATGTCTGGTGTGTATATAATACAAGATATCCATTTATAACAGTGCGTTTCTGCCTGAGGTTTTCACTGTTTACTGATCATTTACTAAAGTGCTAACTATTGTGGAGACCATGCAGAAGAAGGAGCTTCTTTTTTATATAGATGACTAGATTCAGGTGGTATCCTTGAGAGGCTTCTGGTTTTAGCTCTTTTTATTTATTTATTTTACATTTGTTGACCGGGATAGTCCAACTGGATACATGTCCATTTTCAGTGAAGGCCTGGGGAGAAAAGCTCCACATTGTCAGTAAGTTACATACATGTTATATAGTTACATATTGTTTCATTTAGTAATGCAGCCGAGGAGAAAAATATGCAATTTATATAGTGCAACAAGACAGTCTAGCAATAGCAATCACAAAATACAACAGATCTTTTACAGATTTTTAAAAACATGTTGGATTAAAAGGACAATAATAGCTTTTGAGTTTAGTTACTATACATTGTTCTTGTTGGGAGTTGCAGGTCCCTTCCCTAGGTTGTCCTTTTAGCAAAGGTTTAAGGGCTTCCAATTATGGTCAGAAATTCGTCAAGGAAATATAGGGTTAGGTCTTTTGAGAATAAAAGTTTAAAGTTTTTGAACTTGGATAATCCTGAGGAAAAGTATGATCTTGGTTAATTGAGGAGGAGCTAATCTGGGTTAGAGCATTGGCAAAGCCAATGTGACTTAAAATGGAGTTTTAGACTCTTTTTGAATTGGTCTAGGGAGGTAGTAAGAGTGAGGTTGTAGGGGAGGGAGTTCCATATTTTTCCAATGGCGTTGGCAAACAGAGTATCACCCCCTGACTTATAGGATTTGATTGTTTGGACAAGTAGCCTATTTGATGAGCGAAGACAGCTTAGATTGGTGTAAGGAATAATTAAATTTTTCAGTGCATTAGTGTTATCAGGTTGTTTGAGAATTTTAAATGCTTCTATGAGATGGTTCAGCTGGAGTAGGTTTGGTAGTTCTATCCAGCTGAGGTTTTTTTAGGTTAAAGCAGTGGTGAGTTCTATAGGACATACCAGTTGCAAATCTGGCAGTATGATTATAACAACATGAGAGTTTATTTAGGACAGATTTGTTAAGGTTAGTAAGCACGGGAGAGGCGTATAGAAGGGTAGAGAGAAGATGTGAGCGAGCAATGGCCACTTTGGCAATTGGAGTTAGGAAAGTTTTTATCCTGTACAATGACCCGAGTTTCTTGTTAACAGTTTTAATGGTATGGTTAATGTGCATATCGAATCTAAGTTTATTGTCAATGGTAACTCCTAATAGTTTAGTATAGGAGTCTGGGGAGATGATAGTCCCATTGTTGGATTGTATGGTAAAGGATATAGGAGAGAGTTTATGGGTTGGATGGAAGAGTAAGAGTTTGGTTTTGTTTGGGTTCAAGATCAGATGATGCCCTGATAGCCAGTTTTCTACTGTAGTAAAAATGTGCTGGGTTGTAGATAGTAGGTTAACTGGAGATGTATCAGAGCATACTATTGTAGAGTCATCTGCATATTGAATACAGGTGGCCTCGGGGATGACTGTATGGAGGTCATTAATAAAGACTGAAAAGAGAAGAGGTCTTAATATGGAGCCTTGAGGAACCCCTATGGTATTAGGTAACAGGCGAGAGAGCTTATTCTGCCAGAGTACTGCTTGTTGCCTATCAGAGAGGTAGGCATGAAACCAGTCTAGTGCTTGGTTGTCTAAGTACAGGGTTTTCAGAGTGTGGAGAAGTAGCTGGTGGTTCACCATATCGAAGGCTTTAGACAAGTCCAAAAAGAGAGCTGAGGAAATTTTTTTGTTATTCTGGTTATGGTTAATTATGTCGGTAAAAGAGAGGAGGGCAGTGGATGTACTGTGGTGGGGTCTGAATCCATGTTGTGAATTGGTTAGTAGTTTATTCTGGATGAGATAGTATAGAAGTTGTTGTGCACACACTTTTCCATGATTTTGGCAAGTGGTGACTATATGGCTATTGGCCTATAGTTTGATAGATCTGTGGATGAGCTGCCTTTATGGAGTGGTATAACATAGGATATTTTCCATATTGAGGGGATTGTGGACTCTGTTATGGTTCGATTAATTAGGATTGAGACGGGGTATGCTATGACATCTGCAGCTTTTTGCAGATATTCGGCTGGGAGAAGATCTGCAGAAAGGGTAGTTGGCTTTAGCTTCTTCAATAAGGATCGGATGAAGGAAGTGGAGACAGTTTGGAGGTTAAAGGAGAGTAGTGTCTTGGGTATAGGATCTGTTATTGAGGAGCAGGCAGCAGATAATTGGTTGGCTAAGGACTGAATAGTCTCGGTAAAGAAAGTATTAAAGGTATTTGCTACTTCTACTGGGCTTGTATCACATAATGCTCCTGGGGTAGGAGTGCAAGATTTACCTGGTTGGAGAAGATTATTTAAACCCGCCCAGAACTTTTGAGGGTTGTTTTCATGTTTATATTGTAGTTGGCAGTAATAGTTTTTTTTTGTCAAGTGTGATGGCTTTTTTAGTCTTGTTTCTTAGCTGTTGGAATTTAATACAGTCAAGGGGTGACTCGCCATTTGTCCCATGCTTTGTTTTTAAGTTTGATTTTAGATTTGGCGTCTTTTGTTAGCCAGGGTGCTATTTGTGTTTTAGTTTTGATCGATCTTTTTGGAGCATGAGAATCTAGTACGGTTAGAAATGTGGAGTTAAAATTTGTTACAGCCTCATCTAGGGGAAGATACTTTAGAGTTGACCAATTACAGGATTTGAGTTCCATTTGAAATTTTGTGAGGTCAAAATTTTTCTTATTTCTGACAGACCTGTAAATGGGCAGTTTAGAGCTTACTATTTTGTCTTTCCTTATGTATGTGATGAGGTGATCACTAAGGTCATTGGGAAGGGTCCCAGACATGTACATATGGGGATGAGTATTAATGAGTATCCAATCAAGGATACTCTCTTTTTGGTTAGAATTGCCTATTCTGGTGGAGGAGGATATGGTCTGTGAGAATCCATGGAGGTTTATATGGGTGGGGTTGGAATCTGAAGAACATAGGTTCCAGTCAATGTTAACATCGCCCAGAACAATAGTTTCTTGAGGACAGTTTTTAGCTAACCAATTTAGAGTGTTCTCCAGTGTGTCAGAGTTATTCCCAGGGGGGGGGATATAGATCCCAATTAGATTTACACTTTTTTATTTGTTCAGTTTTAGTTTTAGAGCTAATATTTCAGCATTGGAGAGCTGGGGTGGTTGAATGGGGTTGAGTATGACGTTAAGTGTGTTTTTGTATAGCACGGCAATCCACCTCCCTTTTTCTTTGTACGATCTGCCCTAAGTATATTATAACCAGGTGGTAGGATCTCATTATCTTTGGTTGATGGTTTAAGCCAGGTTTCTGTTAGACACATTATGTCAGGGAGGTAAGTTGCTAAAAGGGCATGTAGGTTATGTACCTTATTGTTTAGGATTCTTATGTTTAGGTAGTAAATTTGGAGGGAGGTAGATGACCTGAGAGAAAATGGTGGGCTATCAGAGTTTGGGGTTGACGATGGGCCTGGGTTAGGATGGATGTCTCCATCTTTAGTTCTGTTTTTTCTTAGGTAATCTAATAGTTTCATGAGTTTAAATAGTAATTTTTGACCATATTTGGATTTAGGGTGCTTTTGATTTGTTAAGATACTGGTAATTAGGTTTTGTTGTTTTAGGGGCCTGCTAGTAGGTGGTATATTCAGTACTAAGTGAAGATAAGGGGGTACTGGTTTGATATTTGGGGTAGTGGAATCCAGAGTATTGCTGATCTTCATATCTAGTTAGTAGGTATGGTATAATTATAAGTGGTAGAATGAGAGGTATAGTTTTGAGTTTTGGCTTTAAAATAGTGGGTGGGATGGTATTCATTGTCTTAGGGTGATGGTACATTGTCTTAGAGGGATGTTAATGGTTAAATTGGTAAGTGATGGGAGGGGGAGGGAGATGATAGGGAAGTGGCTTTGTATGGCTAGAATAGGGATGGGGGTGTGGTTAGGTAGCTATAAATGTAGGAGTACTGTGGGCGGGTGGGATATGGGGGCAGGGTAGGGCGCGGACCGAGCCTGAGCGGAGCGAGGTTAATCTGCACAAACCTTTCCAAGGGCCAGTGAGTAAGTAAGTGTTTAAAGTATCCTGTTATTCTACTATGTAGTTCATCAAGCATGAAACTATTTCCTCTCTCTATTGTTAATGCGAACTATGATTTCTGCTAGAATTATCTAGGGGAATTGCTGTAATTAGCTGGGATTAGGTGGTTTACTGCCGTGTTTTGAACCCAGTACGCTAGCTTTAAAAGTATTAATTATAAGCTGGGATTATATGGATTAGATGGGATTATATGCAGTAATGGGATTACTGCATGTTACTACCACTGTACACAATAATGAGTAATGAAAGCAGGCTATATGGAACAAGCAGTGGGGCCGGATCCTACAGATTATCTAGGCGACTGCTGTAACCCCGAACTTGGAACTGTTGATACTTTGAAGTGGGTTCGCGGAAAAGAGCAATCGCAACAGAGGCACAAACTGAAGGATTTACCTGGGCTGTTCAGACAAGGACTCAGTTTCCGGAGGAGAAGTACTGGCGCGAACAGTTAAGAATTGCAATCCAAGTAATAGTGAGAAAATATCGTTGTGCTGCTGGTTTTCTTCATTAAACATCTTTTTTCCTCTCATTGGTGGACTCCCAGTGAATTTTTGGAATTTGGGTATTGTTTTCGCTGGTCTACTTTTGTGGTTTTTTTTAATAATTATAAGCTTTATTTGTACTTTACTGTAGGTAAATGTTGACCTTGGCCGTTTTGTTATGTTTGTAGTGGGACTGTAGAATAGAGCTTGTCCGTGGGTTTGCATCAAGTATAGCGACCTTTTTTAAAGCAGGACTTGTGGGTTGTAGCCAAGTGGGGAATTAAAGGACAATACCTAAATGGAGATACAATACAGCAAAACAAGGCTTACTTTAGAACACTTCTATCTTGCTTACACAGTTAATCTGTCATACAGTACAATTGCAAACATGATACAGTCTAGCATTTTTACAATGAGTATTTCAGATGTTAGTTCAGTAGCGACTAAAGTGAGTTTAAAATGTCTCTCGTATACAAGAAGACTGCTCCTCAATTATTAAGCAAGTCGGCAGGAAAATCTGTACCCCCACACTGTACCTTTTAACTACTACCCTTTACCAGTAGCCAAATAGTCGAGTACTTTCGACCCACAAGCAGAATAGTCACAGTAATTTGATGTACAATGCACGACAACTGTGCAATATAAAATAGTGAATTGTGGCAGTATATCACAGCTCAGCCATGCCCTTAACAATTAAAACAGCTTTTGAACAAGAAAGACCCTATCAGTTTACCAGTAATAACATCACTAATACTTAGCTGCTACAAGATATTTGCAGGTATATTCACACTACTGCTGTAGAGATATCTACAAAAATTATTCACTTCTCCCAGTGACTTTTCAACCTTACTGGTTATACAGCACTAGTGTCTTTATAGCACGCTGTCGCCTGGAGATTTCCAAATCCAGTATTCGTTTAATGCTTTGTCTCCGTTTAAAAACAAAGACCCTAACAGTTAACCAGCAGTTATGTTCTCCTCAGGCTGTTGCTAAGTTATTTACAGAAATATACATTTATAATAACAGCATTTACATACCCTGATTTAGAGGCAGCCGACTAGGTACAGAAACATAGCAGTATTTAAAAAATGGTGGAACCTGCAGGGAGATAAATAACCTCACATATGTCAGAGGTAGGGGGAGGAGTTGTAAGGTAGGAGAATCCTAGACCACACTTTCTGGTTCAGTAACACAATCCTTTTACCTCTTTTACTAACTAAATCTGCACAAAACTTTCCAAGGTCCAGTGAATAAGTAAGTGTTTAAAGTACCCTGTTATTCTACTATATAGTTCATCAAGCATGAAACTATTTCCTGTCTCTATTGTTAATGCGAACTATGATTTCTGCTAGAATTATCTAGGGGAGTTGCTGTAATTAGCTGGTTTACTGCCGTGATTTGAACCCAGTACGCTAGCTTTAAAAGTAATAATTATAAGCTTTATTTGTACTTTACTGTAGGTAAATATTGACCTTGGCCGTTTGTTGTGTTTGTGGTGGGACTATAGAATAGAGCTTGTCCGAGCGTTCGCATCAAGTATAGCGACCCTTTTTAAAGCAGGACTTGTGGGTTGCAGCCAAGTGGGGAATTAAAGAACAATACCTAAATGGAGATACAATACAGCAAAACAAGGCTTACTTTAGAACACCTCTATCTTGCTTACACAGTTAATCTGTCATACAGTACAATTGCAAACATGATACAGTCTAGCATTTCTACAATGATTATTTCAGATGTTAGTTCAGTAGCGACTAAAGTGAGTTTAAAATGTCTCTCATATACAAGAAGATTGCTCCTCAATTATTAAGCAAGTCAGCAGGAAAATCTGTACCCCCACACTGTACTTTTTAACCACTACCCTTTATCAGTAGCCAAATAGTCGAGTACTTTCGACCCACAAGCAGAATAGCCACAGTAATTTGTTGTACAATGCAAGACAACTGTGCGATATAAAATAGTGAATTGTGGCGGTATATCACAGCTCAGCCATGCCCTTATAACAATTAAAACAAGAAAGACCCTATCAGTTTACCAGTAATAACATCACCAATACTTAGCTGCTACAAGATATTTACCGGTATATTCACACTACTGCTGTAGAGATATCTACAAAAATTATTCACTTCTCCCAGTGACTTTTCAACCTTACTGGTTATACAGCACTAGTGTCTTTATAGCATGCTGTTGCCTGGAGATTTCCAAATCCAGTATTCTTTTAATGCTTTGTCTCCATTTAAAAACAAAGGCCCTAACAGTTAACCAGCAATTATGGTCTCCTCAGGCTGTCGCTAACAGATATTTACAGAAATATACATTTATAATAACAGCATTTACATACCCTGATTTAGAGGCACCCGAGTAGGGTCAGAAACACAGCAGTATTTAAAAAATGGCAGAACCTGCAGGGAGATAAATAACCTCGCATACGTCGGAGGTAGGGGGAGGAGTTGTAAGGTAGGAGAATCCTAGACCACACTTTCTGGTTCAATAACACAACCCTTTTAGCTCTTTTACTAACTAAATCTGCACAAAACTTTCCAAGGTCCAGTGAATAAGTAAGTGTTTAAAGTACCCCGTTATTCTACTATATAGTTCATCAAGCATGAAACTATTTCCTCTCTCTATTGTTAATGCGAACTATGATTTCTGCTAGAATTATCTAGGGGAGTTGCTGTAATTAGCTGGGATTATGTGGTTTACTGCCGTGTTTTGAACCCAGTACGCTAGCTTTAAAAGTAATAATTATAAGCTTTATTTGTACTTTACTGTAGGTAAATATTGACCTTGGCCGTTTGTTATGTTTGTAGTGGGACTGTAGAATAGAGCTTGTTTGTGCGTTCGCATCAAGTATAGCGACCCTCTTTAAAGCAGGACTTGTGGGTTGTAGCCAAGTGGGGAATTAAAGTACAATACCTGAAATATCCAATACTTTGACTGATTCAGCCCAAGGAAAATTTTCTTTTAGAATCTGACTTAATCGGACTTCTCCATTAGTCATTGATGAACTGTGTCTTCTTAAGAAGTTGGAAAGTAGTGTCTGAAGAATTTTCAGTGACATGGAAATTCATACAAGGTGTCCTTAAGACCTCTACAGACTTTGAAATTTAATATAAATCACTCAGCAAATGGTATCCCAAAACATGCACAAACCAGACCACTACTTGTTCATTGACCCTTCACACTGGTTCTTTCCTTTACACACACTCTATGAATGGCTATGAATATTAACATGTTTATTGAATTATCACCTGACACAGGCAAACATATATTGATATAAAAGAAAAAACAATAAAAAAACATATTAACTCTTTCAGTTTCAAATGTTATACATGGCATGTATTCTTTTGTGTAATTACCATCAATCCAACATTAAACGGTTCAATTTCTGAACATCACTTATCCTCCAAAATATTATTCTTCATGTATTTTCCCACACTCCATTTTTTCTGTGTAATTCACTCCTTTTTCTAAAAATTTCACTTCCAGTCCTTTTATCTCTGTTACAACATTCAATATTTCAAATACAGTTGGTTTAGACTTTGATTTCCATTTTCTAGTAATTGCTTTTTTTGGCAGCCACCAGAATTAAACTTAACAAGGCCTTACTATGTTTAGGCAATTCAGATCATGTATCCCAACTCAATAAATCAATTCCTTAGTTACATCCATTTGCTCAGCCAATATATCTGGTAGAGTACTCCATACAGAACTTTTAGTCTGCCATCTCATTACACTCACAAAACATATGTTCCCAGTTACTTCTTTCTTCCCCCATCACACCTCCAACATTTGGCATCTACCTGAGGAAAAATTCTTTGGAGTCAGTTTGGGATATAAAATATCTATGCATACACTTCCAAGCAAAAGGCCTAAATCTTCTAGACTTTGTTGCACATTTGGGAGCTGTACATATGTCCACACCCCATTGTTTCCTTGTGAATTGCTTATCCAGTCTGTCTTTCCAATCTTTTGTAACCTCCTCTGATTGGTTCCTGTAGTTATTGTACAATATTTTATCTGGCTTACTAATTATCCATTTTTAACAGCAGCTTCTGTTCTACATTCAATTAAATATTTTTCCAGAGGAGGTCTGTCACTTTCATTCCCTATCTCTTTCTGTTTGCTTATATAATGATATAAATCCCTGATGGGGAAGGCAGTCTCTAGCTTGCAATCTAAAAGTCTTCTTGGTCTCTTCCCCATTCTATTACCTTCTATCTTTAGTTCTTTGCACCCAATACTTGGTTCTTTTACCAGTTTTCTCATGTAAATTCTAACCCCCTCTGGCTTATTCTCTGAACCTCTAATTAGAGTTATCCCTATCGGCAGACTCTCATTTCTGCAGTGTCATGTTTGCTTAGTTCTTAGAATACTTTCTATTACTTTATGAGTGTAATGTTCTGTATGGCTATTGTTCACGTTAAGGATCTGCATTCAAAATCGCCTTATTTCTTGAATTTCCTTCTGCTTCATCCCTTGTCACTTTGAATTACAGCTTTCTGCTTGTGCTATGTATATGAGCCTTAACTGTGTAGCTGTGAAATATTCCTTCAAATCAGGTAATCTTAAACTACCTTGTTCTATTGGAAGGATCAGCTTATTCCACTTGGTCCTTTCCCTCTTCCTCTCCCAGCTAAATTTCTTCAATTCTTTATTGATTATTGTTCACAAAGTCTCCTCTGGTTGATAAAAATATGCCTGACCTATGTATAAAAATAAAGGGACTAAAACCATTTCACTGCTTGTATCTAACTATCCATATCCATAACCAAATGCATTCAGTTTCTCAGTTTTTGTATTCTCTTTTGTTTAGTCTTTTTCCACATATCCTTAGCTGCCATAACAGAATCCTTTTTAATCCATACTCCTAATACTTCATTTTATCATGTCCCCATAAATATGGGTATTACTGAATCTGTTCATGTGTGAGTACGTAGTTTAAAGCTATAGCCTATGTTTTATTTTCATTCATTTTATATCCCAAAAGACTTGAAACTGTCTCAAAATACTCCACAACACTGAGAGGTCCATTTCTGTTTTTAGCAGGTACAAAATAATATCATTAGCAAATAAAATCCAGCTTTTCTTGATTACCGTACCAATTATATCCTTCAATTTCTGAATCCCTTATTTTCTTTGCCAATGAATGTAAATATAAATAAATAAA
Organism: Protopterus annectens; assembly: GCF_019279795.1. Taxonomy (NCBI): domain Eukaryota; kingdom Metazoa; phylum Chordata; order Ceratodontiformes; family Protopteridae; genus Protopterus; species Protopterus annectens. The sequence continues at coordinate 1,083,364,246 of NC_056733.1, read as the reverse complement.
GGAGAGAGGATACCCGTGCCTGGTTCCTTTATGCAGGAGCAACTTGTGAGAGAGGAACCCTCCTACTTTAAATTTTTACCTCTGTTCCCTATTATAGCTTCCTAATTAACCTTATTATTGTATCAGAAAATTCACAAGAGTGGAGGAAGATGCACACAGGTGGATTATATCCTATGTAGGAGGGCCAGTCTGAGGAGATTGGAGACTGTAAAGTGGTGACTGGGGAAAGTGTAGTTAAGCAGCATAGAATGGTGGTCTGTAGGATGACGTTGGTGATCAACAAGAGGAGGAGGAGTGTTAAAGCAGTGCCAAGGATTAAATGGTGGAAGTTAAAAAATGGTGATTGTGAGGTGGAGTTCAGGGAAGAGTTAAGACAGGCACTGGGAGGCAATGAAGAGTTACTGAATAGCTGGGTAACTACAGCAGAGCTAGTAAGGGAGACGGCTAGGAAGGTGCTTGGTGTGACATCTGGACAGAGGAAGGAGGACAAGGAGACATGGTGGTGGAATGAGGAAGTACAGAAGAGTATACAGAGGAAGAGGCTGGTGAAGAAGAAGTGTGATTGTCAAAGAGATGAAAGTAGACATGAGTATAAGGAGACGAGGCGCATGGCAAAGAGAGAGGTGGCAAAGGCTAAGAATAAGGTATATGGAGAGTTGTATGAGAGATTGGACACTAAAGAGGGAGAAAAGGACCTGTACCGATTGACTAGACAGAGGGACAGAGCTGGGAAAGATGTGCAGCAGGTAAGGGTGATAAAGGACAGTGAGGGAAACGTACTCACATGTGAGGAGAGTGTGTTGAGTAGATTGAAAGAGTACTTCGAATGGCTGATGAATGAAGAGAATAAGAGAGAGAGAAGGTTGGACGATGTGGGGATAGTGAATCATGAAGTGAAGCAGATTAGCAAGGAGGAAGTAAGGACAGCTATGAAGAGGATGAAGAATGGAAAGGCTGTTGGCCCAGATGACATACCAGTGGAAGCATGGAGGTGCTTAGGAGAAATGGCAGTGGAATTTTAACCAGATTGTTTAATGAAATTTTGGAAAGTCAGAGGATGCCTGAGGAGTGGAGAAAAAGTGTTTTGGTACCTATCTTTAAGAATAAGGGTGATGTGCAGAGCTGCAGTAACTACAGAGGGATAAAATTGATCAGTCACAGCTTGAAGTTATGGGAAAGAGTAGTGGAAGCTAGGTTAATAAGGGAGGTGATGATTAGTGATCAGCAGTGTGGTTTCATTCCAGGAAAGAGCACTACAGATGCAATATTTGTTCTGAGAGTGTTGTTGGAGAAATACAGAGAAGGTCAGAAGTAGTTGCATTGTGTCTTTGTGGACTTAGAGAAAGCATATGACAGGATGCCTAGAGAGGAGTTGTGGTATTGTATGAGGAAGTCGGGAGTGGCAGAGAAGTATCTAAGAGTTGTACAGGATATGTACAAGGGTAGTGTGACATTGGTGAGGACTGCGGTGGGAGTGACATACATTTAAGGTGGAGGTGGGATTACATCAAGGATCAGCTCTGAGCCCTTTCTTATTTGCAGTGGTGATGGACAGGTTGACAGATGAGATTAGACAGGAGGCCCCATGGACTATGATGTTTGCAGATGACGTGATATGTAGTGAGAGTAGGGACCAGGTTAAGGAGACCCTGGAGAGGTGGATATATGCTTTAGAGAGGAGAGGAATGAAGGTCAGCAGGGCTAAAACAGAATATATGTGTGTAAATAAGAGGGAGGGTAGAGGAATGGTGAGGATGCATTGAGTAGAGTTGGTAAAGGTGAATGAGTTTAAGTACTTGGAATCAACAGTTCAGAGTAATGGTGAGTGTGGAAGAGAGGTGAAGAAGAGAGTACAGGCAGGGTGGAATGGGTGGAGAAGAGTGTCAGGAGTGATTTGTGACAGACGAGTACCAGTAAGAGTGAAAGGGAAGGTCTACAAGAGGGTAGTGAGACCAGCTATGTTATATGGGTTGGAGACAGTAGCACTGACGAAAAGGCAGGAGTCAGAGCTGGATGTGACAAAGTTAAAGATGTTAAGATTTGCACTGGATGTGACTAGGATGGATAGGATTAGGAATCAGTATATTAGAGGGTCAGCTCAGGTTGGACAGTTTGGAGACAAAGCAAGATAGGCAAGATTGCATTGGTTTGGACATGTGCTGAGGAGGTATGCTGGGTATATTGGGAAAAGGATGCTAAGGATGGAGCTGCCAGGTAAGAGGACAAGAGAAAGGCCTAAGATCAGGTTTATGGATATGGTGAGAGAGGACATGAAGGCGGTTGGTGTGAAAGAGCATGATGCAGAGGACAGGAAGAAATGGAAACAGATGATCCGCTGTGGTGACCCCTAATGGGAACAGCCGAAAGAAGATGATGATGATTGTATCAGAAAATTCAAATGCTTCCATTACCCTGCTCATAAAATCCCAGCTTAGTCTGTTGAATACTTTCTCTGCACTGAGATCCACCAGTAACAGTGGTATTTTCTTACATTCTGATTCCCTTGGATCATCATTGTTCTAGTAACATTGTCGAGTGTTTGCCTCCCCTCCATAAAACTACATTGATCCATATCTATCAGTTTTGGTAACACTTTTTCCATTCTTTTAGCTGTTATAGACATAAACACTGTATAATCATGGTTTAAAATTGAAATTGACCTATACAAAGTTGGATTTGATGGGTCTTTGCTGTCTTTAGGTATTACAGCCAGCACAACTTTCTTCCAGGATGTTGGTACTTCCCCCTCCTTTTAAAATACTATTAAACAAATCCTTCCAGATATTTATCACTTTCTTCCCTCCTGACTTCCATACTTCCACAGGAATGCCATTTATTTTTGGAGAATTTCTTGCACATTGATTTATACTTCAGCATGTTTACCTCCTCTCCTCCTATCTTAACTGTTAATTGTTGAGTTTAATAGTCTTCTAACCTTGGCATACTTAAGCCTTCCATAAAGCTTTCCATTTGTGCTGTTTCTTGATTTCAAAGTTTTCTGCTTTATACAAATTTTCATAAAATTTCTGAAATATCTCTAATACTGCTACAGGATATGTGGTTGTTTTTCTTGTTATAGGCTGCCTACATTTGGCAACAACCCTTCCTAATTTCTGTTGCATGAATCATTGTGCTAAAGTTTTTGCACTCTGGAGTTATGAAAAAATATTTGCTTAACAGCAATCTTTCTAAATGCATGCGTATTATCCAGATACTCCTGTTTTCTCTTTAGCATTCTGCAGTTGCTTCTGTTCTTGTTCTGAGATTCCCCTTATTCTACAGTACTTTAACCTGCATCAGCCCTCTATAAATAATTCCTGTTACTTCCTAACCATATCTCCTTTTCTTTTATTTCTACCCCATTTTTAAACTCCCCTTTCATTTTATCTCAGTCACAAGCCTTAACTTCTGAAGAAATGTATATTATTCCCAATAACTCTTGAATATTTTCTATTACTAATTCTTTAAATTCATTTCTTTATAATAGATAGGTAGAGAAGTGCCAGTGCCTCATTTTTACTTCATTACCCTGCATTTTTATCTTAATTGTTATTCGTGTATAAGAAATAGTTAATGAATGTGTCAAAGTTTTTAATTAAATGCACATGTTCCTGTGAAGTATAATTTCCACCTATTCTAGCCCATTTATTGTACCTTATATAATAATATATAAATTCTTTGAGTTGCTACTACTGAATTCATTTCTTCCATACTAAATATTTTCTTAAATTTCTTCAGAAATCTACCCTCTTTTGTATATTTTCCCTCCCAGGCCCACAGATACATCCTTACTGTTGCAAATCAAGCTCTATTCCCCACTTAAAAGTAATATTCCCTACTGAAAGCTGAATATTTCTCCCAAAATTTCTGAAGCTCCATAATAGCAGTTTTAGGTGGAATATAAATATATGCCAATGCAATTCTCCTCCCTTGCCAGTAAGCCCCTTCCTACCACAAATCTACCATCATTATCTTTTTTTCCCCTTTTCTATCACTATTGGAGCTCATCTAGCAATTTGTATAAGTGCTCGCTGTTTCCTTTCTCATTGATATTCTGTTGCATATCCATCCTGAAATAATTTCACTATCAAATTCATATGCTTACTTCTTTCCAAATGTGTCTGCTGTAGCATTGTTATGTGCATTCCGCATTTCTTAATATAATTCAATACTCATACCTTTTTGTCTATACCTGTGAGACCATTCACATTCCAAAATAAGATGGATAGTATAACCATTATGATAAGAAGTTGATATTCTGACATATTACATATAACTGCTTTTTAAAATGCCTATTCCAGCTTTTGTGTTGCAATCACATACTGATGTTTGGCAGGTTTATATTTTATACAATTGTTTATTGTCTTCTCTTGTCATCTCTATTTAAATCTATGTCACGTTTTACAAGACTTTTTGATTTACTGAAAGGCCTGAGAAAAAAGAACAAACACACCCCATAACCTATTGACTTAAAAACACACACAAAACTATATACATCTTAATAATGAAGTGTAACCCTCCTGATGGGAATACTTTTCCCAAATTGACAGCTGCATCCACAAGCATTACTTAACTTAAAATTGAGGTTATCCATGCACATGTTACAGTCTGTGCTCCTACTTACACTAATTGCTGTCTGTTGTTGTCTTATCTTTGTTCCCCTTCCAGGTGTGAAAAACAGCTTGTATGCTTTCAGAAAACATTAACTGGCCTTAAGAAAAAGTGCACAGGCTATCTTTAAATAAAACTAAATTACATACTTCTAGTAACTGCAATGAAGTATTTAGGTATCAGGAAAGCTGATATCTCTTATTAACTTCTAATAATTTCAAACTTCATTTTTTTACTATGTAATTGTTACTTGTAATTGTACCTTTTAATTTTATAATTCCCTCAGCAAAAAAATTCCACAACTCTCAAGATTTATTGTCTGCACATGTAGTCAACTTATCTCAATGGAAACATAACACTGAACATTTATTTGAGAAAGGAAAATGTTTCATTACATTCTCAGTAGTCTATTATTTTTAAAGCCCACAGGCATAAACAAATAAACACTTCTTATTAGATTAAGCCAAGAGCATTAATGCAGTCACATATGCAAAAATAAGAGAAAACATCTCAACTCTACATATATTACAACCAGTGCACTTTTACACTCCGACCCCAATTCGATGTGGTATGTCTCCGTTCCTTAAAACTAAAAAAAGAAGGCAAAAAGCACTTGTTACCTTTAGTATCTTTACCCCATACAATAATCAATGAAAATGCTTTACTATAGACTATGCAATTGATATCATGAAATGTTCTGTAGAAATATTAAGAAAAAAATTGTTTTACTTGCAGTTACCTTTTCCCCTCTTTTCCTTTTAGTGTCCTTCCAAATATTAATAACATGAAGGGTATATGCCTTTCAGTCCCCCACAAGTTTAATACAGTCATCAAAAGTCTAATCTTTCTCATCCACTTTTTCTTGTAAATCCATACTTCAGAAATGTGATTAATGTTTTATATTCTCACATTTACTCACTAATTTTAGTGTTTCTGGTCTTCTTCCTGTTCATCTCCATCTCCTAACCCTAGAATCTAGTTCAAGTCAAAGGTACTTCTGATTGTTCTAGTGAACTCCTATGCTTTTTTCTTTCAAGCATTTCCTTTGGAGTATTGGAAAAGATTTCAGTGGCAAAATCTCTCTATGAGGTTTATTATTAGAAGAATGAGAAACAGATTCTCATTCTGTCTGATGGCTCACTTTTTGTTGGACAAACTTCTGTATTTCCTCCTTAGCCTGTTCTGCATCAAAAATGACTTTTATCCTCCAGGAAAAAATATTCTGTGGACAGCTGAACCCAGCAACTTGAATCTCACACCTGCCTGTCAACATTCCTTGTTTGCTGAGATAAATGTGCTTCTCTTCTGCTTAGTGCACAGTGCATAATCATTTTCCACAAACATTCTAAAGTCTCCAGTGTTTAATACTTTACCCTTCTGCCAGTTTTATCAGGATTGACTATTTCTGGTGGTATGATTGCATCTTTACTAATACAGGTCTTGGTTGCTTTCTCATGGCCAGGGAGCATACAAATGGTGTGTGCTTTCAATTAACAAATCAAGTTGCTTATTTGTGTTTTCATAAAATTAATACAGTCTGTTTCTACCAGTTTCACTGGTACAGCAGAAAATCTTGGGTTTTCTCCTTGTCTTCTGTTCTGTAACTCTACATATTTTTTACACAGATCTTCTTGAGCAGACTTACATTCAGGCAACCTTTTAGAGGTTTAAGAGCTGGCAACACATTGAGGCATCACACTTACAGGGATTCACATCCTGAGGCATGTGACTGCAGTGCTGGTATTCCTGAACTGCAGCTCCTGCCCTTACATGGAGCTTAGGATAAGATAAACATTTCTAGTTGGGTGCCCCAGAGAATGACCTGTTTTCCACCATGTTGAATGTTTTTCTCCCCCATTTTTGCTCAGTTCAGCAAGTTATTCAGGGATATGATGGCTGATGCATTCTCTGGCACCAGGGATTGCATAATCTTTCAAGAATGGGAGAATAATGCAGATGTCCAAACCAGAACGTTTCAGCATTTCATCAGAAATAATTATGAAAATATTCAAGGAAGTACATGGGACATACACTAAGAAAACTGTTTTGGTGCATGCTTTCATTAGCTGTATAGTTCAGAAAATTTGCAAAACCAAATTTAAGTGATCAGAAAAATAATGTAATTGTATCACCTGATTGCTATAAAGCACTGTTTTTGAGATGAAAATAAAACATACACAGTCTATATATGCAATATGTGCAACAAATCTAAATATTTATGGAGATGGTTGCATACTTTCAAATAGAAAAAAGGCAAAATAAACACTTAGAAGACAAAGACTGGAGTACCAATATGTTAACACTAAGGTCATAAAATCTTGAAACAAGGTAAAATGACCATACAGAACCCTTCCAAACAAACATAATACATACAAACCTCATGTGTCATCATCCTAAAATAAATATATAAGAGCTGTTCTCATAGTGATAGCTAGTATCCAAAGCCCATTTGTTCAAAGTTTGTAAATTTTCATTGAGAACTGGATTAAACAGGGCCCTTAAAGTAATGACCTGACTCCTTTCCATTTTTTTCCAGTGGCTCTTGTTGGTCCAGAGGCAGTGATACCAGCACAGAACAATGGAGGTCTTTGAGTAGTCCCAAACAAGAGTTAAATTTTTCTGTTTGTGTTTACAGGATGTAATACTAAACAAGATACACACACACAAACACACACAGGCATATTCAGGCAATTAAAATATGTGGCATTTCTCATAATTTTGACACATTGTCAGTTCTGACTTGTGAGGTTATGTCCTTGGTACTGATCCTTTCACTAGATCATAGGTTCATAGGTGTGTACTAGGCTAATGACCACAAGGACCTTTTTATCCCCAGCCATGTATACCAAATCTCTGATGAGTTCTGATACCCTTGATAAGTGCAAATATGGGCCTGGGAGGTGAACCATTTACAGGTTACCTGTTTGCATCGGTTTACCTTTAAAATGTTGATGGTCGGAATGTCGAACCCACTTCCGCAAACTTCGAACTGCACCTGGTCAAAACCTCAAATGCAGATGTTCCGATCCACAAAATCTTGCCCCCTTTTTGACTCATGTTAGCACTTGTTTGTAGGTATAGAGCGGTCAGAAATGTTAATGTTCGATGTTTTTTTCAAATTTGTGACGTTTCAGCGGTATGGGTTTCATGGAAACGTTTTGGTGGTGTGGCCGTTCGACTGTGTACACTCGACATTTTACAGGTAAACCGTTTGCATCAGAGACATAGGTGCCAAACCAGGAATGGATTTCTGGTTTCCCATCCAGTTGTCCAAGTTGCACTTGAATTGGATTAGGGAGGAACTCTGCTTCACATGGATGAGGACCCTGTTCCATAGATGGGGTAGTCTCTGGGATACATACCTATCTCTCCAGCAGGTCCTGTTTATATTACAGGCAAGTTTAAGTCTTTAGAATGGGTAATTCTGGTACTGTTTTTTTTTTGTGGATATGCAGGAGGTCCATCAGAGTGGGGTCTGACAATGCCCTGTATGCCAGGCATAGATCTCCCCTCAAAAGCCTGTAGGAGACAGAATACAGGGATAGAGCCTTGAAGCAGTCTGCATAGGACATATTACTTATGCCCTGTATTCTTTTAGTGAGGAACCATTGTGGGCATTCCAGTTGTTGGATATGCCTGGTTAGGTACATACCAAAGGGGGCATTGTACTCCATGATAGATCTGATGAATGCCGAATACAGTGGAACAATGACTTCCTTGGACTTAGATGCCATACCTCTGTTTATAAGTTGCGCAACATAGAATGATTTCCTCACCACTGTAGACATGTAATGATCAAAGGCTAGATTACTGTCTATGTGTGTCCCTAAGTCCCTGACTGCTGGGTCAACTCTAAGGGGTGTGTTGGCAATATGATAGTTACTAGGGATGGATGACTTCCCAAAGGATACTATTATGCATTTCTTGGCATTCAGTTTTAGTCCATGACTCTGACACCAGTTGTTTGTCTGTGTCAGCACCTCCTGGAGAACATTTGTGTCAGTGTGAGATTCCATGACAGCTCCTAATTTGCAATCATCTGCAAATTTAGTCAGCCAGAGACCACTGACATTGGCCTTGACTTCTGGGAAGTAAATTCGAAAAAGGAGCAGTCCGAGGACTGATCCCTGAGGGACTCCACTTGAGACTGGCCTATTTCTAGAGGTGGACTCCCCGGTTCTAACTTCCTGGGTCCTGTCTGTGAGCCAGTTGGCTATCCACTGGGAGACATACGGGTTTGTACCTATCCTCTTCAGTTTGTCAACAATGCCCAAGTGGGGTATTGTGTCAAATGCCTTGGCCAGGTCAAGGTAGGCAGTGTGAACAATTTTTCCCAAATGCATTGCTTTGGTGACCCTCTCAAAGAAGTCCACCAGGTTGAGTAGGCATGATCTGTCCTTTACGAGACCAAACTGGGTTGGGTCCAGTGTCTGGAGGTTTACTATACCTCTGTTGATCATCTCCATGATAATTATTTCCATGGCTTTACATATAAGACTAGTGAGACTTATTGGTCTGTAGATGACCCACCTTTGTGCTGAGGGATGACTGTTGCCTTTCTCCATTCATGAGGCACGAAGCCTGTTTGGAGGCTACAGTTGGATAGTAATTCCAGAAGGCCCTCATAGGTCATGTTTCATGCTATTTAGAAGGCATCGTGGGATATTGTCTGGGCCCATTGATGCAGTGTTCTTGGTCTTAGCAAGAGCGTTAAGGACCTGCTCTCTCGTGATAGTAGGGGGAGTTATATTTGATGATATTTACTGAGGGAAGGTTGAGGGGGAGAGAGGAGTAAAGTTGGACCTGAATTTATCAGCCAGGAGGTTTGGTATATCTTCTGGCTCAGTGTAGGCGGCTCCATTTACAATGATCTCTGCACACAATTGTGTATTGCCTTTGAGGTTGCGGACATAGCTAAAGAATGCTTTGTGGTTGTCCTTGGTCTGGGAGGCCAAACTTACCTCAGATTTGGCTTTGGAAGACTTTATTTGTCCTCTGAGTTGTTTGTTTAGTTTAATGAGAGTACTTTTATCCTGCTGGGTGCTGCACCTCCTACTTTTTGCCATGATTTTCTTCCTACTATTATCCATTCAATTGATTTTGTGATTCCACCAGGGTGGCTTGCTTTTTGAGTTAGTTCAGTACTTCTTCCTGGTGAGTACAGCTGCCTTTATAAAGCAACTGCCTCCATACAGCTATTAACATGTTGTGATACAGTGATACAAAACAGATGTATTCTATTACTGCTGCTGCTTCTGTAGATTATAGACTAGTATCATTCTGGTAAACTGATAGTTGGAGAACCAACTCCCTTTTACCTACAAAAACTAAAATTTATTGATAGTGCAAAAAATTCTGATGATTTCTTTATAGATATAAATTAATTGGAACCACTGTTATTGTCCATTGAGCAGAAGTGTCAGGATTGAATGGTTGAATATATTTTCCATCCCTTCAAGCCACACTCATAACAACCAATGATATTTGAATTAGGTAAGAATTAATCAAATCCTTGCTTATGACATCACCTATACCCTTGGGGCTTGCCCTATCAGTCAGCTGCTCTTGCAATTAAACTAAAATTTCGACGGAGTTGGACACGTATAGACAACCTTATTTTTTTACCTTGTTGTATATTCGTTATAAGGAGTAGTCATCCCACTTTACATATGTGCCACAGTGATACAAATTCTTAGAAAATGTACTCAGTCACTGACCATCTTCTCCCAAGAAGAACTGACATTTGTTTAATTTTTTTTCTGATAAAATCCAGTTGAATTTAAAGTGGATGAAAGCGCTAAGTGGATGTCTGGATTCCTTTGCTGCATTGTCTACAGTATTTTTGTTCTGTTTGTTTAATTTTCTCTAGATTTGCAATAACATCCATGTGGGTGATTGAAGAAAGACACCTAGTTTAACTAAGAGCCTTACCCAGATTGTAGACATACTAAAAAAGATGAAATTAAGCTGCATTTTGACAAGGTAGCCCCAATATGTAATACCCAGTGAAGCATGAATCTGACTTAGGAAACCAGTCTCTACTATCCACATTATGTCAACAGTGACCTACAATCATTCTGAAACAGCGCATATTACCCTCACTGAATTACTTTTATCTGCAGGTTTTCTATGCCCAAAGAAATCCAGCATTTTCCAACATGCTTTACATAAATATATTTATTTTTTGGTTAACTTTGTCCCCTTTGCCTGTCAGTCATCAGTTCCATTCTAGCCAGTTGTTCCATTTCTTCTCCATCATAGGGACAACAATTAACCAGGAGGGGCAATCATCAGAGCAGTTTATGATTTTACTTTTTTAAAGCCCAAACCTCCCTGAATTGTACTTTGTGTTAACATGGGGGTTAGATCATGCAGTGGACTGACCATGAAGGGTGTCTCCTAATTTCTGTAAGGGAAGTTCCTGTCACAAAGACCCTCCCACCCCAAAAGCATGGAAGGTGGCTTTCCTGGTTGCCACCATGGAATTTGCACATACCCAATATTACTTCAAGTGAATACAGCTTTCCTCATCACTTGGGAGAGGCAAGTAGTCACACCATTTCATTTCTCTGCCTTGTCCAGTGCCAAAGCTGGTAATTGAACCCTGGTCACCATCAAGGATCCATTGTTCTATGTCATAGAGAAAGGCCTACTTTACATAAATATTCACTTAAACAAGACTGATTGGGATAGAAGCCTGCAATATTTGAACAATAAGTTTTCATTAACAAATATCCATCCAGCCTCAACCCCTTTTCCCATTTTTTTTGCACATGGGGTCAGAGTGTCACTTCAACAGTGACAATCATCTCGAGCCACGGTTTACACCGCCAGGTGGCTAGCCCTGCCATGGTAGTACACCCTTACCACTCACTCACACCTATGGCTAACTTAGTGTCCAATCCACCTACTGCTTGTCTTTGGAATGTGGGAGGAAACCAGAGCACCCGGAGAAAACCCACGCAACTGCAGGGAGGACATGCAGACTCCTCACAGAAGGCACCCCAGCCGAGAATCAAACCAGAGAACCTCTTGCTGTGAAGTGACAACATGCACCACCGTGGTCACCCTTTTCATCAAATCTCAAGTAGCCAGGAAACAAAGCCACAGTTGAAATTGAAATATAATGTGAATTGGTTAAATACAACAGGCTGCCAAACATATTTAACTCATACTTTATTGACAATAAATGTAAAGTCTGAAATGAGATAACCACATAAGAATAAGCATTTCTAACAGGGCATTGCATCATTACTTGTACAGGTGTGCCAGGTAAAGGAGTATCTACATGAAGGGGTGTAGCTAGGGTGAAGTGAAGGGAACAGCCATCCCATGCACACACTGTTAGGGGCTGCAGTTGACACATGCTGATCACTCTTTAGTGTATTAACAACATTCAGAAAACAATTTACTGTAGCGTAAAACGGAAAGAAGAGCACCTTTTCCCGCCAGGAATACGTAATATCATTTTGAGAACCTTTTGTCCTCAAGTTCAACAGGTAAATTTTTTTCACTCCTCAACTTAAAAAATTGGAGGGGGGTTGCCAAATCATGCAATAGCATAGAGTGCTGGAAGCACTTGCTACAACTCTGTCTACATTAAATAGATAAGCCATATTGGGTCATAGAAACATTTTGAAGTAGCAGTGAGTGGCTATATAACTGTAAAGCTACATTTAAAAAGATGCTTAAACGTCAAGAGGAAAAAGAAAAGCTAATACACTTTGCACTTGACCAACAAATGCAAACATTTCATAGTTTTTTCACATGTTTGTGAGAGTTATTCTTTGTTGCTATCTTTGTAATCAGGCCTTTTCCAGCAGAAGGAGATGACTGTGGATAGGACATATTGAGTCTTATACCATATTTCACTAAGAGCTGAATGTTCATAGGTTGGTATTAGGCTATCAGCCCTAGGGCCTATACAAGCCTAGCCATAACAATTCCCTGGCTATTTCTTCCCACACTATTTACTTCCCTGGATCCCTGTCTAGCAGGGTGACTGACGTGATCCCCGGGGTAAATTTCCTTTCTCCCATGTCTGATGCCATATTGAATCATTCTTATTTCTTTTAGGTAGATCAAGAAAACTTTTTCCAGGATATGAACTTTTGTGTCCTGTCTGTAAGCAGGACACAAAGTACTTCAGCTGCATTGAGAAGTTTCACATAAATTATTTGTGGAATTTGTCCTAATGTGTGTGTGTGTTGGGGGGGAGGGGCATATTGCTGTGTACATTATATGTAATGTAATTAGGTAGTACTGTGGCTGAACCTGTTCTCTGCCTCAACATTTCTTGAATTGTGCTTTTTTTTCCAAGTTGCTATGTTGTAGTCCTCAACAAGTCCCTGATAATTAAGTTATTTCTTCTTCCAGCAATCTTCCTTCCAGGGATTGAAAGTTATCTTTAAAATGTTTATTGAAAATATCTAGTTATTTCATTTTTAGAAGGCATAGAGTTATAATATTCTTCTAAAGTAGGTATTCTGTTTTTTTATATTCTTAAAAACATACCTCTACTATCCATAACTAAAGCATGGAAAACTGTTCCCATCGAAATTAGCTCAGAATCCAACACACAAAAAATGTGGAACTCCTGTGGGCCCATCTAATCAATAAAAAAAAAATGTCCGCATATAAAGCACTAACACTTCCATACTCCTCCTTCAATATATGCATATACTTCTTTTGGCTTTTCCCGGTCAAGGATCGCCACAGCGGATCATCTGTCCACTCATGATTGGCAGTGGAGTTTTATGGTGTTGAGTTGCCAGCCTGGCACCCAACCTTCCACAGAAGGCACACACATCCACACACTCACACCTAGGGCCAGTTTAGAGTGTCCAATCTACCTACTGCATGTCTTTGAGATGTGGGATGAAACTGGAGCACCCAGAGGAAACCCACACGACCACAGGGAGGACATGCAGACTCCACACAGAAGGCACCCCAGCTGAGAATTGAACCGGATAACCTCTTGCTGTGAGGTGGCAGCGCTAACTGCTGCACCACCATGGCCGCCCTAATATATCCATATACTACTCATTCATAATGGAGCGCGAACACACACACACACACACACACACACACACACACACACACATTCGTTCTAACAGTAGCTTCTCTTCAGCTCTTTTCCTGTTTCTGTCCTATCCTTCTTTCCAATCTGTATACATAAATCCTGTTGTCCCTTTACTCTCAAACATACATTTCTTTTTCCCCAACTAAAACCTCCTCACTTTATTTCCCTGACATTATATGTGATTTTCAGTCACTGAAATGTATATTGAACTGGTGAATCTGTTCTTAAAATGTTATCTGACGTTTCTGTCTGTACTTCAGCTTTTCTCCTTGAGATGCTGCTGAAAATGGGTCTGATTTTAAGGCTTAGTCAGCCTATCCCAGTCAGCGATGAAAATAATCAGATAAATAAAAACAACACAACGTATTTTTAATATTTTTAACAAGTCATAAATGAAAAATACATTCCTTTTTTTAGAACAGCAGCAATTAGCTTAGTCAGATCCTATGGAAATAAAGGAGCATTCCCATGGGGAAGCAGAGTATTTTGTGGCATACTACATTCCATTAACTGTAAGTTAAAACTGCTTTCATTGTTTAATATTTCCATATGCACAGACATTTGACAATCTTTTTGTGAATGCTCCAAAGAAATATGTTTTTATTATTGTTTTCATTCAGAGAATAAAATTGTGGGATAAAAGATGGAGCCCAGGTAGAAAACTATGTCAGTCATCCATCCACAACCCCACTTCCCATTTTTGCACATGGGATTGGGTGTCACTTCAGTAGCGGCAATCAAGTAGAGACAAGGTTCACACCACTGGGTGGTTAGCCCTGTGCAGCTGTTTTTAAATACCCCACCAATACAGCCATGGTCAATTTAGAGTGTCACAGGACATTGGAGCACCCAGAGGAAACCCACACAAACACAGGGAGAACATGCAGACTCCACACAGAATTGCCCCCAGCTGAGAATTGAACCAGAGAACCTCTTGCTGTGAGATGACAACACTATCCGCAAGGCCTGTGCCAGTTATAAAAATGGTATATTCACCATGTCTGTAAACAGAGGAATCAAAAATTCCTTGCTCTAATATGGATAGAGCATTGCAAATTTTAAAAGATTGTATAGCACAATAAATGCAGTGGGTTACAGTGCTTAAAGAATTCATCAGAATCATTCTCCAGCTAGCTGCTGACCTTCACAAAGTAGTTATGCCTCCCCAGTGCTAAACCTCAAGTCATACACTACAGTAACTAAGGTCCCACCTGCTTGAGTTTTTGATATCTCAGGTGGGTGTAAAAGATCCCACAACACCAACCAAAAAGAGTAGGGAAGCTTTCCCGATGCCCTCGCCAAATTTCCCCTAGTAGTAGTAGTAGTAGAAATACCACTTGGATTTCCCCTGAAAAGAGGCCATCAGTCTAGTGGAACTAACTTGATCAGCAAATTATAATGCGTTCTGTGTTTTCTGATGCATGACTGTGCCAAAAGTGCCCTCAGGTACATGAAAAATAAGAAAAAATTATGCTATCAAATGAAGCAGTGGGCAGACCCATCCAGCTATGTCGAATCAACCATGTCAAAAGTTTTTAATGTCCTGAATATTGCTTATGATATATGGATTATGTATGTGTATTCTTGTACAGTGTTTCTGATTGGGAATATGGTTACTTTAATCCAGTCCATTGAAACTTCAGTCTGTTTATCAGCTAACACATCAACACCCCCCCCCCCCACTGAGTAACCAACCACATCAAATGACCTAACAAAAGCAATAAAAAAAGACCTCAGCACACATTTATTGTGGAGGGGCAAGCCAAATGCACCTCCCTCATGGTGGTATACCACCCACACCAACTTCTTATAACTCCAAAGTCACATAGCCATAGAGAAAAGAAAACAATGTGTGCCCTATGAATGTGGTTGGTCCTCCTGCTTTGCGGTTACACCACCTCAGAAACAAAGCAAAGCAAAAAAGAAAAAAAAAAACATCAGCATAACACTGAATTGCTAACATCTGAAGCAGTGAGCATTAAAAACAAAAATGCAATGTATAACCCAGCAAAAAATGGATTGTTAAAGTGTCTCAGTCAACCAGATGACAATTCAATAACTCAGACATGTTGAAATAATATTCAAAGAAATGGAACCTGATATAATTGGTATTCTCATATATGCATGTGCCTACATTCTGTGCGCACTGTTTTGGTAAAATACAAAGAAACTTGCCTTTGGTGTTCATGTGGGTTTTCAGATGACTGCATGTGCATATTGGGACACTAATGTGGCTGCAATGAGTATGCACAGACTTGTCACTGCTCAGATCAGGATATGCTGCATATATAATAACTCTGTTCTTCTGTGTAGTTTGCCAGGTGTGGTGCACACTGGTGCTATCTCATTCATGCAGCATTGATTCATTTTTGCACTCATTCCCATTTCTTCTGAGCACCAACTTTGCTTTTAGTGTTCCGTAGCATGTTAGCTGGATGTTGTGTTGTCTTTGAATCTTGGGCAAAAATCTTTCAGGCTTTCACCAGTTTGATATCACTTCACAGTGTGTGTGTGTGTGTGTGTGTGTGTGTGTGTGTGTGTGTGTGTGTGTACATCAGTTCTCTGCATCTTACCCTCTAGAAATATCTAATTCAATCTTGCTCAAAAACAGGCCATAGGCCTAGTGGAACTGAGCTGGTCAACAAAACAGAAAATAAGAAATAAATGAAATGTTTGCCATGGAAATTAATAAGCCTATGGGACTAAAACCGTTTACTGCTTGAGATGCTTTTATTTTGCAGTGGGACAAGTTTTGCTCCTTTCTAAATAAGAGGTATAGTTTTTGTTAGAAATTATGAGCACACACAGCCATCAAAGTCTAAACCAAGACTGACAGAAAGCAAACAAGATAGGTAAATTGACTATTTGCCAAATAAGATGATAGGTTATGGGTCTAAAATTTTTAATATAGGTTCATAGGTGTTTAGTAGGCTAACAACCACAATGGCCTTTTTAAGCTTAGGCATGCATTCCAAATCTCTGACAAGTTCTGGTACCCTTGATAATTGTAATCAGGGGCTTGGGAGATGAAACGTTTGCAAGCAGAGCCCTAGGAGATGAACCATTTACAGACTGCCTGTGTCCATTAGAGACATATGTGCCAAGCGAGGGATGGATTTCCTGTTACTCTTCCAATTGTCCAAGTTACACTTGAATTGGCTTAGAGCTTTACATGGATGGGGAGCCTGTTCCAGATACAGGGTAGTCTCAGGATACGTACCTCTCTCTCCAGCAGGTCCTATTTATATCACAGGCAAGGTTTAAGTCTTTGCAATGGGTAATTCTGGTGCTGTTTGTTTTTCTGATATGCAGGAGGTCCATCAGAATGAGGTCTGACAATGCCCTGTATGCCAGTCACATCTCTACCCTCAACAGCCTGTAGGAGACAGCATACAGGGATAGGGCCCTGAGGTGGTCTGTACCAGACATTTTACTTACACCCTGCATTCTGTGTATATAGTGAGATGCCGCAGTTTTGTTTGAGACAAATTTTGCCTCTTTCCAGATATTAGCATAGTTTGTTTTTGTTGTTGTTAGATGTTATATCCTCCCCCAGAAGTCTCATATTTGATGTCTTTATTAAACAGGTAGGCCCACTTTGGCCTTTTGCTTGTTTCAAGAAACTTTAGGCTGTTTGGGAAGTAGCCCTATCAAACAGTATGCAAATGGATGTGTGGGAATCTAACATAGGTCTACAAAATATATTTTATTCATGGCTTTTTTCATTCACTACTATGATAATACAATATATGGAAAATTTGTACACAAGATATTCTAGCAGAGTTTAGATGAAATAATATGGTATATAAAGTACAGTTCTACTTTACTTTTTAATAAGATGTGACTCTGTAAGTACAAATGCCATTTTTAAGGGGTAACTTGGGAGCTTTTGTCTATTTAAGTAACTTATTTATAGTTTCAGACTATGCAGAGACTGACGGAATCACACCCCAGATCTGTAGAATGAGACTCATTAGCATCTGAAAGCCACAAACCTCTATGCTAGGCAACTCGACATGGTAAGCAATGAGGTTATTTTCTGCCCATGGCCAGGAAATGTTTGGAAACATATTGTGTGAAAGTTTTGACAATATACATAAATTCCAGCAGTATTAATTGATCCCAGGGGCAGTGTATGATGTTAATAACAAATAATTATTATGAATTGCAAGATGGGCATCTAGTAGTTAGTATGTAACTGCTCTCCCTAAGGAGGTATTTTTTTTTCTTAATAAGCACCTTAGTTGTAATCCCTGAAAGGTAGTTCCACACCCAACAGATGGATGATAGAGACATAGTCAGAGTAGCCTATGAAAACATCTGCCACTCTTGGATAAACGGGTAGCTTCCACTGGGAATGCGCTGCCAGGAATAGAAGAACCCTAGTGACAAAAGAGGAGGAATAATGTTTGCTGCAGATCCTGAAACTGCAAAAGTCAGTCATTAGTCAAATCCAGTTGACTAATTACAATTTGGAACTCCTTGTAACATTTTAGAAGGCAGTCAAGAGAACCAGCCTAATGGGACAAGGTTCAGTAGAAAAAACTGACCTGCATACAGTTCTTACTCATGTATGCAGATGAACAAGGAGCCCATAACCAGAAAAATGTGTAACTTTTTTTTTCTTGGAAAAAAAAATATGTATGAGTGTTGGGTTGTGGTCACCACACTGTTGTCAAAACAAACATATGAGTGGATCTCTCACTGCAGATGTGGATTGCAACGCAACAGGAAGGCATTCAGTTGTGGAGTAACACCACTCAGTCTCATAAATGACAAAGAATCTTCAGTGTATGTGTGTGTATATGTTTAAGGAATAATGCACACTAACACATGGATATTAGAATTTCTTACACTGGTGTTTTTTTAGTGATCTAGTTTTTCTGTCAGAATCTTCTGTGAACATTGAAGCATTAAATACGTGCCATATGTAAAAGTGAAAAAAAACGTACATCAGGGAAGATAAATTCTGTGCAGCATTATTAGTTCTTCAGACTGTCAACAGGCTCAGTATTTTAGAGTTAACTGTGAATGTAGCATCTGACTTGTGTACAAACGGCTGTGAATAATTTAACATATAAGTATTTGTAGTGAAAGTTTGCAGTTTCTAAGGGCTGCTCTTGGTCTGTGTGTGTCATGCATGAGGTTATCTCTCTCGGGAATAGTACTGACACACATTGACGAAGTGAGTAATGCAATGAATGTGGCATTCAGGATGTGCTGGCAAACTAACAACACTGAGCTGTACTTATTCCGGAAGTGCCTCCCAGGACTGACGCTGTGTGAGACAGAACTTTCTTCACTGAAAATTACATCCATGTGTGCCCCTCCTTTATAACTGAGAGAGACTGCGATTCATGCCCACCCCCCTTAACCTATGCATCTACATTCATTAAGACTGGAACATGAAATTTAAATCCCAGTTCTACTTATTGCTTTTCAGTTACACAAATTATAATATAATAAAATAAAATTATTCAAAGCTAAACTCCTATGATGAATTGTTTTTGATTCAATTGATTCTGCTGAATTATTCTTTCAGGCACCCCTGAAGTGGACATTTCTAGCAAATGCTGCTTTTATTAAAATCAATTACATTTTATCTGTTGCAAAGAAATGTTATTTGGATATTATTATAACTGTTGCAGTGGCTTGTTAAAGTACTTTTTAAAGCTAGTTATGTATGTGTGGATCAGTCATGGATTTAGGGTTGTAAATTAAACACATTTTCTGAAAACATTTTTATATGTACTTTTGCCTGATAACCATGTTACTGAAACATCGCTTGAATAATTTGTTTTTTGAAGGGGACAAAGTTTCCAATTCATCACATGGAATGGTTTGTACCACCTTCAGACGTTTCAGTGTTGCTATTGTAATCAATTTCAAGGTCGCTGCAAAATGGGATTAAGCAGAAATTCCCCCCTTACAGCATCCATTCAGATGAATCTATTCAGCAAATTGGACAAAAATGCTGATTCACACAGTTGGCTTTGAGAAATTCACTGGCTTTCTCTTAAGATCGGCTAAGACAGAATAGCAATTACATATCCTTAATATGGAAGTGGCCATTAGAAAGGTGCCCTTTGCTGCTGCACAGGGTTTACCTGCACAGTAAAATATTCATGATGGACGTTCACACCCCTTTTTAGACTTCATTATGTTCATCCACAGAAGTACAATGCTAACTAGGAGGTACACAGCACATGTGATTTGAAGACCATTATGCCAAGACTTTTACTCCCAACTTTCACACAACATGAGATACTTTGTAAATTTAGGCATGTATGTCATTTGTCATGTGTCATAAAGTTATAGTGACATCTTTTTATGTGCAATGCCTGATTGACTGACATCACTCAACTTCCTTCAGATCGAGGTTTCTAGGTGATAAATGATCCTTTAGCTTCCTACAGAATGCGGACATCAAACAGGACACTCATTGGCCTGTGACCAACCATGATTATAACTGTGTGCATCTGCCTTGCCCTGATGAGAGATAGCATAGTATTTTAATCTTTAAAGGTAGCTACCACTTACTACAAACTGCAAGCTCAAAGCTAAGGCTGGTTCTTTTTTTACATAGCAACTTTCTGAAACTTTGTCCATCAGGCATTCATGGAAATAAATGTATTTATTTTTTATAAGGATAACTGCTACCGATGCAAGGTGATCTGCTGTGGCGACCCCTAACCGGGAAAAACCGAAAGAAGAAGAAGAAGAAGCTACCGATGCAAATTAATCACAGACTTCAAAACCTTTCAAGGCTTTCAGATATCCCCAAGAACAGAGATGAATGCGTTCTTTCCTCAACCTAGGATGATAGCCTGATGTAGTACAAAAAAGTTAACCATAAGATTTTGGTTCTTTTCTGTAGCAAAACCAATCGGTTATTAGTACATCTGTCTGTTCCCTGTGAAGCGACTTCCAGAGAAAGTAAAATATCCAGCTTGGGAGCCTTTCTGTGTATTTGTCTTGTACTGATGAACTAGTTTGTATGTGTTCCTGTTATGTAGATTTCCTCATATTGTGACATAAATTTTTCTGAGATCCATAATATCTCAAGAAAATATTGCAGCCAACTGTGTCTGCACAAGACAAATTAAACCTAAAGACTATTATCTTAAGTGCCTTCTTTGCTTGGGAGAGAACCTTTAAGTCTCCTAGCATGAGTTCTGCATAACGTTTAATAAGAAGACTCTTCTCTGCTGGTCCCATAATCTCTGGGCCTTTTTAGGGCATAAAAAGCTTCTGGTACTCTCTCAGCAGGAGAGCTCTCATCCGTGGCCTAAAATCTAAGGAATCTCCCAAAAAAGGAACATAGAATACAGGCATAGCAAAATGAACAAAGCTAAGAAATTACTGATTAAAGAACAAGTAGGGAGCGAGAGGCCTTGGTGACCCTACCAGTCCTGCAGAAGTGTGAAAACATTTGTCTTAACGAGAGTAAGGAAACAATTTGTATGCCCAAGTTTTACTGACCCCCTAATGCTGTGTCATAGCCCTTCTGGAAGTAGACAAGCAGGCACTGGGATAGATTATTTTACTAATATGCAGGTCTCCTTAAAGATTACTGAGGCATCCATCCTAGACACTGGTTATGAAGTAGCCACAATGAATATCCTCCCTTCTCAGTTTGTACAAGAGTTTCATTGTGGAATATCCAGTTACATGAACAGGATGAACCCTGGGGCAGCCCAGCCTTCAGTCTCTTTTGTTTCCAGATAGAAGAAAGAGGGAGCCCCATTGCCTGGATGCTTTTGATTTGGATGAGGAAGACAAGATGGGATGGCACAGGTGTGCAGCGGTAGCATTGTCACCTCGCAGCAAGAGGTTCTCCAGTTTGATTCTCAGCTGGGATGCCTTCTGTGTGGAGTCTACAAGTCCTCCCTGCATTCATGTGGGTTTCCTCCCACGTTACAAAGACATGCTTCTGCACTGTTTCTCCCCAGGCCTCCGCTGAAAATTGGCTCGTTCCAAGTTGGACTTTCCTGGTTAACAAATGTTAAATAAATAAATTAATTAGTAAGTAAATAAATACATAATAAATAAACTTATTCAGAACAGATCACCTCTGGAATATAATATTATTGATGAGAAAACTACCTAATTTGTCTCCCATTTGTAGGATTTTTCTTTTGGAAGAAATTAAACTCCACAAGAGAATACCATCACAGAAATGCCCAGAAGACAAATTGACCTGCCTGGTATAGACAAGCCAAGGCTGACATCAGTTTGCCCATGTTCCCCATGTTCCAGGCATTTGAGGATGCATCAGAAACTATTTCCCTTGTGCTGGATTCTCAGACACTCACTCCTAAGAAACAGGAGAGGTTGTACAGCATTCAGGAATCCTACAAATACTTGCATGATAAACCAGTGGCTGACCTTGCAATGATACCCCCTCATGTTGCTGATAAAGCATTAGCCAACCTTGCAGTGGTACCCCTTCACGTTGCTGATAAACCAGTGGCTGACCTTGCAATGGTACCTCTTCATGATGCTGATAAAGCATTAGCCGATCTTGCAACGATACCCCTTCGTGTTGCTGGTAGGAGGAAGTTTAGTTGTCTTTGGGTCTCATCAACTTCTTAACAATAAAGAGAGGAGGATGTTGGATCATTTTCACAAAAAGGTGTACACCTTCTACTTTAATCACTCAGAGTGATTAATTGTAGAACATATATGATAAGATACTGAGGGACATCTTTACAAAGGTGGAGGATACATGACTAATAAGAATCCTGATGATGCCGTAAAAAACAGAATCTGTAAAATGAGCCAAACTGTCTTCAGGGTACTGAAAGATGCTATAAAAAGTGGGCATGATGACACCAATGTCAGCAGTGGGGGTGGGGCAGCCACAGGCACATCATTGCATACTCATGCATGGCTATGATGCTGGCAGTGGGGGTGGGGCAGCCACAGGCACAGTATTGCATACTCATGTATGGCTATGATGCCAGCAGTGGGGGTGGGGCAGCCACGGGCACAGCACTGCATACTCATACATGGCTATGATGCCAGCAGTGGGGGTGGGGCAGCCACAGGCACAGCACTGCATACTCATGCATGGCTATGATGCCAGCAGTGGGGGGTGGGGCAGCCACGGGCACAGCACTGCATACTCATACATGGCTATGATGCCAGCAGTGGGGGTGGGGCAGCCATGGGCACAGCACTGCATACTCATACATGGCAATGATGCCAGCAGTGGGGGTGGGGCAGCCACAGGCACAGCACTGCATACTCATGCATGGCTATGATGCTGTCAGTGGGGGTGGGGCAGCCACGGGCACACCATTGCATACTCATGCATGGCTATGATGCTGTCAGTGGGGGTGGGGCAGCCACGGGCACACCATTGCATACTCATGCATGGCTATGATGCCGGCTGTGGGGGTGGGGCAGCCACAGACACAACATTGCACACTCATGCATGGCTACGGATTCACTCCCTTCCAAAGGATACTAAGGGGTAGTTATCCAAAGGATGCTAAGGGGTAGTTATTAAAGACACTTCTAGACAGAAAAAAATGCTGCTTGTTTCCTCTTCCCAAGAAATTGGAGAAAAGAGGGAACCTTTGGAATCAGTAAAGCAAGTTTTTCATTTGTTCATCAGTAAGTACTGTAAAAATGACTCCATCAAACAATGGGAAGTTTGTTGAAAGCAAGCATAAGGCAGTCCTGTGTAGGCAGAGCAAAAGAAGGCTTTTAAAAAGAAACAGTTGCAGATAGATATCATTTTACATCCATGCCTGCTGACCATCAAGTCTTCCCCTGTGGATTTTGAGCTCATTCATTCCCCTTTTACTGGAAGGTTTAAGGCTCTAAGCTCTGAATGAGCTGCTTCCTGTAGGCAAGTGTATAGTATTTGACTCTTTCTACCTCCATTTACCTACTGTGTGATTTTGAGCAAATCCCTTAACCAGATAGTGCTCCTGGGTTGCCCAAGAGTGGGCTTATCTGGTTACAAAATAGACTATAAAAAGGGGATATGGTATATATGCAAGACAAAATCAGAGATGCTCATTTTCTGAGAGATAAGAACTATGAAAATCTAATGATTTCCCTTATTGACTGACAGTAATCCAGACCTTAGTGATTTATTAGAAAAAGAATGTCCAAGGTGAACTGCAATCAAGGTTAGGTAGAGGTCTGAAACTTTGTGCAACACATACGCACATTCACTCTTTGAGATGAACTTCAACTTCATGCAATTGAGGTTCAAAGTCCTGAGGAATACATCCAAATAGGTTCATAAGGAGTTACTAGGCTTGCAATCCAGGGGATCATTGAGTAGCCTAGCCCAAATTTCCAGTTGCCCATAAGCAGTGTTTGGTTAAGTGACTTGCTCAAGGTCACACTGTAGGCAAATGAGGGGTGAGGGAATGAAGCCCTGTACCACAGAAACTACACCTCAGAGCCTTAACCCTCTTCGCTAAGTGCCAAGGGATTTGCTAACCGTATTCACACAGTGTGCATACATCCAGAACCTTCCTTTACTTGCGTTATGCATTTAAAATAATACAGCATTCATATGGTGTGTGTACACCCATGATGTTGTTGCCTTCAGGTGCTGCACAACGGTGAAAGTGCACAGCCAGATGAAACAGTGAAAAAAGCGCTCATCACATAAGCGATTCATACTTTCAGCATTTAAGCTATCTAAAATCAGTTAGCAGTGTTAAACATAATAAAATAGTAGCCTGGGACAGTACAATTTCTGGAGTAGTTTAGACGATAACCAACCATGGGCTCACCTGGTATCAAGGGCCCTGGATTACCCCTATTATAATCTGGCACTGATCCAAATGCTTGGCACCAGTATTCAGGCACCTCAAGACCAGAGTGAGTGACATCTACCCCCCCCCCCATTTATACAACTGATAAACTGAAACACCAACTTAGATGATGTGCAAAGGGCTTGCAGTGCTCTTTCATTGCTTGAACAATACAAAATCAAGTTTAACATTGAGCATCTTAAAGATCTTCCTAGGGGTCATGAATGACATGAAGATAAGCAGATTTTCTGTGCCACAGAACACGGCTGTGCAGCTGGAGAAGTTCTGTGTCTGCATTGTGAAGACAACTCGACAGCAGCCTGAACATACCAGAAAGTTCTGGGTTGTATGCCAACATCAATCCCGATGGTTTTACCACCATTGAAGTGCAGTGATCATGGGGTTATAAAGGTTAATTTGTTACTAGATAATTCTGTAAAACCTGAAATCTAAGCCAATGCACAGAAGGTTAATTACAGATTATATGGAAGCAAAAGTCACTATGTTAAGCTAACTGGAGAGAGGTGTTCAGTGGAAAAACTGCAGATGGAATAAGAAAGAGAAATTGTTTAACTGCAAAAAAACAAAAAAATGTTTTATATCAGGATCTAGGCACATAACATCAGAGGGATATATTTTCATAAGAACAAGAGACCTGATTCAGGTGAGAGACAAAAAATATAAATGGAAGAGAGGTTGAACTACAACTTTGAAAACTGAAATAAACAAGCTGGACAAACAGATTAAGCGTAGTATGAGACAAGATCAAGAAAAATTTGAAGAAAATTTATATAAAGATATTGAGCATATTAAGAAACTTTTTTATAGATACACAAGATATGGAAGGAGTAAAGACACACAAACTGATAAACTGTGTGCAGATTCTAAAATGTATTTTCAGACACAACAGATTATAGATATATTTACAAAATCTTATGCAAAACAGTTTGGCTCTGCAAAAGGGGTGGTAAATTGCCCTAGTGACTTCCAAGTAACCTGAGATACTGGAAACAAATTAGATTATATTGAAAAGAACTGTGCAAACTGTATCCAAACAAAGCACAGGGAGGAGACGGAATTAGTAACAATGAACTGAGAACACTTCAGCAAGAACTTACACTAACATTATATCTATTATTCACTAGGTCATATAAATATGGGGGGATTCTTCAAAATTGGAGACATGCACTTATTAAACCTGTTTTTAAGGGAAAGGGGAGTAGGAGAAACTCAGAGTCATATAGACCCTTAAGTCTACTTTCATGTTGTGGAAAAATAATGGAGAAGGTAATATTGGATACGTTATTGTCAGAACTAGATAGGTTGGAACTTGAAACCATATAGCAGCATGCATATGTTGAAAACGGATCTATTACCACCTGTAACATGATGTTCTATAACTATAATAACAGCTATGAATGAAAAATTGTGCTGTGATGTAATTTGTATAGATTTAACTTCAACATTTGACAGGGTTATACACATAACACTGATCAATAAATTAGTACAACTAGGTATTGATGTAATCTTGATGAGATGGATAGCTGCATGGCTTACAAATAGGACATGGCAATTATAATACAGCAACTGGGCAGGTGAAATTCTTGGTTACAGTCAAGGTGTCCCACAGGGCTCTGTCTTAGGCCTTTACTTGTTTAGATTGTATCTTTCAGACCTAACTTTTTCATCTGATGTGTTCTACAGTCTATATGCAGATGACTTGAAATTGGGTAAACTGATTACGTGTGTTTCAGATAAGCCATGTCTGCAAAATAACTTGACTAAATTGACCATTTGGGCACAGGAGAATAATATGCTAATAAATACATCAAAAATTATGCATTTGAGATTTGGTAGGCATAAACTGAAAGGTGAATATTTAATATAGTACACAGTGACTGAAACTGTAGACTCATTTAAGGATCTGGGTATATGAGTAGATTCAGATATGAGTTTTTTTAATCATATCAACCAATTGGTTAATAGTTATAAAACTGTAGGTTGTATAAAAAGATTTATAAAGTCTAGGAAATCAAAAATAATGAAGTCATTGACTGTTAGTTACATTAGACCCAAACTTGAGTATGGAATAACAATATGGCAACCCTATAAGAAAACAAGCATGAGTAAACTGGAAAGAGTACAACATAAATATACCAAAGATATCCATGGATGTGAACATTTAAGTTATTATAAAAGACTAAAATATCCAAATTTATACAGTGTCTCTTACATATATCAAAGTGGAGATCTTATTCAGGTAAATAGGGTATTTAATGACAACTACCTCTGGGAATGTTTGGGGTTAACAAAAATTACTAGAGAATCATCAGACAACCTATGTAGAAAATTCTATAGGAATGAGAAGTGTACTAATTGGTTCTTTGACAGAGTAGCTGATGCATGGAAAAGACTACCAAATTACATCAAAGCAAGTACTAGTTTAGATATTTTTTAAGCAGCCTGGATATTTATTATGGGAATAAGTGTTTTGGTATATTGGCAAGCTAGAAGGGCATTAATGCCCGTGCTTGAAATATGTGTATGTATTTGTATGTATGTATAGTTCCATTGGCCAGACTCCACAGTGAGGAAAATGCAGTGATACCTCAGGAATCTGTGGGTACAGCACCAGCACCTCTTGGGAAAAGTGCTACTGCTGACTCCTTCTACAAAGAAAGAATTCATTTGGTGTTAATAGTAGCTGTTAGTCAATCTACAAATGTCCTTTTTGACTCAAACAGTACTTGTACACTAGCAGTGGATGTCTCATAATTAGATCGGGGGCACATGCTGCCCTCCTGAAGGTCCAGGACAGTAGGGATGCTTCAGTGGTAAGCAAATGCATCAGTGTACTTTGTTATTACCTTCCCATCATTCAAGGGGGTGTGGCACCTGGCGTGGTAGGGTGTTACCAGACAATTTATTTATTAAAATCATTTGATAACTTGGATAGGGCACTGTTCCCATTGGACCAATTTAAATCTCAGCCCACAATGCTACAGTTATGTGATATATAAACTGTTGCGCACCCAATCTTATCTGTTATGCACACTATTTATAATGACTTGCAACCTGGCATTCCAACAAGGTTTGTATCCCTTGGCCATATACATCCCATCAGACCAAAAACTCACTGGCAGATAAACTCTGCAGATCCCGCTTCAGCCTCCATGAATGGAGATTACGCAAGAAAATTTTCCAATTTCTACTGCAGAAGTGGAAAATTCCAGAAATGTGTCTGTTTCTTTCAGAGGACAATTACCTAGAGAAGTTTTGATACAGATTCCCATGCAAGGAATCTTAGGCAGTAAATACATTTTCCATCCCTGAGATTATGTAACTCTGATGTAATTCCAGTGTTTTCAATCCTTTCAAGTTTTTTCTAAACATAAAAAGAGGGAAAAAATATTCTGATAGTTACTCTTTGGCCAAGGTACTCATGGGTCTATCACCTAGATAAGCAAAGTGTGATCACTTTTACCTAGATTTTGCTGCCCCTTAACACAACAGAATGGGTCACTAAAGATGCTCAAATGTAAGGAGCCTTAGGCTGGTCTCATGGATAGTCTCAACCTAATACTGTTCAGGGTTAGGGAACATGTCTCTGATGAAGAGCTATGACTCATACAAGAAACCAGCCACCAGAACATCCTTTTTGTCAGATGTTAAAGGCTCTTCGTGTGGTGTTAGTCTATGGGTAGCTTACTTACTGAAGTTGTGGAGTACATACACTCCTACAGTGCCTAGTTCCACAACAGATTATCTCATGCATCCATGAAGATGCCCCTTTCGGCTATTGTAATTTGCCTCCCCTTGGATATATATTCTTTCTTGTCTGCCTACTCCCCATATGAACACCTCATCCTCCCAGAAGTATATTGGCCCTTCTTGGCACCTGACTTTTTCAAGGGAGACAAGAGGAGCTAGCAAGCCTGGCTTGAACATCTTCTCAGTTGGGTACCAATCTATAGAAGTCATCATTTTTAAGTTTATACTCTCCAGTTGCAATGATTTTGTCATAAATTTATTAAAAAGCTATACTTATCAATAACCTGACTGTCTTAGTCCTTCTTGAGTGAGATAAATTGATTTATACAGCTTTTAAGGACAACAAACAGTGACAACGTGGATAGACAATTGGAACTCTCTCAGCTGTAAGACCTGAATGGCAATATCAACAGTCTGGTAGCCTTAGTGGCTAAAGTGGTGGAAGATATGGTTGCTGTTAAGAAGGAGAGCACTGCTCACTTTCAGGCAATAGAGGATTTTGTGTATCCACAGCATCTTATTTGGAATTGGATGTAAACACATAGTGTGCTAGGTTGCAGAAGTGTTCTGGTATGGTCCAATACCATATAAGGGAGATCTTTGCATTGACCAAAAAATTAAAGTGCTGGAAAATGATAGTGCAAAAGCAGTATAAACCTGGATGGAGAGAATGAGCATGGTCAAAATGTCCGTAAATATTTGGAAGAATTCCTGCTTAAGGCTCTGAACATGAGACCAAATCAACCAACTAAGCAAACCTGTTGAGCACTGTACCCTCTAGCTCCTGAAGGACACCCACAACAGCTGATCATCTTTAAATTACTTAAGTATGCAGTCAAAAGCAATTGCTCCAGACAGCAAGGGAAGATTAACCCTTCTTTCTTTCTCTGTGGCAGTCAAGTCCACTTATTCAGACTTTGTTCCATCTACAGCTATACAGATGTGACCTTTCAGCAGTGTGTGCCTCAAATGTTAGAAAATGTGTGTCCTGCCATGACAGAAGTGGCTTCTGGAGATATCAAGGGGTATCGCTCTGTTCACTGAATGCATGGTCAATTCCTCCCCCCAATACTTGTGTATAAAAAGATGAAAGACTGGAGTAGAGTGGTCTCAGATACTGCAATGGCTCTAAAATTCCTACAGGGAATATGCTTGCAGAAAATGTGTTTATTGAATCCAGGATGGTGGCAACCAAGGAGAGGGCAAGAGCAAGATTAAACAAAATGGTCCTGGAAAGTTTGCTACAATCCCTGTCACAGGTACAACACCACACCAAAGGAACTCTACAGTGGCATTTTTACCCATGGGGAAAGAGACTTGGAATGAAATTGGACGAGGAAACCACAAGTAAGGCAGCAGGTCAACTTTCTGAGAAGGGCATTTTGACCAGTTCATAGGTAGGTACTAGGCTATTGGCCCTAGGGCCTGTATAAGCCTAGCCAAAATGGTACCCTGGCTTTCGCCACCCAAGAAAATTATTTTCTTGTGCTGCTGTCGAGCAGAGCCACAGAGGTGATCCCCGGGGTGAATTTCCTATTTCCCATCCAATCATCAAGATTTTTTCTTGAAGAGTGCTAATGAGGAGCTTTGTTTGATATAGATAGGTAGTTTGTTTCAGAGTATGGAAAGTCTCTGGGACAAGAATCTATCCCTCCAGCATGTTCTGTTTATTGCAGTGACAAGGTTTAGATCCCTAGAGCATGTAGTTCGGAGGGATTGGGATTTCTTTAAGTGGAAAATGTCCAACAGTTCTAGGTTTGACATAGCTTTGTATGTTAGGCAGAGATCGCCTCCGTGTAGGTGATATGCGATGGACTAAAGCTGGAGTTTTTTTTAGACGGTCTGCGTAGGGCATCTGTTTGAGGCTGGTAATCCTCTTTGTGAGGTACTTCTGCGGTCTTTCCAGTTGTTGTAGATGTCTTGTGAGGTACATACCAAAAGGGGCGTTGTACTCTATAATGGGTCTAATGAGTGACGAGTAGAGGGGAACAATGACCTCTTTTTTCTTGGATGAGAAACCTTTTGTGATGAGGTGTGCCACGTAGAAGGATTTTCTGACTGCTGTGGTGATGTGGTTATCAAAGGAGAGACTACTGTCCACCCGTGTCCCAAGGTCTCTTATCACACTTTCAGTGTTAAGTATACTACCACCTATGTGATAGCTCATGGGTACAGAGTTTTTACCAAAGGGGATGACAATACACTTTTTGGCACTGAGCTTGAGGCCATGGCTTTGACACCAGGCATCTGTCTCCGTGAGGCCCTTTTGTAGGATGTCCACATCGTTAGGAGTTTCGATTATGGCTCCTAGTTTGCAGTCATCTGTGAACTTCATTAGCCAAAGACCTTCTGTGTTAGCCTGTACTTCAGAAAAGTAGATGCCAAACAGGAGAGGACCCAGGACTGAACCCTGTGGTACTCCACTTGTCACTGGTCTGAAGTCGGATTTGGAGTCTGTTACTTTCACAGTGTGGGTTCTGTCAGTGAGCCAGTTGGCAACCCCTCTTGTGACATAGGGATTTATACCTAGTTTAGTGAGTTTATGTATAGTTCTAGAGTGGGGGATGGTGTCAGAAGCCTTGGCGCAATCTAGATAGGCTGTGTGAAACACCTTACCCTTGTCTATGGCTTTGGTGACTGCTTCAAAGAAGTCTGTCAGGTTTAGGAGACATGATCTGCCTTTTACAAACCCTAACTGGGTGGAGTCCAGCATTTGGAGATTACCAATATCTTTGTGTATAAGATCCATGATGATAGGTTCCATGGCATTGCAAACCAGGCTCGTTAGGCTAATGGGGCAGTAGTTCCCGAGGTCCATGGTGGCTCCCCCTTTGTGGAGTGGGATAACCATCACTGTGTGCCATTCAGTGGGCACAAAGCCTGAGGTGAGGCTATGGTTAAACATGGTGCTTAGGTGGGGTGCCAGTTCATTCTGCAGTTAGTGTCGAATGCAGCCTGGGATGTTGTCAGGTCCCATGGTTGCTGTGTTCTTGACTTTGGAGAGTGTGGTTTTTACCTGTGCAGCCGTGATTACAGGAACTTTGCATTCTTCCAGTATAGAGATGGGCCCTTTAGGGAGTGAGGGGGGGGGTAAAGTTAGCACTGAACCTATCTGCCTTGGCAATATCAGTTGGTTCTGTATATTTAGTGTCATTGTGCTGTAACTCAGAGCAGATCTGAGTGTTGCCATTGAGAGTCTTGACATAGCTATAGAATGCTTTGTGGTTGTCTTTAGAATCAGTGGCGATTTTGTTTTCGTAACTAGCTTTGGAGGATTTTATGAGGGATCTCAGCTTCTTACTGAGGTGGACCAGGGAGTTCCTCCAATCATGGGATTTTACTCTTTTTTGCAACAGTTTCTTTCTTCTGTTGTAGAGTTTGTTTATGGAAGGGGACCACCAGATTGGCTTCCTTTTTTTGGAGGATAGCATCTTGGTTCTGTTAGGGATGGCATGATCCATGCACTCGTGTAAGTGCTTATAAAGTGCATTTGTGTAGGATTCAGCAGTCATACTTCTCTTGTCTGTCTGCATGGGTTTTGTGAAGTTTGCCACTTCTGTCTTAAGAAGCGTGAAGTTGGCTTTGGAGAAATTATTTACGGTGGTTTCCTTAATGGGGGGTGGGGACGGGATGAGGATGTCTAGGGTGATTAACTTGTGGTCGGATCTGACCAATGAGGAATTGACCTCTGGTGTGGAACACCGGTCGCCCATGTTGGTAATGACCAGGTCTAGGATATTGCTTCCCCGGGTGGGGGTGTGGATAAGTTGATCCAAGGCGTTGGAATTTATTAATTCCAGAAAACGATGAGCAAAAGAGTGGTTATACCCTAATATTTTCCATTGTATCAAGAAATGAGGAGTGTAAATCCTGGGGCATGGTGGGGGATCTGTAGCAAGTTACAGTTTGGATTGTGGTCTTGCCCAGAGTTAGTTGCACTTGGATAATCTTGGATGCATTGTGCTGAGCAACTAGTCTGGAGGTGTGGATATCCTTAATGAATATGGACACGCCTCTGCCTTTAGTGTTTCGGTCCAGGTTAGGTGGCCGAAAGGTGTGGCATGAATTATAGCCTGGTAATGCAGGGGTGATCTCTGGAGCCTTGAACCCGGTCTAAGTCACTGCACAGATATCGATGTTCTCCATTTTAAGGAGTGCCTCGAGGGAGTGCAGTTTGAGATGTAGACTTCTAGCATTGAGTAGCATTACCCTCAGTTTTTGCTTGCCTGTTCCTGTTATGGTGGTGACTTTGTCATTTAAACCTTGCCTAAAAAAGGCATTATAGGGGCGGCAAGAGCCCTAGCCAGTATCCAGAATCCCAGGGGTGACAGGTGCAGACCATCTCTGGCAAAGCATCATGATCTGTTGAACATGTTGTCCCAGGCAGACAGATACTGGATCCCCTTCGAATGACACCAGAAGCTTAGCCAATTGTTGAAGTCAATCATTTTGTCCTTGTACTGCTGTATCATTCTGGGTGATGCAGGATGCTATTCAGGGCTAGGGTCATACGTGCCTGGGCTACAAGATCAGAGAGCTCTTCCATGTCTCTTTTCATGAGGTCCAGGGAGGTATGTCTCAGGTCATTCACACCAACATGGACAATGACAGAGTCATATTTGTACTTGTTTTGGAGTGACCTGAGTGCGTGGGTTATGTGGCAGATCCTGGCACCCAACAGGCAGCTGGCAGTAACCTTCTCCTTGTTTAGCCTGGTGAGTGGGACATCAGTGTGCCTGACTATAGAGTCACTTATGACTAGTGTGTTGGGTATGTTGTATTGCCTTATGGGCTGTAGTTGAGTGGCACACTGAGTCTGTGGGCTATGTGTCATTTAGGTTGTGTTGGGGGTGGAGGTCGCTTGCATTTCTGCTTTGGAGTTCCCTGTTGCTTGAGCAGATTATTATTGAGAGCCTCTGCAAATGTTTTTGTGTTTCTGTGTGAGGATTTTGGTGGTGTAGGTTAAGGCTTAGTGGGACTATGTGATGAGTGTGGTGTGTTGCAAGTGTTTACCTTCTCCTTTTGACTGTCAAGTTCGGTCTTGGTTATAGAGAGCTTTACCTCCAGTTTGGCTAGATAAGTGCATCTCTCACAGGTTGTAGTGTTGGGTGGTAGAAGGAGAGGGTTGTCTGTGTACATGAGGCAATTGACCCAAGATGTCCAGATTCATCAGGTAGACAGGAGAGAATACTGGGAGCTGACCCTTGGACATGCCCTGAATAAAAAAAATATTTTCCTCTAGACAAGTGAGGAAAGTGAATACAAGAGCTGTTTTCTCTAAGCAAGTGAGGAAAGTAAGTACAAAAATTGTTTTCCTCCAGGTAATGAGGAAGGTTGAGTGCTGTAGTAATTTGTAGCTTATTTAGTGCTTACAACAAGTTCTGAACAAGTGCTTAGCACAAATAAGCAAATTCAAGTGCTAAAACGAAAACTCTGTATCTGAACTAAACTAGTTACAGGAAAGAAACAAGTGCAAATGTGGGCTTTTAAATCAGAAAGTTGAGAGAGATGGAAAAATTACCCAAACGGCCAATAACTACAATTTCTTGGCCAGAACCATTCAGTATGTGGTAGATAGGTTACCTAGTGCTTACCACTCCCACTGATAAGCTAGAAGGCTTCCCTCCAACACAGAAAGGCTTGGGGGGCTCAGGAGCTTACAAACAGTCCTGGATACAGCAAATCCTACACTCTTTTAGACAGCAGACACTACAGAAATGTTTATTACAGCAGAAGAACAGCAGTGAGCCACAAAATTAAAGTTTTTAAACAGATAAAGGAGCAAGGAGACTCTATAGAATGCTTTTAACTGCAAGCAAATCAGTTATATGATACACTCCTTGGCAGGAAATCAGAACAAACAAACAGGTGCTTAACAAGTAGAGAAAATTTCCCATTAATACCTTTCACACAGTGAAACCAGTGTTGCCAATTTAGCACTTTTTGCGCTAAATCTAGTGCTTTTTTGAACTTCATAACTCAAACATTTGGTCCCTAGCGCCTAGCGTGAAATCTAGCACATTTCCAGTGGGTGTAAACAACATTATCCATACCTTCCTTCCAGAAAGAAAACAAACCGTGCACCTTTAGTCAACGAACAAGGTAACTAACCAGTTAGAGGAAGAAAGCGTGAAACCTGTTATTCAATTAAGCAAAAGAAAATAACAGACGTAATAACTAGTCTCAAACTGTAGCAGCCCAGCTAAGTGTATTTTTTTTAAGAAATGGAAATGCTAATGCCACTTTGGGAGGAGCTCCTTGCGTTTCTTACTTCCTCTGCATAGACAAAGGCAGTACCAGCTTTCTGAGGGATGACTAAAGCAGTAACATAAAATGACAAATGGCAGGCATGTCATGTACGGCGTAATCCATCTGCAGACGTCATGATGCAGAAATTAAAATTTGAGCAGCAGTGTAGTGAGAAGAAGTCACCTCTTTGCTGTTTGTTCAAAATATTTGTATTCGTTTTCTTTGCCTTTCACAGAGGTGAGTTTTTTACAATCGCTTGCTGAGATCAGTGTTGTCTTGTTTAAGAACATCAGGAAGGGGCATTTTTGGATTTTAACATCAACAGTATTGCCTTGTGGGATGTTTTGGCATGCACTTTTCTTGTCAGCCTGTGCGACTTATCGAGAAACTTGGCTGCAGACTCGAATAGAATATTAAAAGCTCATTTTTAAGCGTGTTAACTCTGTTTTAAGTAGTTATTTGCACTGATGATTTGTTTAACTGAGTAAATATATTTTCACTAGCTTGCATGAATGGTTTCCCCCTTTTTGTCAGTCTTTGGGTTCCGGCCGGAAAGGGGTTTGAGCCACTTGAATAGTGTGTTGAATAAAACTAACTATGCTGTAAACACAGTGTAAAACAACAACTTTTTGTTTTTTTAAAGACTGCCCCCTCCAGTAAACCGAGAAGTATGTATTCTTTTGTTGCTGTTAAGTTGACATTAAATGGTTCTGATTTAAATGTCTTAGTGGCGTGTTTGTTTATATGCAGGGGAGGACGGGACCCCCCTCCCCTCTTTTACATTTATTTTTTAGATGAATTGTAAGTATTTTGACATAAAATGTCAAGCTGAAAGTGAATGTCAGAACTGGACTTTTGAAGTAGACCAGTTGTGAAAGCATGTGTGTTGGAAGAGGATTTATGTGCTAAATAAATGTGCTTTCCGCAAGTAATTGCAGGATTCATGTATACCATGCATGCAACACATACCCACAGAACGATGGCCATCTTTTGTACAGTTTGTTCTGCACTTTGTAAAGTAGTATGACATCGTCGGGTGCCCAGTCAGGAAATAACCGTCTTAAAAGATTTATACTGTGAATTAGTCGTTACTGTTTTGTTAATTTTTTTGAGTTCTATGACTCTGTCAGCTTTCAAGGAACGAAAGGCAGTATCGACACTTAATTTCTTCAGGCGTTTATCTTTGTTACTAGTGTGCTGTCCATACTGTATAAAATACCAGGATTTGCAGGCAGAAACAAGGACAGTGTGGAAGAAAGACAACCAGACAGTTCCAATAGTACTAGGAGCAATGGATCTTATAAAAAAAGAATTTACAGGCATACTGATGCATGTAACTTCGTATGAGTTGCAGGAGGAGTCAGTAGTGGACATATAGCCAGAAGGGCTCTTCGCAGCACCCGCCAACAACAGAGATTGAAACAGTACTAATTTCATGAACTTTAATCATACTTTGACTTAGGAATGGGGTTCATTCCTGTCATGGTATTAGAATCCCAAAAGACTTGGAGAAATTAAAATAGAGAGAGACGCTGTCCATACCTTTTTATTATGTGGGAAATTCCTCTCAGGCATTGTTTACTTTTTATACGACAGGTGTACTCTCTTAATCTGTTCCATCACTTTGATTTTCTAGGTGTACGCCCATAGCACTTTCATATCTAACTGGCAGAAAGCCAGAAAGCTCGAGACGCAAGCTGTTTTGAGAAGGTGAGGGATTCTCAGGGGAGATTGCTTGGTGAATTAACTCCGTCAGTGCTAGGTTAAGATTAAATTGTTTAAAGAGATTTACTAAATTGTCTGTTTATTTATTTTCACTGTGGTGTGGATATTGTGCATATTTTGTCAATAGACTGTTGCGGCTGGTTTGGGGGGCGGGGGAGGGGGTCAAAATCTAGCGCATTTTCATCTCACACAGTGAAACTAGCTAAAAAGCTTTACAAACAGTGTAACAGTTGTTGTATCTTTCGGCTTTTCCCGGTTAGGGGTCGCCACAGCGGAACTCTGGTCCGCTAATGATTGGCAGTAGATTTTTACGTACCGGCTTGCCAGGCCTGATGCACAACCTTCAATGAAGGTACGCCCATTCATGCATGTCTCCACACAGAAGACGCTTTAGCTGAGAATCGAACAAGACAACGTCTTACTGTGAGGCGACAATGCTACCGCAGCACCACCACCGCAATGAGTAAAAACCTTATTTAGCAGGCCCTGTAATGCAGACAATTTTAGTTTAACCGTGCAGATTAGTTAATAGCAATAAAATACAGTTAAAAAATATGCATCAGACAATAAAAAGTGCTATATATAAATTGCTAGAAGAAATAACTAGTAAAAATAAGCAAAAAACA
The DNA here is from genome assembly GCF_019279795.1 of Protopterus annectens. Classification (NCBI taxonomy): domain Eukaryota; kingdom Metazoa; phylum Chordata; order Ceratodontiformes; family Protopteridae; genus Protopterus; species Protopterus annectens. The sequence goes on along the minus strand of NC_056733.1, from coordinate 1,083,327,398 downwards.
CAAGATACTTATTGTTATATATCTCAGATCAGAGTTGTAGCCAATGCCCCTCCTCCACTTGGCTCAGTGTGTATAGACTAGACTTTAGGCCAGATATTTAAGGATATTTTTATAACCTACTCTAAGCCAGACATTTAAGGATATTTTGGTATTGTACTCTAGGCCAGATATTTAAAGATATTTCTGTATTGTACTCTAGGCCAGATTTTTAAGCATATTTCTATATTATACTCAAGACCAGATATTTCTATATTGTACTCTAGGCCAGATATTTAAGGATATTTCTGTATTATATTATACTCTCTGAAATGTTGAACTCCATCCTTAAGACCATATTGAGGAGACTTGGTTTAATGAGAGAAATAGCAGCTCTTAAAAAGCTTCTGCCCTACCCCCTCCTTTTTATACCTCTTCTGGCATATGTTATGCCTGCCATGGTATTAATGGCTTTTGAAGGATATCCTAACAATTTTTATGGGATGAAAATAAGAGAGAAGTATTCAAGAATGCAATGGTGTGACCAATTAGTCACACGGGTCTTGGGGTGTCGGGCTGGAGCACCTTTTGCATAAACATTCCCTCTAGATATATGTTTTAAAAAAACATGCTACAGTAGCTTCTCAGTTAACACAGTGGGTTAATGCATGGGTTTCATGTGTAAAGGGTGTATCACCCCACCCCCCACATTGTACTTTTTTATTATTGTTAATTATGTTAAATTCCATCCAAGGTGTGTACTGGTGGCACTAATATCCTCTATGTGAGGTGGGAGGGTACATGGCCTGAAACCTTTAAAGACCTCCTGTTATCCATGGTGTCTACTGTTCCTCCCAACCAGTATTTCTCAGGCTCTACTTGTTAGTTTAGAGGTGTGTAGAAATATTACAGTCACCCTAACCGACCTCCCAACTCACATTAAACAGCTCCCTACACATCAAGTTGCACTAATAGACACACTCATCCATTCACCCATGTATGCTCACACACACACACTCATTCCTGTCTAACTGGACATGAGCCTAGTAGTAGTATGAGCTGGATGAAGTGGAACTGATGGCAGCAAAACAAGGATCTGAGAGCATTGACCATACTTGGACTGGACTGTTCGACACAGAGTAAGAGGTCAGTGGTAGCAGCCAGTAGGAAACTTAGGTGTATCCTCAGGGAGATAGACTACAGAAAAGGAGATAGTACTCCTGCTCTACTGAGCATTGGTCAGACCACACTATCTAGAGCAGCGGTAGCGCCCCCTCTTGTCCATTACCGTTATTTTTAAATTTAATTTTTATGCGTCGCCAACTTCGCCCTTCAACGCTTTTTTTTTGCGTGCGGCGCTTTGTCTTTTTTTTTTTTTTTCTTTGCATTGTGCGTTCATAAATGTAATGCGTTTTTTTTCGTGCGATGGGTGAAACCAAAGAAATTTCTTAAAAAGGAGTTATTTGTGCCTTTTACCTGTTCTTTTCTTATTCAAGCTGTTTAGCGGAGCCAGGGAGAGGGAGAAAAACTAAAACAGTTTCAGAGAGGGAAGGTAGAAACTTAAAGAATGTCTGTGTTTGATTTCTGTGGAGGTCTGGTTTTTAAACTCTTGAGAGGAAGACTAGCCAGTCTGAGTTCACTCCATTCTGCTTGAACCTTCATGAGTACAGTTCACAGAGTCAGCGTTCTCAGTGTTAGAACAGTTAGCCTTATTATTTGTAAGACAGCTGAGAGTTAAAGACACAGTTATTCCGGTTGTTTATGCATGCATCCCAAATGGTTAGAAAGATGTTACCGTTTAATGATGTTAGGTGTAGAATAGATGATTTTAAATGTGTAATTTCAGCCTTTTTGTATAGAAATTTTGATATATTTTGAAATGCTATAGAAATGTTTAGAAATTTTTTTGAAATCAAATTTGGTTTTGTATGGCAAATTGTATGTAATCAAATTGTGTATCTGCATTGTTTTGTAATTTAATTATCAATTAATTGTGTTTTGTGATTTGTAATAATTTGGTGCAATTATTATAAGTGCAATTATTTGAAAAAAATGATATAATGGTATTGGTTATGAAGATGGTGATTTTTGATGAGGCTTTTTTTGAATGAAAATTTATAGAATCATCAGTAAAGTGTGGATTCTTATTCTCTTTAGTTTTTATTCTGTTTATATTCTTTTATTTTTTTTGTTAGTTGGTTTTTTATATATTTTTTTTCTGGTATTTTGGTATATCACTTTGTACCTCCTTAGTGTTTTACTTTTTCTTTTCTTTTTTTAATTTAGGACATGCTTTCAGATTTCTTGTATGTGCTTTCAGACTGCTGGGCCAGTGTAAAGGCAAAGGCGAATAGTTAGTATGAACTGATTGATGTGCTTTCAATGTTTTAAAAAGTCATGATAATTTTTAGATGATGTGCTTTATGCACAGTTATGTAAGTTGGTCCTCTAATGGATCAGTGTTGGTAATGAGACAGTGTTCTCTCTGGCAAGGACTTTGTGGTAATGCCGGGATTTAAATTCCACTTGCAAAAAGTGTCATTGTTTTTAACTTATTGATAGCAGAGCACCGAATTCCAACTAACAGATGATTCCGATGTTGGACAACATGATTAACAAGGACACATGTATTCTTCAAGAATTCACTGAATTCTCTGAATTCATCATCATGAATCTGAACTTCTTCTTTAATGTTTTAATGTTTTTTGTCTTTTTTTGCCTATTGCAACTTATTTCATTTTTTATTTCCTGTGCACAAACAAAACAAACAAACAAAACATCACAAACAAATAAACCAAATGTCTTAGCCCTAAAGCAATAGTAGCATTAGAAATAAATAAGTGATAGCTGGCTAGCTGGCAGAGTGGCTGCCTTCAGAAGCTGCGAAGTTCAGTTTCTTGTCTGCTTTTTTGTTTTCGTGTGACATTGTCGGTGTGTTGTGAGTGTTCTGCTGTTTCATAGGAAGTGATTTTTTTAGTAAAGGCATATGTTTTTTTTTTTTAGTATACTTTATTTTTTATTTGCTTTTTTTATTTATTTTTTTTTTTTTTTTTGTTTGTAATTGTTTGTGTTTCATTGTGAAGTTTTCAAACTAAGAGGTAGAATACTTTGGGCTTTTTTTTTTTTAATGTTTTTGTCTATTTGAGGGACCTTGCCCTTATCTTGAAGGAACGGGGCGCCTGCTTATATTTCAGTTTATTACAGTGACTCCCCTGTTCAGTTCTGATAATATTAAAGTACTATTTTTATTTTCAGCTACTATTATTGATCAAATTGATTTGATTTAAGACTTTGAAATTGCAATTTAGTAAATCATTAGAGATTATTATTGCACCATTTAGTGTTTAATAATTTTGTTAATTTATTTTTTTATTTTTTTTTAAGTTTTTTTTTTTTTAATAAATTTATTTTAATAAATTGAGAATTTATTTATTTATTTTTTATTAATTTATTATTTTATTTTGTAATACACAATTACATACAAATTTTTTTTTTTTGTTTTTTTTTTTTTTTTTTTTTTTTTTTACTACTGAGACCTTTTTTTTTTTTTTTTTTTTTTGGTCCTTCTAGAGGACGTATGACAAGAGGGACATCAGGTTGCTGGACGAAGTCCAGAGGGAAACCACATGAATGCTGTGTGAGATGGAGAGGAAAGGCTAATACTGGAGAAAAGACAGCTAATGTTTTTTCTAGCTAGAGACTAGAAGAGTCCAAGAGGACATTGTATGGCTGCACAGAGTTATGTCACAGAGCTGTGAGGGTGTTGTCCTGAGGAGATTGACAGAGATGAAGGGACACAGACAGCAGATATTAGGGGATAACTACTCCCTGGACCTATACAAGTACTTCTTCATGGAGACCGCTGCTGATCAATTAAATAAATTATTAGAATGGGTGGTGGAGAGAGTGAATCCACAGTATCCAAGAGGCCTTAATTAAGGTTGAGAAGGAGCGAGGAGGAAAACAGCAATGGATGGAAGATAAGAGTGCAGCACCACTTAAAGATTCATAAATTATTACTAGGCTGATTTTCCATATAGGCCATTTAAGCAAAGCCAATTACCCCATGTGAGAATCAAACCTTGCACCTTGTGTTTATAAGGTAAACACCTTAAATAGTATTTATTTATTTATTTGCATTTGTTTACCAGGAAGGTCCACTGAGTCAAAGGTACCCTTTTTCAGTGGAGGCCTGGGAAGAAAAGCTCCACAATGAATAATACATACATAGAATAGAAAAACATTAAGAACAGTAACCAAAAAAAAAAAATAATGCACACATTTGAATAGCAAGCAGTAACAGAGTAGGGTACTAAAGCAACAAGTACCACAGTATTTTGTTTTAGCACAGTCAAACGCTACCTTTCTACTGAGGAATGGAGTGGCAGGAGAGAGATGAGTTCAGGTTATGGGTTGTGAGGAGATAGCACAAGAGCAAAGCCATTTGGAGGAGAGATTATGTCTCAAAGTTTTTTTGAAGAGGGAGGAGTTACTAGTGGATCTGAGCTGGAGAGGGAGACAGTTCCATACTCTAGCAGTTGAAATGGAGTGGAGCATTTGACCAGCCGAAAGGTTAGGTGTTTTAACTTGTAAAAGCATTTGGTTTTCAGAGCAGAGTGGTCTGTTAGGGTGGTATAAGGTAAATAGGGACGGAAGGGAAGGACAGGTAGATGGGTTGAATATTAGTTTGTGGGCAGTTGTTAGTTGTATGTATGCAAGATGATGAGGTAGTTCCAGCCAGTTTAGTAGTCACAGAGAGGAGTAGTGGTGAGAGGAGTGCTGTCTATTTGTGACAAACGTGGCAATTTTATTGTAGCATGAGTCTAGTTTGGATTTAAGACTGGCCTGTATGTTGGTGAAGAGAGGAACCACATAGAAAAGTGATGGGAGCAAGAAGGAAGAGGCAGTGGATAGTTTTGAGGAGAAATTCAGGAAAGCTTTGTGGCAGTATAGCATACCTAGTTTCTGGTGTGTTTTTTTAATATTGCTATGTATGTGCAAGTCGAAGGTTGTGTTCATCTATAGTGACCCCTAGGAGTTTAGTATGTTTGACTGCTTCGATGGCAGTGTTATCTTGGGAGAGAACAGTAAAAGAGTCTTTGTTAATGGTAGTGGACTTCTTAGGGGTAAATAGTATTAATTTGGTTTTCTTATGGTTTAAGGCAAGGTTGTTGTTAGCCATCCATATTTCTGTGAAGCTAAGAGCTGACTGGGTAAGTTTCAGGAGTTTGGGTGAAGAACTAGCAGTGCAGATGATAGTGGAGTCATCTGCATATTGGATAACTGTACTGCGGGTTAGAGTAGAGTGAAAGTCATTGATAAAAATGCTGAAGAGCAGAGGCCCTAAGATGGATCCTTGGGGTACTCCAGTGGTGGTGTTGAGGAAAGGAGAGAAAGAGTGTAGCCATTTTGTAGCTTGTTGCCTGTCTGTGAGGTAGTTAGTGAACCAGAGTAGGGTGGAAGGAGAGATTCCTAAGTTGGACAGTTTTTTTAGAAGAAGAGAATGGAAAATAGTATCAAAGGCTTTGGAAAGGTCAAGAAGTAGTGAGGAGACAAGGTTCCCGGTGTCCCTGGCCCGGTTGACAGAGTCACAGAAAGATATGAGAGCTGTAGTGGTACTATGCCCAGGCCTAAAACCATGCTGGGTTGGCAATAGTAGGTTATTGCTGAGTATGAAGTTTTGGAGCTGGTTGTGGATACATTTTTCCAGGATTTTTGAGATGGGAGAAAGAATGGCGATGGGTCTAAAGTTGGTGATGTCTGTGTTTTTACCTCCTTTGTGCAGTGGGAGGATGAATGCCTTTTTCCAAATGGGGGGAACATAAGACTCTTTAACGGACCTATTAAGAAGTAAGCTGACAGGATAGGCAATGGAGTTTGCAGCTATTTGAAGGAATTCTGGGGGCAAGTTGTCAGGGGCAGTAATACAAGGTTTTAGTTTGAGAAGTAGTTTCTTTACAGTGGTAATAGGGACAGGTGCTAGAGCAAACATTGTGCCAACATCCCACTGTTGGGGTTGACTAGATAGGTTTATTGTCTCTTTCTGGCATTACTGAATGCAAAAAGGAATTAGCTCACAAGTCAGTATTTTTTGCATAATATATCTAAACAATAAAACAGTTTTCAAGACATGTTGACATTTTAACTCAATACCCTCAGTTTACAATGTCATATAAAATAAGCCAGAGTTTTTAAAGACATGTTAAGTCATTTTAAATCAATGTTCTCAGTTTGCTGTGTCATTAAAGCCTTTTGGGTATAATGCATCAAAATTTGGCAGGAAGTCATGTCTCGTAAACTTTGTTTTTTTTGTTTGAAGCTTGTGGTTTACGGTTTATTTTTGTGGGAGCCTCACGGTAGTTGTAGAGTCAAGTCCTAGCCATCTTCAGAAAAAAAAATTTTAAATGCAATTTATGTTGAATGATGTCAGTAGGGATGACTCTGAGATACTCACCACCACATTCTTAAAAGAATATTAGATAACACAACAGAAGCTGACAGAGTGCTGCAATAAAGTTACTCCAAAATGTACACCAGAGAAAAAAAATGTGAAAGGAAAAAATTTGAAAACTAAATCAGTTCCATTGTTAGTTGGTTCTTAGAGGAAATAAAATTCATATTTTTATATGTTTTTTTTTTTTTACTTTACGTGAGTTTTTCTCTTTTGACTGTTTGATTAGCATAAGTTGTGCCTATCAACCAACATTTCCAAGACCAGTATGACTTACATTCTTCTCAAACTTGACCGTATTTCTAGACTGTGACTGATACATCAAAAGATTAATCAGATGACAGAGAGGTAATGTAACCATTGAGGAACTACTTGCAGGGAGATATTGTAGAGCTTACAGTATTTGTTTAGTATATCAGTGCACTGAAGAAATGTTATTGCAAAAAAAAAATTACATGATTAAAACATGATAAACATCAGTCAAATAGAAAACAAATTATTAAGCATATATCCAATCACTATAATTTTGCCATTACTGAATGGATACAGGATGCTATATTCACCTTCTTGCATACCTGTTAGCCCGATAGCCTGATAACTGTCCCTCAGAACAAATCTCTTTTCCTACCACCTTCAGTTCCCATCTTCCTTTACCTCCCTTTCATTCTGTATTTGCAATAATTATATTCTTCCAAGCCTGTTTGCTATCACTTCCTTCTTAATACCCCAACATTTTTCTCTTTTTTGCCAGCAACTACCTCTCTCTGCCATGTTCATCATTTGGATCACTGCTAGAGTAGCCTAAGCTGTTGTGATCTTACCCCAGTAATCAAATAGCTTTCAAAGCTTAAGCATGCCTTCCATGAGTTCCAACTGTTAGTAACTCAAGAAAAGCTCCAGTACAAAGACAGAGCACTAAATTACTTAGAACTCATTTTACACAGAAGTGAGCACCTTTGGTGGGCCCCATGAAACTGTTGGTCGGCTAGTGATCCTTCAAGGGTGGGCAGATAAGTCCTCTGTTAGGGAAAACCTTCCACTACAATTATGTTCTTAGGAAAATTTGTTTTTTCAAAGTAAAATGTGCTTGCTAGGAAACTGAGTATTTCTGAGAGTGTTATTGCATTTGCATTTCTTAGGGAGTATGTTTGTAAATGCTATTTGTGTTAAAAAAAACAGTAGTATCAGTTTTTGGCAGAATTTTCCTTTAGATTTTGTAGGTTTGTGTATTTGTGGCAGACTCAAGTACTAACTCCCTTGCCCAACATTTCCTAGAATTTATAAACTCAAATGCCCTGCATCAACTGGTCAACACTCCCACCAGAGGTGACAACATATTGGACCTGGTCATCACCAACATGTGCGACCGGTGTTCCACCCCCTCGCTGGTTAGATCTGACCATAAACTAATCACTCTGGATATCCACATTCCACCCCCACCCCCGGTCAAGGAAACCACCATGAAAAACTTTTCAAAAGCAAACTTCACGTTACTTAAGACCGAGGTGGAAAGTTTCAAAGCCCCCATGCTAAAGGATAACACTGTCCAAGCTGCAAAATCCTTTACCAATGCATTCTATGGGCACCTACAAGAACGCATGGATCATGCTATCCCAAGGAAAACTAAGACTCACTCCTCCAAGAAAAGGAAACCAATCTGGTGGACCCCTGCCATAAACAAGCTATACAATAGAAGGAGGAAACTAGTACAGAAAAGAGCAAAATCCCAAGAAGGGAAGACATCCCTTATCAGTATCAGCAAGAAACTACGATCCCTCATAAATCATCCAATGCTAGCTTTGAAAGAAAAATTGCCAAGGACTCCAAAGATAACCACAAGGCATTCTTTAGCTATGTCAAGAATTTAAGTGGCAATGCTCAGATCTGCTCGGAGTTAGTGCAGAATGGCACAAAATACACTGAACCGACCGATATCATCAACATCCTGGCAGACAGGTTCATTGCAAACTTCACCCCCAAAAAAGCCCATAACCATACCAGAAGAATGTAGGGTCACTGAAATCACAGACACTCAGGTTAAAACAGCCCTCTCTAAAGCCAAAAACACAGCATCAATGGGACTGGACTGTGTCCCAGACTGTATCCTACATGAGCTCAAAGATGAACTAACCCCTCACCAAAACACACTGTTCAAACTCAGCCTCTCCATAGGCTACGTACCAATAGAGTGGCACATAGCAATGGTTATTCCGCTCCACAAAGGTGGAGCCACACCAGACCCCGGGAACTATCTCCATATAAGCCTGAATAGCTTGGTCTGAAAGGCTATGGAACGCATAATCATGGAACTCATTAACAAGACATTGGGAACCTCCAAACATTGGATCCTAGCCAGTTTGGCTTTGTTAAGGGCAGATCATGCCTCCTAAACCTGGTGGACTTCTTTGAGACAGTTACCAAGGCTATAGATGAGGGAAAGGTGGTACACACAGCCCACCTAGACCTCGCAAAGGCCTTTGACACCATTCCCCATTCTGGTATTATAGACAAGCTCACCAACCTGAACATAAACCCCTATGTCACAAGATGGGTTGCCAACTGGCTCACGGACAGAACCCACATGGTGAGAGTTGCGGGAGCTAGGTCCGACTCTAAACTGGTTACAAGTGGCGTTCCCCAGGGCTCAGTCCTAGGACCCCTCCTGTTCGGCATATACTTCTCAGAGGTACAGGCAAGCAGAGGAGGACTATAGCTGAGTAAGTTTGCAGATGACTGCAAACTAGGGGCTATAATTGACTCTCTGGCTGACACAGACATCCTCCAAAAGGGTCTCACTGAGACAGATACCTGGTGTCAAAATCATGGCCTCAAGCTAAATGCCAAAAAGTGCATAGTCATCCCCTTTGGAAAAAACAAAGTACCCACAAACTACCACATAGGTGGTAGTCCCCTAAATACTGAAGATGTAATAAGGGATCTGGGGACCCAAGTAGATAGTAATCTCTCCTTTGATAATCACATTGCCAAAGTGGTTAGAAAATCCTTCTATGTGGCCCACCTAATCACAAAAGAGTTTGCATCCAGATCAAAAGAGATCATTGTGCCCCTCTACTCATCACTCAGACCCATCATAGAGTACAATGCCCCATTTGGGATGTACCTTACAAGACACCTGCAACAGCTGGACAGACCACAAAAGTACCTCACCAAGAGGATAGCTGGCCTCAAACAGATGCCCTATGCAGCTCGACTTTAGAAACTCCAGCTGTACTCAGCTGCATACCACCTGCTCAGAGGTGATCTCTGCCTGACATACAAGGCCATGTCCAACCCAGAATTGATGGACATGCTCCACCTAAAGAAAACCGTATTCCCTCGAGCCACACGCTCTAGGGATCTAAACCTCACCACAACAATAAATAGGACATGCTGGAGGGATAGATTCCTGTCCCAGGGACTTCCCATGCTTTGGAACAAGATTCCGATATACATTAGGCAGAGCTCCTCACTAACGCTCTTCAAGAGAAACCTTGACGAGTGGATGGGAAACAGAAAGTTTACCCCGGTGATCACTTCAGTGGTTCTGCTGGACAGAGGCACAGGGAACTAATCTAAGGGGGTGGCAAAAGCCAACACATTCTGGCTAGGGTTATAAATGCCTTTGGGCAGATAGCCTAGTACCTACTTATAAACTTATGAACCTATTGTGCTTGTGAGGGACTGTCAGTGGTTTTATTACCTCACTACCACTTGTTCTGTACTTTACCTTTTACTGACTTGATCAGGCTCTGTCACCCACTTCTGAGATCTCATTCTCAGCTAACCTATATGGAGCAACTACCAGTCTTTGCTGTTTTACCTTTCCCGGTCTGCAAGAAAAAGGAGCAGGAAGTAGTTAGGGAGTCTTTGGGTGTCAGGTCAGGTCTTAACTGTGCCTTAGCTACTGGTAGGTGCCTCTGCTGTGACTGCTCTTGGTGCCTCAGATCTCTCATTTTTTCTCTCCAGTCCCTCTGGCATTACACTGACAGCGGCTGTAAGGATGCCATGTGCAGGCAAGAGCAAACCACTCTTATCAGTCTCAGGATAAGCTGCAGGTCCTTCACTCATTCAGGATAGAGAACCCAAATCTAGGATGAGATGGTTAGTAATTTTCCAGGGTGTTTCCCAGGAAAAATGAACACAGTGAGAAAACCTTGTCTTCTCCTACTTCTGTTTCAATGCACAGAGAAGATTTTCTGGGATTTGCTAAGGAGCTCATGTCTGCCTTTTCCTTGCCTACTCCTTCTTTGGTTAAGAAAAAAAAAGACTTCAACCCCTTTCCAACCTTTATTTTGAGACAGAAGAGCAGACATTGCAGGAGAATGGTTGTACTTCAGGAATTTCTTCTTAATCTGAACATTCTTATTCTGAGGAAAATTTGGCTTCAGATTTCCCTCTTGAAGATTTACCTTCTTCTGAGATTTTATTTAAGATAAAAGATTTTTTTTCATTGATAGCATAATGAAATTCCTATTGCAAAGGAAATATATTCTGAAGTGTTACAGTTAGATATTCCTAAATTTGCAGCTGTTGCTCGTGATTTGTTTACTTTCAATAGTGTTTTCCCACTGCATCTAGTTTTCCTAATAGTCAATCTCCTGCCCCCATGAAGTCTGAGGTTATACAGGATACATCAGACTCACAAGTGTTTGTTTTCCAACTGTAAAGCAGATTCAGCAGTAATTTATCTTTAAATGTGTCTGTTAAACAGTTTTCTGCCGCTAACCACATTTCCTCTGACAAGGATGAGAGAGTTTTTGACAAGTTGGAGAAGAAGGTGTATTTTTCTGCCTACCCTGACTTTCGGGATTTTCACCTGTCAAGCCCATATGTTGTTTTGACTTTTATCTTTTAAGAACATGCAAAAGTTAATAGTTAACCTTCCTTTTGCTGATTCTGGGTCAGTAATGAGAAGATTGTTTTTAGCTTTATTCTCAAAGCCTGAAGATGTTGAAACTGAATTTTAAATCCCCACAAGGAAGTTCTGTTATGAAAAGGGAAAGTAGATTCAATGGGTGGCTCAAATTTCTCAATCCTCATTTTTTAAAATAAATACAAATTTCCCTTCCTCCTCAGCTCCCTTTTCGATAAGCAATTAAAGCAGCATGGGTCTAGGAGTTTAAAATCAATGGCAGGGAGGCTCCAAAAATAAAGGAAAAGCCTCTAAAAATCAAGGACATTCCTCCCAGTAAGCATGATTATTTGCCTGTTGTCTCCCAACCCTGGCAACCTTTCCATATTTCTGAGGCATTGTCATCCCTTGCATTACCAGATTACGGCATAAAAATGGGTATTAAATGTAATTCTGTAGGGATTCACTAGGCAGTGGGAATCCCTCCCTTTATTCCAGGGGATTTCCTCTTGCCCTGTGAACCATGTCTCCCTGTTTTCTCTTCCATATCACATGGTTGCACAGGGAGTAATAGAACCAGTGAATACCTGCCAGATGGGCAAAGGCTTTAATTCAAGGATTTTTCTGGTACCAAAGAGGGAAGGATTCTGGAGGCCTGTGCTGAACCTTTCCTTTCTAAATCTTTTTGTTAAGATGTCAAAGTTCAAAATGTTTTCCCTTCATTCCCTTTTACCTCTCCTTGCTTCTCTAGCTTTTACAGTAAGTTAGTCTTAAAAGATGTTTATCTTCATGTTCCCATTGTCAAGCTGTTCCACTTTTTTAAATATTTTCTGTGACCAACTTATCACTTCTTTGTCTTACTCTTTGGACTTTCTACTGTGCCAAGGGTGTTCACAAAATGTCTGGCTCAGGTAATGGCTTGTTGCAGACTTCAAGGCAGTCACATCTTTCCATATTTGGATGATTCTCTTATCTTTGCAGACCCTTTCTCCAGCTGTTAAGAGTCTTTAGCAACTGTTCAGAATCTCCTACTCAGTCTGGGTTTTCAAATCATCTTACAGACATTTTTTTATCATCCCTTCTCAAATAATTGTATTCCTGAGATGCCTGTTAGCTTTTGTCCTGGGAAGAGTCTTCCTCCAGATAAAGTAGAGATTTTGCAACAGGTCTTTTCTCCACTTAAAACCATGTATCTGCAAAAAAAAAAAGTGCAGGATTCTGAAGTACATGGCATCAACGATGCTCATGCTTCTCCTGGCCAGACTCCAAATGAGAAACATACAGTGCTATCTCTGGTCAGTCTGGGCTCTGCATTTTCACCCTTTATATGTTCAGATACCTATTCTAGGATTTCTAAAAAGGGAGATTCTCTGTTTGGTAGATCAGATATCTTCAAGTCCAGGTCTCCATTATTGCTTCCATCCCACTCCAGTCTATCACATCAGATGCATCAGACCTGAAATGGGGAGAGGTCTCCAAAGGGGTGAAAGTGCAAAGTTTGTGGAACCCTCACAACAGACAGAAACACATAAATGTCAGAGAGAGGCTGGCAGTGATCAAGCTTTGAAAGTCTTAAGTCAACTTTGGTCCCCAGGATGTCTTCAGGTTTTTCCAGACAACACCACAGTAATGTGATGCATAAACAAAAGGGGGGATACCAGGTATTACCCCCTTTGAAGATTTGCTATGAGAGCCTGGGAGATAGTAGGTCAGCTCAAATCAACTTGCAGACATGCTAAGTAGGACCAGGACAGACACCCACAAATGGAACCTTCACCCAGGGGTCATCCAAGAACTGATCAAGCTGTAGGGAGCACTGCAAGTAGACATGTTTGCCTCCTTTCAGAACAGATAACTAAAGAAATTCTACTCCAAGTCTCCTTACAAACAGGCCTAGAAGACAGATACCTTCTTATTCCCATGGACAGGAATGTTTCTACATGTTTCTCCACCCTTAATACTGATGTCCAGAGTTCTTCTGAAGATCCAGAAGGACACTCCAGAAATTGTCCCAGGCAAGAGTGGGTTCCCCTTCTTTTCAATCAGGCCAAGGGCAATTACAATAGGCTTCCCAACAGACTGCATTTGGTCACACAAAACAAGGGTTGTTTGAAACACGCCAACCCGAAACCTCTTCAACTAACTGCCTGGATGATAGAATTTTGATACCTTTTAGGCTCTTTTTTTCTGAAGATGTGCAATAGATACTAAAGGAGGTGAAAAACTGCTAATAGAAAATAATATAAGTGGAAAAGAGTATCTGGCTGATGCTGGTACAAGAACCAAGACCATCTTAAGGCCCAGTTGCCTCTGGTTCTTAATTATTTGTGTGAGTTACTGTCCTATGGCTTTTTTATTTCTCTAGCAAGGTTCATTTGTCATCCATTTATGCTTATCTGCCCTTAGATTTCCACCTTTCTAACCACCGTCAAGTTAAACAGTTTTTGAAAGGGGTTTTGCATATCATCCACCTAGGATACAGGTGGCGCCTGCTTGGGATCATAGTGATGTGCTTGAAAAGCTTAATTTTTTCTATTTGAACCAGCTCATCAGACCAAATTAAGGTTCTTAACATGGGCACCTGCTTTACTTATTCCTCTGACGTCTGCTAGGAGAGCATCCAAGTTCCAAGCACTTATGGTGAGTTTTCTTTAACCTTGTTTTTCACAAGGACAATGTTTGTTTCAGAGCTAATCCTTCTTTTATGGCTAAAGTGGTTGCAGGGTGATTTTACCTTAAGTCATATTATAAATCTCTCTGTATTTGTCCCTAAATCCAAGAACAAGGGAGAAAAATTTCTTCGTACTTTGGATGACCTAGACAAAATTTAGTCCTTCAGGAAAACTGATCAACTGTTTGTCTCCCATGAAGGTAAGAGGAAAGAACAGCCAGTGTCAAAGCAGAATATTTCTAGATGGTTGTCTGATGCTATTTACTTTTATTATGCTCACCATAATAAGCCGCCCCTAGACAGGGTTAAGGCCAATTCCACAAGGGTTTTGGCTTCTTTTTGGCTTTCTGAAAAGGTGTGGACTCTAGATGCAGCAACTTTGCACTCTGTAGATACTTTTGCAAAGTGATGCAAACTATGGAATTCATTTGTTTTGTTTTTTTTTTTAACAAAAAGCTCATTTGGGCAGTCCTGTGATAGTTTGAAATCCCAGAAACATTGATGGAATTAGTGTAGGCTATGTACAAGGACCAAATGACACAAGTATGAAGTGTTTGGACTTACAGAATGCTTTCCAGTTGGAGTAAGTTTGTACAAAGGTTCAGCTCCGAGCCCACTGCTACTCATGCTGGTGATGGATTACAGGTTCGAGGAGACAGACCATCAAAGCTAATTGCAGATAATGTGACATTTCAGGCAGACTTTGAACAAGAACCTCAGCAAATGGGAGACATCCAAGATGGCTGCACAGTGATCAACAGCTTGATTTCATCTCTCCCAGTGTGAGACAAGAAACTCAGAAATAAGGGCCAGAAACTTTGCATGTTTTAGTAAATTCAGTTACTGAGTAGTAAGTACATTGCCTGGATGCCAGCAAAGAAGAAACTTAGAGAACCTGAAAGAAATCAACTAGAAAAGATGAAGAGAAAACACTGACTGGAAAGAATCCTGCAGCTGTTTAGCATGAAGTAGTTCAGGTTCATGCTTTGGTACAATACATGGCTTCTAGTAATCTAGAGGAAAAGATAAATCAAATGTAGTCAGAGCTGATTGAAATAAACACAACATTGAAGGACTGTATCACCTCAACTAACAAAAGGATGGCTAAATGTGAGACTGTTCACAAAGAACTGTTTCAAAAAATGATAGAGTTAGAGGACAGAGCATGCAGGGAAAACTGGAGAATCTCATCTTCACCAGAGAAACTGAAAGGAACAGACTGTATTTTATTTATTTTAATTTTACAAAACCATAAACAAGCAACTGAATTGGTATTCCACAACAGGATTTGTTAATTGAAAGGATAAATTGTGTGCATGCTCCAAACCTGGCTATAAAAAAGCAGCCAAGACCTGTATTGGTAAATATGCAATTGTACCAGCAGAAATAATTGATCCTGACAAAACTGTAACAAAAGGGCAAAGTATTAACAATTTGAGACAGTAGATTGTTTGTGAAAAAATGATTATTTGCTGTACACCAGGCAGAAGAGAAATACATTTATCTCAGCAATCTTGGAATGTTGAGAAGCAGGTGTGAGATTCAAGCTGCTGTACCTAGTAGAATTCAGAATATAGAGGAGCAAGGTAATTTTTTATGCAGACCAGGCCAAGGATGAAATACAAAAGTTTGCCCAACAAAAAGTGAGCCATCAAACAAAAGGGTACTCTGCTTCTCATTCTTCTGATAGTGAAGTCCATAGACAGACTTTGCCAGTGAGTGAACTCTTTTCCAGTGTTCCAAAGGAAACTGCTTGAGAGCCAGAAAAAACACAAGATCTGACTAGAAGGATCAGAAGTACCTTTGGCTTAAAATGGAGTCGGGGGATGGGAGATGGAGAGGAACAGGAAGAAGGCCAGCAACACTGAAATTAGTGAATAAATGTGAGAATACAAAGCATAAATCACATTTGTGAACTGTGGATTTACAAGAAAAATTGGATATTTGTTGACTTTGCTAAACTTGTGGGGGACTGAAATGCACATGCTCCATATCATGTCATAAATGTTTGAAATGTCACTGAAGGGAAGGAGGAAAAGAAAAAAAGAACTTCAGCAAATGATAGGGGAATGACATGCAAAGCTGAAGGCACACAGGATGAAAATGAGTACAATTAAAACAGATGTAATGGCAGCAAATGGGGAAAATCAGAAGAAGCTGATAACTGAGACGGAATTAAAAATAGTGGAACAGGTTAATGAACTCAGGAATCTGGGAGAGGTGGTTGAGAAGTTGGGAAGTCTGAATGAGGTGGTCAAAGCTAGAATCAGAAGGGCTACAGTCCACTGGCACAGTATGTAAGGAGTAGTCTGTGACAGAAAAATGTCAAATAAGCTGAAAAATAAGGTGTACAAAAGAGTGGTGCAGTCTGTACTACTGTATGGTACAGAAACCTGGGAAGTGAATGCAGAACAGCTAAGGAAGCTGGAGGTGGTGGAGATAAATGTGCCTGAGATGGGTAGAAGGATGCATACTGTGGGACAGATGAAGAAGTGAGGGCATCAGAAGAGAAGCCCAAGTAGCTCCCATTGCAGAGTAGGTCAAAGAGAACAGATTATAGTGGTTCAGGCACATGTGCAGGAAAGCAGAAGATAATCTGGTGAAGAAGATTTGGGGCAAACAGGAAGAATGCAAGAGGAAATTAGGGTATCCAACAAAGAGGTAGATGGATTGTGTGAGAGAAGACCTGTGACAGTTAAGCTTGACTGTTGAAGGAGGTAAGAGAGTGACATTGAATCGAGACAGATGGTGACAGTTGACATGACACCCAAACCCCATGTAGAAAACGGAAAAAAGAATGTTGATGATGGTGATGACACGAGTTAGATTAGGCTGCAGAGGCTGGGTTTGTTTACTATGGGTTATAGAGCTGTAAGAGATGATCTTGTTTTGATTTTTAAATGTAAGAACAATGATATAATGACATCAGCAATGAGAATAGTGTTTTATGCTCATTCGCAGAGAACTAGAAATGATGGTGAACTGGTTGAAGTGCCCAGGATTTGTAAAGAAATAAGCAGAAATAGTTTTCATTTAAGAGCAGGATTATTGTAAAATGCCATGCCACTATGAATAAGAAGGTTGGACAGTCTGCAGTTATTTAACAAGGAACTGAACGGATTGGAAACAGGGCTTATGATCATAAAGTAGTAGGTGGCAAACTCGTTGAAGGACAAAGATGAGGCTAAAAATCTTGAATAGTTAACATTGACCATTGAACTGAATTCCTTTTCCAGGTCCAGAACAGGCTTTGCTAGGAGCATCCTGCAGGGGTGCCCGCATTCGAACTTTTATTTTCCTCTTCCTTCATTTCTAAGCTGTAGTTATCCACTGAAATAACATAGACAACTGCAACAATGATCTAAATGTTGAACACAATGTAGCTGTGTAAGTAAACTTACCGTAACAGATTACTGTTGCAGTAGCTGCTGCTCCCTTCAGCCCTCTTACTTTAGCTGTTTTCCTTTTGTATTGCCATGGTGTGGATGTATAGACCCTTGTGTATATAGTTTACCCAATTCCTTTTCTATTGCCGTGGTATGGATGTATAGCATATATATAGTTTATCGTTTGGATTGTTTCCTAGCATTATCCTTCCAGAGCTCTTGCCTACCTTTTTTCCAGGCAAAAAGGTCTAACTAATTTGACACACTAACTATCTTTACAGTGGTACTGCTCTCACACTCTTAACAGTTAGAGAATGTGAAAGGTGCCCTTAAGCTTTGAAAGCTGGACAGTCTCTAAGGTGGAACCCAAATAGTTTAGGCTACTGCAACTGTGATCTATTAGACTATGTTATAGTTAGTTTACTTGCTTGGCTGTACTTTCTAAACCATATTGCATTCACGACATATACAATACCTTCTCCCCAGCTTTCTCTAATCCCAGTTATGTTGTTACTCTCATTTATACCCATTCAACTGTAAACACCCCACCTTTGTCTCCTGACCTGCTCTAAAGGGACTGCAACTTTCAACTCCTTACAGCTTCCTTATTCAACTCACAGGCCTCTTCCATTTATTTACCCCTTGTATTTATGTAACCCCCCCAACATGCCCATCACATATGTAAATTCCTCATCTTGTTTTATCCACACCCTCCAATACATACTAAACTGCATGACACCTTTCCTTTTTAACCATCTGAGGGTTCTATGCAACTTATGAACCAGTCTCATCTGAGGATTTTATACTGACTCCAACACTCTCAGTCCCTTAAAGTCCCATAGCTAATCACCCCAACCTCTACTCTCCCTGCCCTTGATTTTTCTGCATCTACTACCCTTTAATTTATCCCATGCTTTAACAACTGTTTTCCCTTCATATCCGGATGAGCATTTCCCAGGCAACCCTTAACTCTTTTCTGCCAACTTCTTCAGGATGCTTTCCTCATCTTACCTTTCTCATTGCTTGCTTGCCATTCCTCATTTAAATGTCTGCATTACCCTCTTAACCTGGTAACACTTAAGCCATTCCCTTCCTTTCACTGTGAACTCAACCTTAAGGCTTTCCTACATCTTGCATCAACCCATCACAAACACTAGTAAATCACTTACAGGCTGTATTTCATTTACCCAGGCACTCTTCTTAAGTGTTTCCCTTTTATTCTGCAGAGCTGAGTTCCTGGATTTCTACTGGAAGTTTTAGGTCCAATAATACAAGACTAGAAACTTCAAAGAACTGAAGTCCTATAAAAAAAATGAAACTCACTGTTGAATCATTTTCGCTTTATCCCCTGCTCTCCCACCCCTTGCACCGCATCTTGTTATACATACTAACTTCAAGACAGTTATACTTTGTAGGAGGGAGAAATAGTCTGAGATGCTACAATCTCAGAATTAGTATATATTTCTCCATTTGCACTTGAAATGTATTATGGTCCTCAGATTTTCACTAAACACCAGACCCTTTATAACTGCTTGTCCCATTTCCTGTGGGTCCTTTTCCCTTCACCATCCACCACCTATGTCCACACTCTATAGAATGTATTAGCCACTTATGCCACAGGAAAAGTCTTACTAAAGGAGTCAGACAGCATATATTTGAGGGAATCACTTCATTGTTGTGTCAAAAGGTATATGTTTGACCTAAAAGGGAGTACAAGAGTAGCTGGAACCCTCTCCCTGAGTAAATGTTACCACTACGTGGAAGTGGCCACATCACATCTCATAGGATAAACCAGTCGTACTTGTTAGTATCTTTTTCACACACTCACATAAGTTACTGCTGTTAGATTCAAATACTTATCTAAGGCAACATTCTACACAACTGTATTAACTGCTTACACTGTGGAAGAAATCTTATAACAGATATCAGACTGCACATATTTGTAGTTTACATGACATGTTTGGGAGAAGGAGAAGCATGGTCTGAGAGACAGACAACATCAATGTTTTGATCACAACTCAGAACATACTGTAGCAAGACATCATACATCACATAATTCACCTTAATTGTTATGGTAGGCAATGATGTATATGTGTGTCACATTAAGGTGTATTGAACAGTTATATAAGGGGTGATAGTCACAGATGTCAACCAGTGGGGTGCTGCCCTTGCAGTCCTGACTATTCATCTTCAGCTTGCTTTTGTGTGTGTACAGTGTGCAAGGTAATAACAAATCATACATGCAGAACATGTACACTGCAGCCATTCAGACTACTACTCTGCAGTTCGGTTTGTAGTATGTTCACTCTGTTGTAATCATTTACTGAAGCATACTGCCAGCAAGCTCATCTGTGCAACTGATGGCAAAGTAGCAGGGCATGGGTAATTATCGAGTTTTGTTTTAATTTAGGATGAGAACTAGAAGTGATCTTTGCCATTCATTGCCAAGGGTCACGCAATTGATGATTACAGACATACAGAGCTAATGGCAGACTAGCCTCCTCCTTATTTGTAGACTTGTCTAAAGCCATATTCTACTTCAAAGTCCTCATGAGGTCTCTTTAAGTCCACCCTTCTATGGTTCAAAAGCTACCTAACCAATAGCTGTCAGTCAGTAAAATTGCACTTCACCCTCTCTCCTTACCTCCCACTCACCACCGGTGTACCACAAGGCTTTATCCTTTCTCCCCTCCTCTTTAACATTCGCACCAACACCCTCCTCACATCCACACATTAGACCTCCCTAATACAGTACGCAGACAACTCCACACTCATTGAAACATCTGTCAACATGGCACACCTTCAAAAAATTACTTATGAAGCTTTAACAGCCACTGAAACATCTCACAACTTATTCTCAACCCTAAAAAAAATAAACTAATAATTTTCCCCAAATCCCTCTCATGAAAAACAAAATTTAAAGTCCTCTCTCTTGATAACACAGCCATTGAAGTCACTTCTTATAGCTAATTATTACGATGATAGTGGATAATCTTAAAGTCGACCTACATATTCAAAATTGCATAAGAAAAATTTTACCGAGCCAAAAACATACTCACCCACACAATTAAAGCTACACTTGCCACTACTTATCTCCTCCCTTCACTTCTTTATGGTGCTCCCATCCTTACTAACCTCCAGGCATCACAAAAATCAAAATGTGAACAAAGCTATAACAAAGTTGCTAAATTTGCAGCAAATACCCCTTTCAGAACCCACCACTGTATAGCACTAAAAATCCTAAATTAGTTAGAACTGCCCCATCAACTAATGTATATGCACAGCTTCTTATCACCTATAAAATTATCCAGCATCCATTTGCTTGTCCAGCACTAAATAATATTCTACACAACTATGTTCTGTTTGGTCTAGAACTTCTTACCTGCATACAACAGGTCAATACTCTCCCTCCCATCCTTCAAAACTATTCTGAAAGACTTAGCCAAAAACTGGCTCTTTTTTTTTCAACACTAGAATAAACTATATCCCTAAATGTGAACCTGTACCTATTTATACCTTGCAACTCCGTACTCTCACTTCTTCACTTCCTTACTTCTGTCATTTTCTCCCCTATTTTTTCTCTAAGTATACCATAAGCCTGCTTTTCTCTCACTTCATATTGCAGTTCCTGTTTGTATTATACTAACTTACCTTTCATTTCTCTATAAACTGGTTAAACTTTCTCGAAATATTAAATAATCATCATATGACTTGTATCTATTGTTAGCCAACGTTTTATTATGCTTTCTTTGTTATAATTATTTAAACTGTAGGTGTTTTTTGTATTATTTTTGAAGGTTGTAAAATTATTGTTCTTAAAGTGTTAATCAATAAATAAATAAATGTAGCCATTTCTGGACATGTGTGTGGTGTGTGAATCTTCTGTTTGTCACTGTTAAAACTCTGTAATGCTGCTTACAATACAGTGTTCAAATCAGGAAGCAAGCAGAGGGTAGCCTACTGGTAGAGTAAATAAAGAATAAACTTGATATATGTACCCACTACATCACCAGGTATACTGTTATAAGAGAGAAAACTTTAAATAATGTTGTGTATAGTGCTGGGTTTGAAAACCTGCCAATCTTACTGAGCATTCTCTAGACCTGAGCATCATCTGAGAAAACAGATGAAGCCATATTTTAGCTACTACAAATCACACAATTGAAGGGACCATGACAACTGAATGAAGAAAGGAATTATGTGTGAATTAACTTCATAACAGTAATAATACTTGAAACATCCCAAATGGGGTACAGTAAACCCAGGAGCCTTTTATACGTATATAAATAACTGTGTCCACATAATATCACTGTCGCTTTCAGTTGTGCAGGAGGAGTAAGCATAGTAGAGCGATGAACATTATATGAATGCTGCTGAAAGGAAACCCTGATCAGATTTTGTCACAGAACATGAACTGGCAGTTACTATTACGTACGTACGGGTAGCAGTACTGCACAGCGTGGAGTGCTGTGCAAATTCTGAATACAAAAATTTCTGTTTATGGGCCATTTCTGGCCATGTGTGTGGTGTGTGAATCAACTTTTTGACTTGATTAAAGGTGTGCAATGGGGGGGGGGGGCAAGAAAAAGGTAAGACACTGGGGAAGTTATTAGGGAATGTGCAGGATAGTGGTGCGGGAGCACCATAGCTATTCACTTCTTCACAAACTAAGATTGTACTTGTACAGTAATGTAACAAAATTGGCTATTCACATCATAACAGATATTTGATAACTTAATAATGTTGGGTGACCAATTGGACCATAGCAAGTGTGTCATGAACACACATATCTGAAGCGAAGAGTTATGTATGGGGCATATGTTTTGTGGAACAGCTGCCCTTTTCCACTTGTTTTAAGAGAGAAGAATATTGAGGAAGGTATTTAGAAATAAGACGGTTAAGTATGTAAGGTAGGTTAGGTTAGGTTAGGTTAGGTTAGGTTAGGTTAGGTTAAGTAGCAGGTGCAGAAATACAGGATATATAAGACATACAGGGATGGTGATGAAAGCAAGAGGCTGGGGACACCGTCACCGGGGATAGGTATAGTATTTCAGAGTTGCATCCTTGTCAAGCATGAATACAGTGGGACTCTATTTATTTTTTTATTTATTTTACATTTGTTAACCGGGGGTGTCTGATTGAGCCGAAAAGGCCCTTTTTCAGCAGAGGCCTGGGGAGAAAAGCTCCACAAAGAAATATTACAGACACATTTAGTTATTACAGACACATTAGCCCTCAATCTCAGAACCGTCACCACTGTTTCCTGTTGTAGACACCTGGAACAGTGCTGGACAGGGCAGCAATTTGGGGATTCACTTGAGGATCCTTTCCATACAGCCAATTTGTGCACTGAGACCCCTATTATCTCCTCCACTAGGCCTGTCATGTCATGTTAGGTGACAAAGTCACCACCTCCACTAGCACTACTTCAGGTGGGTACTACTGCACCAGCCCCCAGGACATGCCTACCTGAAGCAGGTGATGCAGGTAGTGGAAGGGTTGTGAAACCAACACTGCCATGTTGTGACAGAGAAGTGCTTAGTGCCTGTGCTGCCACCACAGCCACCTGTGGAGGGATGGTATTTTGAGTATTCTGAGACCCCTGTGGCTAGTCTAGAACCCCTTGCCAGTGGTTTGCTGTGACAGGAATGATAATCCAAATGTAAAAAAAGAAAGAAAGATGGTGGGTGGAGAGACTAGAGAGAAAACTATCATGAATGTCATGCAGTTTGTAATATATCCAGTCTGTGCATATTCCACATTAATTTATACATTTGTCACACCCACATATGAATGTTAGTTCATACACTAAAGGCTGATGTCCCCAATATTAAAAACATCATACAAAACTGAGACTAGAAGAAAGCTGGTTTATGTATTACATGTCATGAAATGTATTTGAACTGAGTAAAATGTAACTGTAAGTCATAGATTGCAGAATAATGAATATTAAGTAATATAAACTAATTGCAGCTGCTTAGATTTGAACCCACAGACATCTGTGTTTACTGAACCTATGATTAATGCAATGTTGTAAGAGCTATTCCTTCAAGTTTGTACTATTTGCATGTTTAGAGTATGCATACTCATGTATTACTCTGTCAGACAGTAATTGAATTGATGTCCAAAGAATTGATAACCTACTTTTACAATCATTTCTATTACGAAATGGCAGTCATATCTGAACATATACTTATCCCTTGCCTCTCTGAGGCATTTCAACCTGTCCTGGTGTACCTCTTTATTTCCTTCAATCTCTGGAGAGGCTAAGCGTAACAGAAATTAAAAGGAAAAAAACAATAATGACCACCTGTTTGTGTTGCCAAGTCATGGTATTGTATTGCCTAGTTTTGGGCCACTGTACTTACACAACTGAGTTGGGTCATGGGTCTGAAACTATTTCTCCCATCAAAGAAGGAGGTCCTTATTTGCCTTTTTAAGTCACTATAATGGTGATGGCAGTGTTCACCTGTGCATTGTGACAGGCTTGGCTAAGCGATTTCAAGCCTCAGCATTGTACTGTGACCTGCTACAGCCACCCGGCAGAAGCATTTGACTGTACCATTTCAACAAGGAGCCCAGCAAAAATCTTGGACTCCTCCTGACACCACCTCTGTGCTGTAAATGCTGTAAATGAAACATCACCCTGATGATTGTCTGCTATGTGTCCTCAATGATCTCTAGAAGAATAGCTAGAAATTAATGCCCAGTTCAGATTTTACATGCACCAGCCTGTGAGCAAGTACAGGCATGTTAGAGAAATGCATTTGCATCACAGAAAGCACAGTAATTGGCTAGAAGTGAATATATGTACTATGTCTTTAACATCCAGTTTAGGTGAGAAACTTGTTAGTAAGACTTGGTCATGTGCACTGATAAACATATACAAATGCTGGTTAATGTTGATATCTGTTACATTTCAAATTATATACTGCCAACTTTAGGCATGTACTCTGGGATGGTTGATATAATTCATAACGTGAATATTGTCACAAACAACTAAGCATAAAAATCTTGATGGTGTTGTTATTCAGTGTTGACTTTCTGTAAATTTTGAAACTGAGCACATGACAAACAGGAGCATGAACTTCTAAAGTTTGCGTATTAACTGTGAATGCCACGGGGGACTGATATTCCAAGGGTATGTGCTGAAGTCTACAGTTTTATTGATGAGTGGATATACCTACTTCTGACAACCCTGTAAGTGTTGCAGTATACACTTTTCCTTTAATGGAGTAATGATTTTAGGCTAATATATTTTTCTGTCGTAATGTTGCCATAGGATTTATTTTTGCACTATCTTCAATGCTGACTGATGCCTGATGAAGCCAAGCTTATTTCTATAGCTGATAAAGTCTTACAACATGCATAATTATTTTCTGAGATTTTACCATAGGATATGAATTCTCAGTTCTCTGTAGTAATTCCTGAATGCTGACAGTGTTCCATGACAACTGTTGCGCAAAGAATAAGTGAAAATAAAATGTTGACCTTGTGTGTGATGAGCTGTTGTTGTCAATGGCAGCATTATGTATTTATGGGATAACAAATATTTAGGAAAGGGCCATAAAGAGTTTACAGGAGGTGATGTTCTCCACAATATATTGCAGTGCCATGTATACTTGGGATCATTATTTATTTATTTGACATTTGTTAACCAGGTTGGTCCAAATGAGGTCGAAGCCCATTTTCACTGTTGATCCAAGAAGAAAAGCTCCAGGAAATTACATACAAAAATTCATACAAAATAGAGAAATGTATTTTAAGTTATACAATATAGTACAAATAAAAATGAAAACATAGAATATGCATAAAAAGTTAAGCAAAATACAGTTACACTAAATTAATAGTATGAAATCAGTTTAACAGAATCTGGCAATTTCAAATATGTATAATATGTATTTATAAGTGAGGCCTGGAATGTAAATTCAACTTATATGCCACTGAAACAATGATCCAACATGTTGTGAAAGCTGTGTTGCTATGCTTTTTAAATTTCTCTAATTCATTCTTGTGTTGCGAATTTTAGTACCTCATACTATTCTTCATGTACTATTTATTTCACAGCATGCACTCAGAAGTGTGTTTTACTATAATTTTTGATATAAGCAATGCAGGTGACAAAGGTCACATTTTCACATTTAGCAGCCATAGTACATGATTATAGTGCAACACTAACATTACACATTGCATGTGTAGTTCATCTTAAAGTATACAATAACAAGGATCACACGCAGTATGCCATGTATAGGTAAACTATCCCTACTGTGCAGCCAGACCCTGTACAGCTATGTAGTATTTATGTTGGAACATGTAGTATGCCATGTATAGGTAAACTCTCCCTGATGTGTAGCCAAGCCTTTTACTGCTATACAATATTTATGTTGGAACATGTATGCCATGTATAGGTAAACTGTCCCTAATGTGTAGCCAAGCTCTGTACTGCTATGTAGTATTTATGTTGGAACATGTAGTATGCCATGTATAGGTAAACTATCTCTAATGTGCATCCAAACCCTGTACTGTTATGTAGTATTTATGTTGGAACATGTAGTATGCCCTATATAGGTAAACTATCCCTAATGTGCATCCAAACCCTGTACTGTTATGTAGTATTTATGTTGCAACATGTAGTGTGCCATCTGTAGGTAAACTATCCCTAATGTGCGGCCAAACCCGCTATGTAGTATTTATGTTGGAACATGTAGTATGCCATGTATAGGTAAACTATCCATAATGTGTAGCCAAGTCCTGTACTGCTATGTAGTATTTATGTTGGGAACATGTAGTATGCCATGTATAGGTAAACTATCCCTAATGTGCATCCAAACCCTGTACCGCTTGTCCTTTTAGTCAGAACATACATCATAGAAATGTTGAGCCAGTGAAGTTACATATAGATGTATTTTCTGCATTCATTAATGTCCAAATTGCTGAGCAAGGCACACTACTGCCAGTCTTATTTGGGTGACTGACTAAGTGTTTATGCAAAATTAAATTATTTTTTTTTTCATAGGAAGTGAACTGTCACTCAGTAAAGGACATTGTTGATGGACACCGAAATGCAGTGCCAACTATTGTACAAAGGAAGAAGCAAAACACATATTCATTAATCATTGTGATGATTTCTCAACTTTTTGGGTTTATACATGTGAAATGTTTACATTAAGGATCCCTACATTCACATATGCAGCACCGTCACAGGATATGAAAAGTAAATCAGTGCCATTACAATTAAATATTCACCCGACAAACATATTTTACCACCTGAACATTTACATGCAAAAGCTGAAAAACTCAAGCACATGTGCATAGCATTGTACTTCTGACATTTATAGTTAGCCTGCAGCATCCCCATATTGTCACTTGTCCTCTCACAGTATAACTGGATGGCTGTGATCACTGCAGCATTAAGGATGGTAAAGCATGGGAGGTTACAAACAACTGTCTGCAAGAGAAGAGTTATGAGTTACGGCCACTTTGTCATCAGAAGTACTTAACCTTCTTACAAACTATTATCCAAAGTGTGTATTAAGGCTCTCTCATCTCAGGAAATAAAACTTAAACCTTTGTAAAGCTTTTTTGCTCTGACAGACACCCTCTGAAAGTGTACTTTTCATTAACAGGGATGCTAGACATCTAATCGAATGAGCAGGACTTCTAATGATTTACACTTGCCAGGTATAACCTAGCCAAAACTCTTAATAGTTGCTCTTGTACTGCTAAGGCATGTTCACATCATTGTGTAGGTACTAACACCACGTTTATGTGCCCAGCACATTGAGCAGATTGAGTGATTATGGAATGATAATGAGGTGAGACTTAATTAGCATAGCCAACATGCACAGAATGGTCAATCTATGCAATATATGCAATAATCAAGGCTATAAGACTTCCATCATTCTAGGGAGGACTGCTTGGCTTCCCGAGTGCTGACATACAAAATTGCAGGCAACATCTATTGAGGATAACTGTCTGAAATCTTTCAAGGTATGAAATCTTCTTTGCAAATACTGCTTCACGGGTATATGTTGATAACTTATTTGCAATGACTGCCATCTATCCTTGCAAACTGTGTTTTTGAAGTGAACAAAGAAAACTTTTGTTACTGCAGTTATTCGTTACTTGTATTTCACATGGGTTGGGCAGGATCCTTAGGATGTTCAGACCTGTCTGGATTGTAGAAGCTTATGTGGATTAAATTGTTGCAATAAAGTAACTGTTCTCTACTATATGCTGTTCTATTTACCTTCTAGTTGTGTGTGTGTGTGTGTGTGTGTGTGTGTGTGTGTGTGTGTGTGTGTGTGTGTGTGTGTGTGTGTGTGTGTGTGTGTATATATATATATATATATATATATATATATATATAAAAAATTCTATTCATATATTAGTTTGTTTATTTCTATAGACATAAATTTTATCCTTTTGGAGGGATGTATATGGAGAGGTATTACAGAGCTTGCGTTAATATTTTCAGAACTGTTTATACTAGGATTCCTGATGCCTGTTAAGTATATCAGCCTGTAAACCCCCAATCTCCATGTGTAGTTTGGTCTAATTATATATATTTTTTTATCACAACAGCGATGTGTCTTTAAAATAAAAAAATAAAAAAAAAACAAAGGAGTCATATCATGGAAACCTGTCTTTTCAGATGCTGAGAATGAGTCCATAGTATGGGCCCTTTATTTCCATGAGGCATAAGTCCTAGAGGCTCGTTCCATGACAGTGTCTGGTGACAGATGACCAATGAAGTCAGTGCTTTGGGTGGCCAGGGCCATGACCACATGAGTATCAGACGTAGGCCAGTGATATGATTAAAAAAGCTACTGATAGAGCAAAGGCTGTAGCACTGTAACAAAAGGTTATGCGTGTGGGTCCTCTACCAAACCACCACTCAGTGAGATGGAGATGTTCCTGTTGACTCTAGGAGATCCAGGCAGCTCAGAATAGTTCCACAATGCAGTGGTGGATGTTGTGAAGAGGTGGAGGGCAACCATTTGATTTCCACTATTGATGCATCATTCACATGTATATATGTTAGTTATTTTACAATTTCTATTAAGTTGTCAACTTGTATGACACCTCTATCAGCTGAAGTTTGTGTGTCTAGGGTCAGCTGACATTTCCACCAGGGCTTGAGAAAAAGATAGACTACTGCATGCCTTAAATTCTGACATACAAGACTGCATGAAATGTGTGTGTGACTCCTTGGCCAAGATGAATGACACGCTGGACTGTGCAGTGCTTGTTATGGAACATCTATAGGGGGAAGGGGCAACATCCACATGGCCCAAGAGCCAATACATTGTTAGATGTGAGCTGATATGGCCATGGAGTAGCCAGATCCTGTTCCCACAGTGGTACTACTTCACCTGCTACCTCAGTGGGAAATGTATCCATACTCAGACATGGTTGGCTATGTGGTCATGGATGTAGTCATGATGACAGTTCATCCAGCAGACATTGTTCATGTTCAGGTTGCACCATGGCTTATATTCAGGGTCATGGAATTGACAGTGCAACTCCTGGCAAAGGTAGGCTACACGTGTGAGGGCATCCACAACAGACTTGATCCTCTCTCATACACTGCTCACACCTGTCCAAGATGCCATGGCTTAGTGTTAGTACAACTGCTGTGGCTGCGTCCCTGCAGACCCACACTTAGTACACCTAATATTGATCATGATACTTGAAACACACACACATACACATACACACAAGGCATTCTTAAAAACTGACTTCTTTACATCTGGAGATTCTTTTCTTGACAGTGAATACTTGCTCTGACCTCATCTCTCACACTCACAGACACAATTATGTCTGGCTTACCTCCCAGCACTGTGCAAATGATGATGACTGTACCCTGCCCTTTGCATAATCTTTGATTTATTGCCCAAGTCTGATGCACAGAGTGGCCGACTAATGCTTGTTTAGTCAAAGGTCATGTTTTCATTAGGATATGTAATACTTTTAAATTTTGTTTAGTCTGCTTAACATCAGTAATGTTATTAGTTGTAGTAGTCATGAGTACTAGCAGTACTAGTAGTAAGATAGTATTAACTTATTTAGTAGAGCTTGTTCAGTTCCTTGTGCAGATGATGCTAATGAGACTGCATGAGCCCTGTTGGGGTGACTGACTCGGGCTGCTTATGTCTGATGCACATAAATGAGCAGACAATGCATCATTTTGGCAAATATGTTTTTTTCTTTGTACTGTCGGATACCAGTTTGTCATTTCTATCTTAATTTATCTTTTCTTCTGTGGTCATAAGGTTGTACACATATCGTGATCACCACCTGTGCAGATGGTCCTGACATTGCCCTACCCCCTATGACGTTGTTTAGTATGGATCTGCTTATGTCTGATTCATAAGGTGGCAACATAATACATATGCAAGTCAAATATTTGTGTTACATTTGAATAGTTGATAGCTGTTTTTGTCTGTAGTTGCTGCATGCACCAATCATTGTTATGACATTTCTATATAGATAATCATTATTATTGTTTACTTACTGCTTACTTCTGTTTATGTATTGTACTATCTGCTCATTACAGGCTCCTCACTTGATTTTTGTTACTACTGCTGAGATATTGTAGCCTGGGGTTGCCTATGTCTGATGCTAATAGAGCCAGCCATTTCATGGGTAAGCAAAGACTGGTTTATCTGTTTGCATCAATGTTATTGCTTGCATTTGCTTAGCTGTTTTGTGTAAGTGGTAAGTGGATGTACTGTTTGCTGTCTTTTAACCTGTACCATGATATATGCATACCTCCATTTGCCATGACCCCTTGTCTGTGTTCTCCTGGCCCTACTGTGGTAGTGGGAATTGCAGTCCCCTGATGCAGCTGCTTTCTAAGTATAATGTTGTGTAAAATGGTGCACACAGTGAGTATTTTGGCAGAAGGGGTGGGGTCATATTGCAGGGCACCTCTGGATGTGTCTAGATTTTGGTAATGTGATTTGAGCAACCCAAATACATGCTGCATGATATTTCTAGTCTGTCTGTTTGCAGTGATGCAGCCTTGCTCAGTGGGGTTATGTGGATTTTTCACAGGAGCCATGACACTAGCTTCTAGTTCATATCCTGCATCTTCCACTTGATGTCTTTGTGGGAAGTGCCCCTTGCAAACCTTAGGTACCAGTTTTAAGTGTGCCATATGTAGGAGTGGTTGAAACTGCCAGGGTGACCTACATATACATTATAGATGATATCTTGTGTATTGCAGACCCCCTGACAGTTAATGTAGTGATGGCCTTTTCTGTTGACGTATCTGCTTCCAAGTTCAGCAGGTAGAGCTTTTATTTCAATGTGGGTGCAGTCTATGGCCGCCAGTACCTCAAGGAAATGTGCTATAGCATCAAACTTTAGCATGGTAGTAGCTCACACCTCTGGGGTACATGGAAACCATATATGGTTCCCCATATGTTGCAATATTGGACTGAGGAACTGGTGGAGAATTCTTGAGGTAGAGGACTGTGAAACTCCCACTGTGGTCCCTGCAGTTTGCTGAAAAGTCCCTGTAGCTAATAATACAGGACATTATACATATCTTAGTTTACACTGAGAAGGGTTCTTTATGATTCCCATAGGGCCTCAGGTGAGGACAGCAGCTGTCCACTATTTTCTGTATAGTATTCCTGCCCACCCTGTAGCACTCTAGTATTTCAGTTTCATGTAGGCTATGTTAGGTCAAATGTAGTTTAAACATGCTATGCCTTCTAGGCTGAGGTGTGGCAGTAGTAGGAGCACTTGGTATGAGAGTATGTTGCAGATACATGTTTATAACAGCTGTGGCAACCCATAACATCTTTTTTAAAGTTCTCCTGAGGACTTATTCCAACATGTGTTAGAATTTGGAGCTTGATGGCAGTTGGCAGCGAGGGTTAAGTTAAGGCTGTAATTTGCATTTCCTGTAGTACAGGGTTTGATTCCCTCTACCATCATTTGTCTACTGTGTGACCTTGAGCAAATCACTTAACCACATATTTGATCCAGGTAATCCCTGAATAAGGACTGTGTGTCCAACGGGCTTACCTGGTTAACAAATGATTATTTTCATTATTATTATTATTATTATTATTATTATTATTACTATTATTGATATTATTATTTAAGTGGATGTGACATGTTTGCTGTTGTTTTGTACATTTTTGAATCACTCTGCCATGATTATTTTGTTTCATAAGCATATAGCACAGCTGATTATATGGTCATTAACATATTCTACTGCTAAACCCTTGTTTAGCAGTCAGCCACAATGTGTAACGCAGTTTCCTGAATTTTAAACTGTTTACCATTGCTGATTGTTGTGCACACAAGCTTAGCACAATGAGCTGGCAGCCATGTCAAACCCAGAGCTGTTGGACATGCTACACTTAAAGAAATACCAATCCCTCAGAGCCACGTGCTCCAGGGATCTACACCTGGTGATCACAATGAACAAAACATACTGGAGGGATAGATTCCTGTCCCAGAGACTCCCCATTCTCTGGAATAGACTGCCCATACATGTCAAGCAGAGCGCCTCTTTGGCCCTCTTCAAAGGGAACCTTGATGACTGGATGGAAGATAGGAAATTCACCCCAGAGATCATGTCAGTCACCCTGCTAGACAGGGGACCAGGGATGTAAAATTCCTGGGAAAAATAGCTGGGGAAATGTTATGGCTAGGCTTGTATAGACCCTAGGAACCAACGTATGAACCTATGGTTATTATCTACATAATATAAGTATTTTGCTCATAGTTACCTTTCAAGGGACTGTGAATTAGAAAAGAAATACACAGTCATTATGAATAATTTAAGATGAAACAAAAAACAGGTTAGTGCAAGTAGAAAGTTTGTTCATCATGAAAATATCTGTATAATAAATGTCAAGTCACTTACATTTACTTTTTATGTTTCTCTTCCTTTGGTAAATGAGCAAAATATAACACTGAAAAGATTTTCTATATTTCTTGTCAATAGTTTTGGAGCAAAAGACAACAGCAAGGTATAGCAGACAGGAAGACTGTTCAGCATAGTGCTATCAACAAAATGAGTTTTGTTTAATATGTCTAACCTATTTTTATGTAAATGGGTAAAATATCAAACAAATGTGAACTATTTCAAGTAAAGCAAATAATATTGCATCTAGGAAGAAGTTAAGTATTCAGCACATAACATGTTATACATTAAGTGATTTTTAATTAATAGGCCTTTTAGATTTCTTCTAACTAGTAAGGAAAGCAAAACAAATCACATATTTTCACTTGCCCTTTTCTCCACAAAAATTGCATCTTATGGTGTTTTTAATCTGTATAAATGAAACTCAGTAGCTCATTATCTTTTTACCAGTTGTGAGACAACTAGGGTTACATGTGCCTGTGTGTGTACAAATGTAGTGTGTGCGTGTGTATACATGTGTGTATATCTACACGCGCGCACACGCACACACGCGCACACACACGCGCGCACACACGCACACACACGCGCGCGCGCACACACACGCACACATGGTTCCACAGTACTTTGTCAAAAGGTTTTTAGTGAAATGAAATGGGATTGAAGTGTTAATAGGCGAGATCTCATTTCATTGATTGTGAGTTTATATTTCATTTTCTTTTAAATGTAGCATGGCATTATTCTTGGGGAGTGATTTGAGGTAGTGGGAGTATTTCTTGGTGGAGATTGTGGTGTTGTGTGGGTACTCAAGGGTCCTTTTTATGATTATCCCCCCAGTATGTGCAGTCACAGAGTAGTGCAAGATAGGAGATTTTCCCATTCCTGCACTTTTCTGTATAATCTCAGAGATAGTAATATTTAAATAGCATGGGGTGTTGAAGGTACGGGGGTTGTCCCCTGCAAAAGCATTTTTTATTCTGTTTTCAATAATGTCACCAAATCATTTCAACATTTAATTATGTGTGGTGGAAACATATACGAATGCACATGAAAGTATCGATCTGCAGAAAGACCAATACCACTTTCATTGATCATTGTAGGTCAATATACATAATAACTGAACTCTCACTCTCTAGAAGTACACTGATTGAAAAAGAACAAACGCTCTACTTTTCTGATGAGTTAATCTAACTAAA
Organism: Protopterus annectens; assembly: GCF_019279795.1. Classification (NCBI taxonomy): domain Eukaryota; kingdom Metazoa; phylum Chordata; order Ceratodontiformes; family Protopteridae; genus Protopterus; species Protopterus annectens. The sequence goes on along the minus strand of NC_056733.1, from coordinate 1,083,293,979 downwards.
TGAAAAAAAAAAAAAATTAACAGCGGGTGATCTTAATCTGAAAAGTGACATTGTTAGGAAAGGGTTTTTTCTGAAGGTAATGTGCAGCATTGGGGTAGTGGTGGGGCCAGGGTTAGGGTAAGCAGATATGAATAAGGTTGTGCATGATGGGCAAAGCACTACCAATAATCAGGACACACGGACAGAGAACACAAAACACACACACAAACATGCACTATGCTAAAGCTATCATACACACAAACATGCACTACACTAAAGCTATCCTTTAAACTAACTCAATCTCTAACCTAATCAGCAAATACTCACATACACACAAATATAAGTTTCCCCTTACGTAATTCCAACCCTAATCTGCAAACACACACAAACACATAGTCACATGCAAACACACACTTCTTAATGTCATACAGACCTACTTAACTTTTTCTGCAACTGGACATTTGACTAAATGTTTGGTAAAAAAGACCTGCAGTTAACATTGTCAACAGGATGAACAGGAACAGCTGTAGCACCCAGGAGGATAAAAACACTCTTATTAAACTAAACAAAACAACTCAGAGGACAGGTAAAGTCAACCAAAGCCAGATTTGAGGTAAGTTTGGCCTCCCAGGCCAAGGACAACCAGAAAGCATTTTTTAGCTATGTCTGCAACCTCAAAGGCAATACACAATTGTGTCCAGAGCTCATTGTAAATGGAGCCACCTATACTGAGCCAGAAGATATAGCAAACCTCCTGGCCAGTAAATTCAGCTCCAGCTTTACTCCCTCCTCAACCTTCCCTCACGAAATATCATTAAATATAACTCCTCCCTACTATCACTAGGGAACAGGTCCTTAATGCTCTGTCTAAGACCAAGAACACTACATCAATGGGCCCAGACAATATCCTAGGATACCTTATGAATAGCATGAAACATGACCTATCAGGGCCTCTGGAATTACTATTTAGCTGTAGCCACCAAACAGGCTACGCACCTCATGAATGGAGAAAGGCAACAGTCATCCCTCTGCACAAAGGAGGGCCATCTACAGACTCGTAAGTCTCACTGTCTTATATGTAAATCCATGGGAAGAATTATCATGGAGATGATCAATAGAGATATAGCAAACCTCCAGACACTGGACCCAACCCAGTTTGGTTTTGTCAAGAGCCGATCATGCCTACTCAACCTGGTGGACTTCTTTGAGAAGGTCACCAAAGCAATGGATGAGGGCAAAATTGTTCACTGCCTACCTTGACCTGGACAAGGCATTTGACACAGTACCCCACTCAGGCATTTTTGACAAACTCAGGAGGTTTGGTACAAACCCGTATGTCACCCAGTAGATAGCCAACTGGCTCGCAAACAGGACTCAGGAAGTTAGAATTGGGGAGTCCACCACTACAAAGAGGCCACTCACAAGTGAAGTCCATCAGGGATCAGTCCTTGAACCGCTCCTGTTTGGCATTTACTTCTCAGAAGTCAAGGCCAATGTCAGTGGTCTCTGGCTGACTAAATTTGCAGATGATTGCAAATTAGGAGCTGTCATTGAATCTCACACTGACACAAATGTTCTCCAGGAGGGGCTGAGACAGACAATCCACTGATGTCAGAGTCATGGACTAAAACTAAATTCCAAGAAATGCATAATAGTATCCTTTGGGAAGTCATCCATCCCTGGTAACTATCACACTGACAACACACCCCTTAGAGTTGACCCACTAGTCAGGGACTTAGGGACACACATAGATACTAATCTAGCCTTTCATCATCATGTTTCTACAGTGGTGAGGAAATCTTTCTATGTTGCGCAACTTATAAACAAAGGTGTGGCATCTAAGTCCAAGGAAGTCATTGTTCCACTGTATTCAGCATTCATCAGACCTATCATTGAGTACAATGCCCCCTTTGGTATGTACCCAGGGTTGCCAGATTTCCGACTGGCCAGGTAGGGATAAAAAAGTAGCTCTGTGTTTATTTTTTTTTTGATTGGCCCAGGCCAATCAAAAATAAGTAAACATGGAGATACTTCTGCTTAATGCGAAATATCGCAGTTCCGCATTAAACAAAAGTAGCTCTGTTTTGCGATTTTTTGATTGGCCCATATACCAGTATATGGGCCAATCAAAAATCCCTAAACACGGAGCTACTTCTGTTTAATGCGGAACATCACAGTTCCGCATTAAACAGAAGTAGCTCTGTTTTGTGATTTTTTTTGATTTGCCCGTATACCGGTATATGGGCCAATCAATAATTGGTAAACATAGAGCTACTTCTGTTTAATGCGGAACTGTGATGTTCTGCATTAAACACAAGAAGCTCCGTGTTTAGCGATTTTTGATTGGCACGTATGCCGTTATATGGGCCAATCAAAAAAAAAATACAAAGCGGAGGCTGCCGGGGATTTAAACCGGCAGTGCGAGACTCAGGATCAGGCTGTTGATCCCGGGACAGTCCCACTCAAATAGGGACGTCTGGCAACCCTGTATATACCTAACCAGGCATATCCAACAACTGGAATGTCCACAGAGGTTCCTCAGTAAAAAGAATACAGGGTGTAAGTAATGTGTCCTATGCAGACCACTTCAAGGCCCTATCCCTGTAGTCTGCCTCCTACCGACTTTTGAGGGGAGATCTATGCCTGGCATACAGGGCATTGTCAGACTCCACTCTGATGGACCTCCTGCATATCCACAAAATAAACAGTACCAGAATTACCTGTTCTAAAGACTTAAACCTTGCCTGTGATATAAATAGGACCTTATGTATGTATCCCAGAGACTACCCGTCTATGGAACAGGCTCCACATCCATGTGAAGCAGAGTTCCTCCCTAGTCCAGTTCAAGTGCAACTTGGACAATTGGATGGGAAACCGGAAATTTATCCCTAGTTTGGCACCTATGTCTCTGATGCAAACAGGTAACCTGTAAATGGTTCATCTCCCAGGCTCATGCTTACACTTATCAAGGGTATCAGAACTCAACAGATTTGGGATGCATGGCTAGGCTTAAAAAGGCCCTTGTGGTCATTAGCCTAGTAAACACCTATGAACCTATATATGTTAAGTACTATTAAAATATATATGTATATATATATATATATATATATATATATATATATATATATATATGTGTGTGTGTGTGTGTGTGTGTGTCTATATATATATATATATATATATATATATATATGTGTGTGTGTGTGTGTGTGTGTGTGTGTGTGTGTGTGTGCATTTATCTATCTATATATTTTGATTTTATAATACACACACACTATGTATATATTTTTTTCAGCCTGCCATCTGCAAGTTTACAGTATTTTTATATTTAGACTTTTACTCTGAGACCCCATGGGGCATTCTGGCATTTTCTTTTGAGCAGTCTTGCAGTTGTATACAATGGCATCCGGATTTAGTTTATAATTTCACCAAGCTTGTACAGTGTTCTCTGTGGAGAATGTGATATTTGTGCTACCTTCTCTTCAGGGTTTTGAAAGTCTTCCCTCTTTAATTGTGTGTTTCCGCTCTCAGAACATACATCTTGTACTTTTACGAGTACTGTTTGGAAATTACTTGTTGATTCTTTCAGTAAACTTACAAGGGCTTCCATGAATTAACATAGTCCAGGCATGTAGTAATGCTTTATGCAATTTTCTGAGAAGTGATCTTGCAGCAGGAAATCAGTTTCCAGGTACTTGGTTACTTTATTGCAGCTGGGCTGCACAAAACTCATTCAGACTGGCTGACCAAATGGACAACTCGGTGAAAGAAAATGCAGCTTGCTCAGAGGTCTGACAACCTCTGAGTTACTTACATTAGTTAGGGGTAACACTTCCTTTATGGGAGTTTTGAGGGCAGCTCTGTGTTTTATTGAGTAGCCAGTTCAAGTTAGTTGGTTACACCTGAATGAGCCTCATGGACAAGACCACATTTAAATAAACTGTATTCAATTTTCCTACTTTCGCAATATTTTTTTAAATTACTTTTCCTTTTATTACATATGTGTCCCTTACCCATCTGGGACTTTGGGTCCCATTTGTTACTACATTTTTCACAAAAGTGAGCTAGCTTCTCAACAGCATTTACCAACAGTTTTTAAAACAGTTGCATGAGACATGCGTATTTAATTAAACTTTCATTTGACAGCCATCTGCTTTTAATTATCACATTAAATGAATGTCTAGATGTTCTTTCCACTGAAGTCCTTATCATATTCCTGTCCCCACATTAGCAACATATCTAATTCAAACATAAACTTTCACTTCCACATTAATGACGACAAGCTAATTTATTATACTATTTATTAACTATTTTATTTGCCTTCAATTGATAGTCATATTTTTCCAGTGAATAGCTGTAAATACTATAAGGATCCAAAAAGTGGTCAAAATGTTGTGGGTTTTAAGCTGTTACACTGCATGTCCTAATAATACTGTGGTGGTGGTGCTGCGGTAGCGTTGTCGCCTCACAGTAAGACACTGTCCGGTTCGATTCTCAGCTACAGCATCTTCTGCGTGGAGACATGCGTGAATGGGTGTACCTTCGTTGAAGGTTGTGCGTCAGGGCTGGCAACTCGGAACGTAAAAATCTATCTGCCAATCATTAGCGGACCAGAGTTCCGCTGTGGCGACCCCTACCCGGGAAAAGCCGAAAGACACAACAACAACACTGCATGTCCTAATAAGATGTTTTTGTGCACATGTTGTTGCACTAACTTATTTGCAAGAAGAATATAATATAGCAATGAATGTTAAGGTACTGCTCCTGTGTAAAAACTGGTTGTCCTTGTCCTGCCTTTTGTAATTAATTACGTAAGTCTGTCTCCCTATTATCTTTTCATTTTAATGTTTACCTTCCCCACATTGACTATGGATAATCTGGAAATGCCTGTTGCCCATTATAGATCCGTTTATTGCCCATGAATATGAGGTTTGAATTGTGGAATCATCATCTCCGTCACACTACTGGGCTGAGGGCTTTAATTATTTATAGCTTTCCCCCTCCCCCATTATGTAACATGCTATGTTGTCAGTGTATAAACCATGCATATTTTTTTATTCATGGTTTGTAGCATCTGGTTTCCATTTAATATGAAATAAAAGATGGACACTAGGTTATACGCTACTGCCTCATTTATTTACTTTTTTCAGACTGAACAGCAGTACAGGCCACATGATGCTATACATTCTAAAATTCTAAACAGTAAGAGATGGCAAACATTTAAAGAAATACTGCCAGGTGTTACATAGTTTGTGGATATTTGCCAGCATTTTGTCAAATTCCATGCTTTCCTCCTGCAGAAGTCCTGACATCCACCTTGTATGTGCCATATAGCAAACAATGCCTTACAGTCTGCTCAGGACAGGAGAAATTGGCTTTCATTTACTTGTCCCTTTTCTCACTGGCTCCCTGGCCTTTAGTCATTACTTATCCTCTTTTGAGTAAGTCTTTTGGACTTTGATTATTTACTTATCCACTTTTTGGCTGGTCCTTTAGCCATTGTCCATTCATTGTGCCTTTTCTGGCCAGTCTTCTGGCTTATACTATTTACTTTTCCCCTCTTGGGTCACCCTTTGGCTATTTACTCCCCATTTCTGAACAGTCCTCTGGTGTTTGGTCATTCACGTCTCTCTTTTCTGGCTGTTCCTCTGGCTTTTAGTCCTTTACTCCTGTCTTTACTGGCTTGTCCTCTAGTGATTGACATTTCAATCCCCCTTCCTGGCTGGTTGGTGTATGACCATTTGCTGTTTCTTGACTTGCCCCGGACTCTGGCCGTACACTTCCTCCTTCTAGGATTATCCTTTAGCCTCTGGGCATTCAGTTTTCTCCTTAATGGCTAACCATCTGGCTTTCAGTCATTCATTCATTCATGTTCTTGGTGGCTAGCTGGCAACCATGTCACTAATCAAACCTAAGGCTCCTGTATCACAGATGACCACTGTCCCCAATTGTAAGTAGACTAGCATAGAATTTCTTTAACTTTCCATTAATTAATTTATTTATTTACATCTGTTTACTGGGATAGTCTAACTGGGTCAGCTAAAACAAACCCCTTTTCAGTGGCGACCCAGGGAGAAAAGCTCCATACATCAATACGAAAAACACAAAATACACAAAAAGTTACAATAATTTTCCTAGTAGGATAACATAATATGCAGTTAACTTATCAACTAATAGTAGTAAATGCAGGAAATAATTCTACAGATTTACAATTGCAGTAATAATTTTTCACAATTACATATACAAAGCTGATTCACGTATAGATAGATTTTAAAAATCAGTCACATCCATATACAATTACAGACAGAGTCGAACCTAGCACTAGGTGATATAGGCAGTCATCTAGGGCCCTGTGGCTGGAGCGGGGCCCACTCTGGCTAGGGAGCTTAAGTACTAATTAATTAAAAAATCAAAACAAAACAAAAAAACTTCTTAACACAGCGGTATCAATGTGTTCTCCTTTAAGGAGGATCATGTATGCATTGCATGTATGCACACCACCTTGGATGTAAAGTCATTCCATACTTGCATGCAGAGTTTAAAATAGCCGTTCTGGTAAGAGAGAAGGTAAGTGTGTGTGTGTGTGTGTGTGTGTGTGTGTGTGTGTGTGTGTGTGTGTGTGTGTGTGTGTGTGTGTGTGTGTGTGTGTGTGTGTGTGTGTGTGTGTGTGTGTCTGTGTGTTTCTGTGCAGTGTGAGAGAAGGTGTGTGTGTGTGTGTGTGTGTGTGTGTGTGTGTGTGTGTGTGTGTGTGTGTGTGTGTGTGTGTGTGTGTGTGTGTGTGTGTGTGTATGTTTTTAAAATACCTCTCAAATGTCCAGATTTAGCCTCATATATTTGGTTTGCTTATAAAATTTGTGTTTTTTCTTGCAATTCACGGAGGATTGAAGTAATTAATGATGACATATATATGAGTTTGACTTCATATCCTTCAGAAAATGCATGCTAACACAAATCCTGTTATTCTAGCAACTAAGTTAAAAAGACCAATATTGAAAATCTATCCCTATTTTGGGCCATGGTATCTCCATTATTTTAGGCTTTCTTGGACTAAGAGGTTGAGAGATATGCATACCTCAGTTGTCCAGATTTTTGCCTCATATTTTTGGTCTATTTCTCATAAACTTTGTGGATTTCTGGCAATTCACATAGAATTGATGTCACTAAAAATAACCTCTTTACTTCCTCACTTCTAACCACCTCACCCTCTCCTGCTCCTCTCCCACCCACACTGTCTCCCAAACTACAACTAAAATAGAGTTTAGAATCATATTATTTCACTGCTTCCCCCACTTCCATCTTGCAGTCATAAACCACCTGAAAGCCCTTCGTTTAGTTTCAACAATAAGATTCCTTACAAAGTCCATTCAGTTTCAACCATCAGACGTCATATAAAGTCACTTACAGGAACAAAACTTTGCAATTTCCCACCTATTGTAAGTTTAAGCTGTCTCAGAAACCCAACAATATACTTACTGATGGCTTTCTTAGCTTTTTAGATATTTGAGGTCCTGGCTTACACCCCACCCCCATTTCCACCCACCCCTGCTTTTCCTAGATTTATACCTACCATTACTCCACCCCCTAAAGCTTGTTATCCAATTACAAATACTCCCACCTCTGTACATCCAATTAACACTAAAGCCCAACCCATTACTACACTAACTCCACTTCAAATCTTCACAATCTGCTCCCTACTGCCCATTCCACTACCCCTGCCTTCTAGAACTCAAATTACACCATGTCACTAAAAATGTTCTCCATTCTCTCTAACCTTATTCTAACATTATATATCAGTCTCCTAATACGCATCACCTCCCAGAACTATTCCTCAACCACAGCAACATTTACATTAGCTACTATTGCTCTACATCATTACAACTCCCCAGAAAGCTTTAATAACATATCACCCAGCCTTATTCAATATCACATTATGCATATCTCAAAACTCAAAATCCTTCCCAACAACATCACTAGTAAACCTAACTTCTGCAGAATAGTCAGCAAAAATAAACCTATCCAATACCTCAAACATTACCTCTCCAAGCAACACATTCTATCCCTGTGTGGGGACATCCACCCTATCTGAGGACCCCCAACTATAGCTTCCTCTGCTAAAAGCCTAAAGCCTAAAAAAAATATTCTAGTAACCCTAAACATACAAGCATGCTTGGTTAAGTCAATACACCTTGATATTCTAGTAATCACCGAAACTTGGCTAAAGCTCCATATCCATGATATTGAAATAGCACCACAGGCTATAATATACTTACAAAAGACAGAAGCAACAAAAAAGGTGACAGGGTAGCCTTAATCTATCCTAACACATCTGACCTTTCCCTAATGAAACACCAACTTTCAGCAATACCAAAATTCAAATCGGAACACTACAAATTAACAAAACAAAACCAATATGCATTGTTGGACTATATATATATATATATATATATATATATATATATATATATATATATATATATATATATCCCCTGGCAAAACATCCATGCTATGGACGATATCCTCTCCTTGATATCAGAAAACATCAGTAATGAAACTATAATTATGGAAGATATAAATATCAACTGTCAAGATCTGATGATTGACTCCCTTGTTAATAATAAATACTCTGGGCATAAACCTCTGTGGTTATACCCAGCTTGTTACCAGTGTCACCCATATGCATAAGAGCAATACCCTAGGTGCAACTCTTGACTGGACATTAGTTTCTAATCCTGACAAATACTCTCATCCCTGCACTCCACCCAATACCCTTAGTGACAACCTACCAATGTTCATGTATAGATCCACACTGCAAATTACAAGTACCCACACATACAAAACCACCAGAAATATCAGGAACTTTGACCAACAAAGCTTTAACAAAATCCTAAAACACACTAACAGAAATGCCCTTAAAATACTACCACTAGAAGATGCCCTTGAACACTTCAACAATGTATTTCTAAATACTCTGGACAGCCTAGCCCCATCTCTGCACCATAAGAATAAAAACTAACCATGCTTCTTGGCTAAGAAAAAATTCCAAACAACATTTACAAGATAGAGATAAAGCCTGGAAGGAATGGTGCAATAACAAATTTGATGCTAACTTAATCAAATATAAACAGTTATGAAACAAAGCAAAAAGTTAGTGAACTTAGAGAAAAAAAAGACACTTTCTCAACCAACTGGCAAACCACAAAAACAACCCAAAACAATTTTGAAAATACATCTCCAACCTCCTTACCCCAGGCTCTAAACAAACCCCATAACCATGTCCTGACAAAACTCCCTCAGAGATAGCCAACCTGTTTCATTCTCATTTCAGCTACCTTAAGACCCCATCTCTGATCCTCCTCAGCCCTTATCTCATGACTCCTGCACAAACCAAAAAACCCTTCACCTCCTCAACAAACTAGTACTACATTTTCTATCCCCTTTTCTCGTAAACCTGTCCCTACCTCTCCCATTTATAAACTACTTCAAAAACTATAACAATGCTCCCTCTCTTGTGGCAGCCTCCCATCTGAATACTTAAAATGTGCTGCAGAAGCCATAGCATATCCTGTCACCATCCTTATAAATCACTCCATAGCAGAGTCCAATGTCCCTAACCTCTGGAAAAAAATCTGTCATCACCCCTTTATGTAAAGGGGGAACACCAATGAACTATCCAGTTATTGACCAATCTCCATCCTCTCTCCACTGTCCAAACTCCTGGAAAAATGCATACATAGGCAATTGCTTCACCATCTTATACAAAACAAGCTAATTACCTCTACCCAATATGGTTTTCGCTCATCATACAGCTCCACCACTGCCCTAATCTCCTTTATGGACACTGTGTCTAAATCCATTGACTCTGTTAATATCGTCTCTGTCTTACTACTAGACCTATCAAAGGCATTTGACACTGTGTCCCACAACAAACTTATTCATTAGCTATCCATTGTAGGCTGCACCCCACCATCCTTCCAATGGTTTGCAAGTTAGCTATCCAGCCACCAAAATGTGTTAAATGGCAAAATAAACTATCCCAGTATCAAACCAACACAACTGGGGTACCACAATGGTCCATACTTGGACTCTTACTCCAATGTTTTCACCAACAGCCTTCATACCTCATCACCCCTTAGCTCCATTACCCAATACGCAGATGACACTACCATAATTTCCTCCTCTAATAACATACATCTCCAACAACTCACCCAAACCACCTTCACCTCAATAGACACATGGCTGAGAGAAGCCCAGCTACTCCTAAATCCTAAAAAAAAAAAAAAAAACACTTGCTTTTCTTGGCAAAAGCAATCTCATCTGACTTTAAAATACTCTCTCAGGATAACACAGAATTTGAAACAGTTCCCACAACTAAGCTTCTAGGCGTTACCATAGACAACAAACTAACTTTTGAATACCACATCGGCAATAGCATTAAAAACACACACATCAAATAGGAACACTCTATAGGCAAAAAACTTTCTTGGATAGCTCCAGCTGAAAAACCCTCACCAACACCTATTTGCTTCCCTATCTCGTATATGCAGTCCCCTTATACACCAATTTACAATCTTCTTTTAAAAACAAGCTCCACTCTTGGTACCATAAAATTGCCAAATTTGCCACAGGCTACTCTTACCGTTCTCACCACTGCCTAGCTCTGAAAGAACTAAACTGTCTCAAACTTGCACACCACCTAAACCTAGTTCAGCTGTCTTCTGCACATAAAATTATATATACACCTGATAGTTGCTCAGCCCTCAAATCTGTCCTAAAACCCTATATCCCTACCAGAGACCTCATCTTTGAAAACAAACAACTCCTAATTATCTACATTCCAAACAAAAGAGCAGGGATAGGGTCTATACTCTCATGCAACCGCCAAACTCCAGAACTCTCTGCCAATAGACATTACTACCACTGAGTGCTTTAACAACTTCAAATACACCCTAAAAAAAACATTTTCTTTGTAATCAGATCTGCTCCAGCTCCTTCCCTAACAGGTGAATTCCATCCACTCTCTAGGGCCTTTTCTTTCTACATCTGGAGATCCCTAGACTATGAATTTCATCCACTAACCATTACCATATCAAACTAAGAAACTACACCCTTAACTATTTACCAGAGACCTCAGCTTTGAAAACAAACAACTCTTAACTATCTACATTCCAAACAAAAGAGCAGGGATAGGATCTATACTCTCATGCAACCGCCAAACTCCAGAACTCTCTGCCAATAGACATTACTACCACTGAGTGCTTTAACAACTTCAAACACACCCTAAAAATAAAACATTTTCTTTGTGATCATACCTGCTCCAGCTCCTTCCCTAACAGGTGAACTCCATCCACTCTCTAGGGCCTTTCCTTTCTACATCTGGAGATCCCTAGACTATGAATTTCATCCAGTAACCATTGCCATACCAAACTAAGAAACTACACTCTTAACTATTCCTATCCTACATCACAATTCTTCTAAGCATATGCTTGCTTCTAATATTCTGACCCGATCCTCATTCTTTACTTTAATCCTACCTGATAGATTAAAAAAAGTTGTAATCTACAAAATTACTTTCATTTAGTATTGCATATCTAGTACATTTATTTTATTTATTTATTTAACATTTGTTTACCAGGAAAGTCCGACTTGGAACGAAGCCAGTTTTCAGCGGAGGCCCAGGGAGAAACACTACAGATGTTTTATTATTTATTATTTTTTATTCACGTTTTATTATTGTATCTACCTCTCTGTACTTATTTAGTATCCGTTACTTATTTAATGCGTGCTTTAATACTTGCTGTTGTCTTATTCATTTATAATGTCTTAACTTTCATGTATCATTTGGAGCTTTTCTCCCTGGACCTCCACTGAAAATGGGTTCCTGACCCAGTTGGACTTTCCCAGTAAACAAATGTGAAACAAATAAATAAATAATGACATATGCAAGTCTGACTTCATATTCTTCAGAAAATGTATGCTAATACAAATCTTTTTATTCTAGCAACTAAGTTAAAATGAGCAATAATTTAAGTCTATCCCTATTTTTGGGCCTTTGTCCCCCTCCCCCCCGTTATTTTAGGCTTTGTCCAGATTATTTATGCTAAGAGGATGAGAGGTATGGAGGTATGGTATGTAATGCTCTAGTTGGGGGGGGGAGGCAAGTTAGTCAATTAACTTGATCAGGCTTGACCCTGTAACTTGGTTACAGGACAAAAGAGCATGAATCCTCTACACCAACTACCAGACTGCAGAAGGAATTGTGAGCTTCAGTGGAGACAAGAGCCTGAATCCTCTACTCTAACTACCAGACTGCTGAAGTAATTGTGAGCTTTGGTGTAGGCAAGAACCCGAATCCTCTGCACCAGCTACCAGACTACAGATGGAATTGTGAGTTTGAGTTTCAGTCCATTTTCGTAGAATTGTAAGTTTCAAGGGAGGAGAAGTTTACTGTTGCTCATGGTAAGTTTGTCAATATGCAACTAACTGTTTTGTTTAGCAAATGGTAATCATTGTTTGCGCTGTTGAATTTGAAAGCAGTGTTAGTAGCATAATTGCATTTAGTGCAGAAGGCATGCAGATGGAGTGCTGACATTGCAGTGCCCTTAGGATTGCTGATTATTTGGTGCATTTTAAGGTGGAATAGGGGTTCTGCACTCTTGAGTGTCCCTTCCTTTGTATGAGATGCCTATAGGGGTTCTGCACTCTTGAGTGTCCCTTCCTTTGTATGAGATGCCTATAGGGGTTCTGCACTCTTGAGTGTCCCTTCCTTTGTATGAGATGCCTATTAACTATGAACTTGTTGGTTTGTCAGTCATTCGCTATTGCAGTATTACCAGCTTACCATTTTTTTTAATGTAACATTGGCAATTTAATTCTTCAAGGGCAGCAGGCACCGAATTTGTAGATGAAACATTGAAATGTAAAGTTGTTTGCCAGTAGCAACCTCTTCATTAGTTGCAGTTCTCTTTAATGTGGAATTATTCAGATGACTTTTACTTCTGCAGAGATTGTGCTTATTGACTGATATTGGTGGATTGTAAATGACAGATGTTCGAGTGGCCTTTTATAGTTGAAATTTTCTAAAATGGGTAGTTTTATCATTATTGTTTCATATATTTTGTTTCATTGCTTACTGAAAGAATGTTCATAACTACAAATTTAAAACACATTCTAACAAGTGGTGCTGTATTATGCAAGGAATATAATTTAATACAATCAGGAAGGTGAATCAAATAACACATACATGTATGCATGACCCTAAAAATGTGTGCAAGGAGCCTATGGTTTGAAAACAGCCCAAAGGTAAATTTAATCCTCAACTGGGCAGATGCATTTTCTTTCAATGTGAGTTTAATACCGTTTCAATGAATGTGAGTTTGAAGAATGGAGAAGTTTACTGCTCATGCTAAGTCTCTTTTTCATTGTGAGACTGTATTGTTTGTTTAGCAAATGGTTATCAGTGTTTAAGATATTTTATTTCAATATTTGTGATCATTATAGAAGTAAATAAGAAAGCAATGTGTACACTGACAGGCTTGAACAGTGTTTATGGTAACTGGGGAGAAATAGCCAAGTAATGGAACACTGGAATGGCTGGGGAGGGGGCTGCTTTGGGGGGTAAGGGGGTTGCCACAGGAGGGGCTGCTCTGGGGAGGCCCAATATATTACTCTGCCTAGGGCCCCATTTGGCCTTCATCCAGATCCGGTTACTCATCAGTATCAGAGCACAGTAGGGATATTAGTAGCACTGCTATTTTTGGCTTTGTCCAGAGTGTGTGTGTGTGTGTGTGTGTGTGTGTGTGTGTGTGTGTGTGTGTGTGTGCACGCGTGCATGCGTGTGTGTGTGTACTATTTCTCTGCAGTTATTGTGAAAGGCTACCACATTGAAAACATGGTAACATAGATGTTTTGGAAAAAAATGATAGTATGCTTATTTGTTGTTTCACTTAGCTCTGCACTTACACTAATTACATCTTTATTCTGGTACCTTGCTGACATTTATTATTGCCATGCTAATAAGTGCCTCTCAACGTCTTGCTTCAAGAAGGGACAAAATTAAAATAATCAGGCACAGATGACCACTTTTAAATATTGGCACTAATTTAAGAACATTAATGAAAACTGGAGGCAGCTGTGAAGCACAGGTTTACTGAAGAAAATGACTATTCTGATAGACAGAAAAAAACTACGAAAACAGCAAAAAAGAACAACCACATTCAGGAGCCAGAAAACTGCAGATTTATTGTCTTCTGGTACCTCGGCTAAAGAAAGCCTTCACAGGAATAATCCATGACAATCAGCAGCATCTTTTTATATTAACTTCAATTAAATAATCAATTAACAAGTATAAAATATTTAAAGAAACATCAACATTTACCCATCAAAACATATTATAAGGTGAGATTCATCTCCAAATTTAAACCCTTAGGTGCAAGAGTGCCAAAGTTTAATATAAACCTACTTTCCACGTTAAGTAACCTCTGAAAAAAGTTACCAAAACACTTAACATCTGGCTTAGCTAATACACAGAAAAAAAGGGAATCTAACATTATGAACTGTATTAAAGTGCTCAGAGATGGGACTCTCCAACCTACAATTCCTCACATCGTCATATTCTGATAGACAACCAGATAAAGGATATTTGTATCACAATTAGACATTTTGAGATCTACATAGTCAGGGGACTGCAACCAGTGGGTATGGACATTGTTGAATTGTAATGACAGCAGTGTCTTTTATGGTTGATGTTTTCTGAAATGGATAATTGTGTTATCATTGGTTATAAGTATACATTTAAAACTATCAAGATGGTGAATCCAAAAGAATATATGTATTTATGTATGGTCAGAAAAAAAAACTGGGGTGTTCATAGTTTTAAAAACCACCCAAGGCCCCACTTAAAATGCCACTGAGTAGGAAAGGGGATGTAGCTGTGACAGCAGGGACCAGGCATGCAAACATATAACACATATAAAAACTGACAGGTGAAGTGTTGATGCAAAAGGCGGGGTGCACAATGGAATGGCACAGACATAAGCTGGGGAACTGACGATGGGTAGGATTTAACAATGAATATGGGAGGATGAGTAATAAATGCGGAAGGGGGACACCATGATGGTGAGGACAGCCTGCTGACCTGTCCCAGCAGACACCCCCCCAATAAATCAGTCTTCACCATGGCCAAAATCATGGTTGGGTTCCATCACGGTAGCCTGATGATCAGGGCTGGATGCCTGTGCAGCTCTGCCAGTCACATGAGGTTACAGGGCAGTGTGTCAGTATAGGTACTGAGTCACTGGCCTACCATAATCCTGGCCAGCTGCCTCATCTCCTGACAGGTGACCCAGTTGGACCCCTCTCTGTATCAGTCCCTGATGAGGAACCTGTTCCACCCATTGGAGAGGTAGCATTACAAAGAAAAAAATAAACATACGTGGATAAAAAACAAAACAAAAATAAACATGATAAAAAGGAAGATTATGACAAAGAGAAAGAGAATAGAATACAAACAGCAATGCTTAGTATTATGTGTGACACTTTAACACAGGAATAAAAAAAGAAGTCAGCAGAGGAGTGTTAATATATGTCTGGGGAGCACTTATGATATGACAAGGGGTAATACCAGGGGATATGATGGACTGTATCTCTGTAACCAGTCTGTGAGGTAGTGGTACCTGGTGTGGATGATAATCAGTATGTGTGCAATGACCAAATCAAAGTAAAAACAAACTTGCCAAAGTAAACAGTCAGTGATGCGAAAAACAGGGGTATATGGAGATGTCAAACAGTGTGGCAGGTACAGGGATGTATGGCACAGGTTGGCACAGTGCCAAAACTAACAGGCACATTGTAGCAGATGCAGGGACGTATGGCACAGGTTGGCACAGTGCCACAAACAACATGCACACTGTTGCAGAGGCAGGGATGTGTGGCACATGTTGGCACAATACCACAAGTAATATACACACTGTTGCAATTTCTGGGATGTGTGGCACAGATTGGCACAGTGCCAAAAATATTATAAACACTGTTGCAGATGCAGTAATGTTTGGTACAGGTTGGCACAGTACCAAAAATAACATGCCAAAAACTAAAACTCCTTGAAAAATATTTTACCATTACAGAGAATAATACTGCAATATGAACAAAAGATTATTAACTTTTGACAATTGACTTAGCTTTAGGTTTCATTCAAGGGGGCGAGAGGGAGTTCAATATATTTATATATCTATATATGTCTATATCTAGCCATCAATATGTGTATGTGTGTGCATAAATATATATATATATATATATATATATATATATATATATATATATATATTCATAGGGGTCTAGGACTGATGCGCAAATGGCCGTTTCACCGAATCCTAAATGGCCGGGCATACTTCTGCGAAAGTGCTTTTCACCAAAGAAGCACTTTCGCGGAAGTCTGCCTGCAGGTAGAGGGAGTTGTGGAAAGTGACTGTTGCAGAGATCATACTACAGTGCGGATAAGGGAATTTTTTTTCTTTTCCCAACTGTAGTGAGATCTCAGAGTGAGAATATTAAAGTAGGGGGGTGTGGGGGTTGGAGGGGGGCTTGACCCCCATGCATAAATGCTTTTTTATTGTTTTTTTCTTTTTTATTAACGCACTTTAGAGAAAGTGCTTTTTCGGTAAAAGCACTTTCGTTAACGTGTGTTCGGTGAAGTTGGATTTGGACTGTTGAATTTTCGTTCAACAGTCCTAGATCCATTCATAGACAGAGATCAGTGTAGGAGGAGGTAGGAGGCAGTCTTTATTACCTTGCCAGGGATGGCCTGCACTAATTCCCCCCAAGACTTTGCATATTCGGCAAAATTTTTACACACACCCCCCATAGTGCCCTTTTATTCAGTGACAATATTCAGAAGCTTCCAACTTAACCTAGCAAATCTGGATAACATAAAGGTATTGCTGCTCAACACTATAAGCCTCATCAAAAAAATCTCACACCCTGCAGGTACTGCTCACCCTGGAGTGTGTTGATATATGCAGTATCTCAGAGACTTCATTCAAGACCTTTGAGAGTAATCCATCAGTGCAAAGTTTCAACACCTTCATAGGTTCATAGGTTCATACTAGGCTATCTGCCCTAGGGCATTTATAAGCCTAGCCAGAATGTGTTTGGCTTTCGCCACCCATTTTAAATTTATTTTGCTATGCCCTTTTTTGAGGTTAGCATACTGTGCCTCTGTCTAACAGTGACACAGAAGTGATACCCGGGGTAAACCTATGATCTCCCATCCACTCATCAAGATTCCTCTTGAAGAGAGTCAATGAGAGACTCTGCCTAACCTGGACTGGGATTTTATTCCAGAGTGAAGGGAGCCTCTGGGTTATGAATCTGTCCCTCCAGCATGTCCTATTTATTTCAATGCTGAGGTTCAAGTCTCTCGAGCGCGTAGCTCAATGGGATTTGGATTTTCTGAGGTGCAGCATGTGCATTAATTCCGGTTGGACATGGCTTTATACGTCAGGCACAGATCGCCTCTGAACAGGCGGTATGCCACTGAGTAGAGCTGGAGTTTCTTTAACCGGGCAGCATATGGCATCTGTTTGAGCCCTTTGATCCTCTTGGTGAGGTACTTTTGGGGTCTTTCCAGTTGTTGCAGGTGTCTGGTAAGGTACATCCCAAAAGGGGCATTGTACTCAATTATGGGCCTGATGAGGGATGAGTAAAGAGGCACGATGACGTCCCCTGATCTAGATGTGAATCCCTTCATGATTAGGTGGGCTATATAAAATGTTTTT
The DNA here is from genome assembly GCF_019279795.1 of Protopterus annectens. Classification (NCBI taxonomy): domain Eukaryota; kingdom Metazoa; phylum Chordata; order Ceratodontiformes; family Protopteridae; genus Protopterus; species Protopterus annectens. The sequence continues at coordinate 1,083,276,232 of NC_056733.1, read as the reverse complement.
CTAACCGCTTTGGCCACGTGGTTGTCAAATGAGAGATTGCTATCAACTTGGGTCCCCAGGTCCCGAATTACTTCTTCTGTACTTAATGGATTACCACCTATGTGGTAATTTGTGGGCACTTTGTTTTTGCCAAAGGGGATGACTATACACTTTTGGCATTTAGCTTGAGGCCATGGCTCTGGCACCAGTTGTCTGTTTCTATGAGGCCCTTTTGGAGGATGCTTGTGTCGGCTGGAGAGTCGATTATGGTGCCCAGTTTGCAGTCATCTGCGAACTTGGTCAGCCACAGTCCTTCCGTGTTGGCCTGTACCTCCAAGAAATATATACCGAACAAGAGAGGTCCCAGGACTGAGCCTTGTGGGACACCACTTGTAACTGGTTTGGAGTCTGACATGGCTCCAGCAATACTAACCATGTGGGTTCTGTCCTTGAGCCAGTTTGCAATCCATCTAGTGACATAGGGGTTTATATTTAAGCTGGTGAGCTTATCTATAATGCCCGAGTGGGGTATTGTATTGAAGGCTTTTGCGAGGTCCAGGTAGGCTGTGTGGACCACCTTCCCCTCGTCAATGGCCTTGGTGACTGTTTCAAAGAAATCAACCAGGTTTAAGAGGCAGGATCTGCCCTTAACAAAGCCGAACTGGGTAGGATCCAGAGTTTGTAGGTCCCCAATATCTTTATTTATGAGGTCCATGATGATCCTTTCCATAGCTTTGCAGACCAAGCTAGTCAGGCTTATGGGGTGATAGTTTCCAGGATCCGTTGAGGCACCACCTTTATGGAGAGGGACCACTGTTGCTGTACGCCACTCTTTGGGCACATATCCTGTAGTAAGGCTGAGATTGAACAGTAGTTTTATGTTTGGGTTTAGCTCTTCTTGGAGTTCATGTAGGATGCAGCCCGGGACACCGTCTGGTCCCATTGATGCTGTGTTTTTTGCTTTGGAGAGGGCGGCTCTTACCTGAGCATCTGAGATGTCAGGGGGGCAGCACTCTACTGGGATAGATATTTGCCCTTTTGGTGGGGAGGGGGGGAGTTTGCGCTGAACCTGTCAGCTAGGATGTTGGCAATGTCTGTGGGTTTGGTGTATTTTTTGTCATTTTGGACTAATTCTGAGCATATCTGGGAATTACCACCCAGGTTCCTAACATAACTAAAGAAAGCCTCGTGATTATCCTTAGTGTCCTGTGTAATTTTTCTCTCGAAGCTAGCCTTAGACAATTTTATGTGTGCCCGTAGTTTTTTGCTAATACTGATCAGTGATGCCTTCCCTTTTTGGGATTTTGCTCTATCATTTAGTAGCTTCCTCCTTCTATTGTATAGTTTGTTTATGGCTGGGGTCCACCAGACAGGACGTCTGCCTTTGGAGGATTGGGTCTTGGTTTTATTTGGGATCGCATGATCCATGCATTCCTGAAGGTGTTCATAGAATGCATTTATAAAGGATTCTGCGGTCTGGGCCGTATTTTCCACAGGCCCGGGCTTTGAAGGATTCCACCTCAGTTTTGAGGAGTGTGAAATTTGCTTTAGAGAAGTTTTTCACTGTGGTTTTCTGGGCAGGGGGTGGGGTCGGGATGTGAATATCCAGTGAGATTGATTTATGGTCTGATCTTACCAGTGAGGGATACACTTCTGGTCTGGAGCATAGAGTCCCCATGTTGGTGATGATCAGGTCCAATATGTTTTCCCCTCTTGTGGGAGTGGTAACAAGTTGTTCCATAGCATTTGAGTTTATAAATTCTAGGAACCTTTGGGCTAGGGTGTTGGAGCTAGAGTAATGCTCCCAGTCTATGTTTGGGTAGTTGAAGTCGCCCAATATAATGGTGTTTGGAGAGACCTTCATATTTTCCAGTGTTCCCAGGAAGGCCGAGTGGGGTTCCTGGGTTTGGGAGGGTGGTCTGTAGCAGGCTATAAACTGGAAGGCAGTTTTACCCACTGTTAGTTGCACATGGATAGTCTCTGATGCTTCGTGCTTTGCCACCAACCTGGAGGTGTGGGTATGTTTGATGAACATCGATACTCCCCCTCCTTTTGTGGTTCGGTCCAAGTTTTGGGGCCGAAAAGCATGGTATGAGGTATAACCTGGTAGTGCTGGGGTGCTCTCGGGAGCCCTGAACCAGGTTTCTGTTACTGCACAGATATTGATGTTCTCCATGGTAAGGAGAGTTTCGCGTGCATGCATCTTGAGGTTTAGACTTCTGGCATTGAGTAGCATTACTCTTAGTTTCTTATCCCTTGTGATACCTATGGAGGTGGGTTTGTCTTTTGAGCCTTGCCTAAAAAAGGCACTATGGGGGTAGCAAGAGCCTTTGCCAATATCCGAAAGCCCAGTGTAAACCTATTACACTTTCAGGTTTATTGCACTATATGAAGGCAAGGCAGCAGTGTCTCCATACTCATAAAATAAAATTTTACCTCTAGGCTCATTAAACAGAATAATGACCTGGTGCTCCTCCACATACATTTTACCATTAACAGCACTACTTATCACATAATAGCTAACTATAGGACCCCCTCTGTGCCCTCTCTTTTCCCATACCTTCTACTGACTATGTCCCTGACTAGTATGGAGTCCATTTGTATTAGACCAATCACTATTCTCCTAGGGGAGTTCAATTACCCCTCCATCAACCGGGAGACTTAATTATCCTCTAACATGTATGCTCAGAGATTTTTCAATTTCCTAAATACAAACTCTCTGGACCAGTTAGTCTGCACCCCAACTAGGGGAGACAAAATCCTGGACTTGATTGTCACCAGTATTGGACATCTCTATTCCCCACTAGTTGTAACATCATCCATAATCAAAGCAGACTATAAATCAGTCACATTCTCCATAAGACTGAAGCTGATAGCATCTTTACATATCTTAGTATTCAGAGATTATGCAAGGCTAATCTACAAAAAAAATCCTCTTCCAACCTGATGACCCCACTGCATATGCAGAATCCTTCACTACTCATTCCCAGTAGTGTAGCAAGGGTGAGGAGAAGGGAGCAATTGCCATGGTTGCAAAGTGTTAGGGAGAAAAACTGAGAGGCTAGCTGTGCATTTTTTCTGTACCGAAATAACGATACAGAAAGTCTCTTCAGTTCAATTTTTTTTTTTTTTGGTTGGAAGACTGTGCATTGGCTTCCTACAGTAATCCGAAGATTTTTTTTTTTTTGCTCTTTTGTTGAAGAGCTGGTGGAGTGTGGATTTGGTGGGGCATGACTAGTTGAATTACTGTAAGAAACCGATTGACTTCCTACAGTAATCCGAAGACGTTTTGATTTGTTATTTTTTGCTCTTCGTTTTAAAAGCTGTTTCATGGGACCAACTCTGCTAGATGAGCCAGCTTTGCTTCTACAAAATTCTATGCCCATGTAAATAGCTGCACAGATGAATATATCCTCCTCCAAAGTAAATACAATGAAAAATTTCAAAATAAACCTGTATGGTGAAACCCAAATACAAACACTCTACAATAAATAAAATTAAAAAAAAAAATTTAAATGCAGTAGTAAATGTGAGTTTCAAAATGTCATAAATTCCCTTGCTAACCTAAACAAGATATTCTGGTCCGTGATCAAATCAACCATAGGTTCATAGGTTCAAATGTCAGTACTAAGCTAACTGCCTTTGTGAGCCATTTTAAGCCTAGGCAATTAACACATTTGAGAATCAAAATCTGCACCTTGCGTTTGTAATGTAAACACTAACCATTATGCCAATCTGCAACCCCCTAAACCAAAGCTAGAAATAAGGAAAAAAACTACCCATGTAGGGAAAAGGCAACTACAAGGCCTTCTTTAACTATGTTAGAAACCTTAGAAAGAATGCCCGGTAGTGCAAAGTGCTAATAGACTTCTTGGAGGTCAAAGCTAATGTTAAGGGTTTATGGCTGACCAAGTTTGTAGATGACTGTAAACTTGGTGCCAATTCTAAACTCTCCAGAGGACACTAAGATGCTCCAAAAGTAACCTTTACCAAACAAATAGCTGGTATCATAATTATGGATTAAAACTAAATACCATAAAAGAAGTATAATAACCTCCTTCAACAAGCATGATGTACCCTGTAACTATCACATTGACAACACACTCCTGAAAATCAGTCAAGTTAAAGACCTGGTAACTTTTGTGGAAACCAAACTGTTCTTCGATCGCCATGTATCCATTATTGTAAGAAAGTCCTGTTTCATTGCACAGCTTATGAGGTTATGGCATCTAGGTCCATTCCAAGGAGATGATCATTTCACTGTATTTGGCACTTATTATGATAATCATTAAGTATAATGCTCCCTCACCAAGAAAATAAAGGGCCTAAATCATAAAAATTACACTGACTGTCTCAAAGCCTTGTCCGTCTTCTCTGTATCATACAGGCTACTGAAGGACAATCTCTACCATGCATACAGAGCCTCAACAGACCCTATCCTCTCAGATCTACTGGATATCCACAAGTCCAGTGATAGCATAAACAATTGCTCAAGAGATCTTAATCTCTTCTACAGCATAAATAGAACACAGAAGGACAAATATGTATCACAGAGCATGTTAATTCTTTGGAATCTTCTTTCTTTTTGTATAAAGCAAAGTACTTCCCTTACTCTGTTCAAGTATGATTTGGATGAATTAATGGGAAACTGCAAATTCATCCCTGGTTTAGTACCTGTGTCCCTTATGAATGGGGGTAGTATGTAAATGTTCTGCTGGCTCTACGTTATACAGAAGTGTAGCTGGTTCAGCCAGCACCCCATCCCCTTCAACTCTTCAAGTGAAGAGCAAAAAAAAAATAATAATAAAAATCTAATAAACTGATCACAATGGTTGACTTATTGCAGTATGCCAACCTCCAGCTCATTTATTAAGTGCAAAAAAAAAGCCAGATGCATGACACACACACCCCTCCCTCCTGCCCCAGCCATTCAGGTCCCATTTCTAAGCCCTGCTCCAATCCTCTTTCAACTTATTTTATTAAAAAAAAAAAAAAAGGTCTTATTTTAAACTGTAGCAAACAGTTGCTACAGTTTATACTAAGCCTGCACAGAAGAATTATACCGAGGCTATAGAGCAAGAATGGATTATTCAACTACAAGCAGATAGACTGCTGGGTCTAAATAGTATGGTCTCACTGAAACCATTTTTAAGGAATAGACCCCTTAAACATTGAGTTACGGTTGTTAATGTTTATATGTATTTATGTTCTCAGTTTGCACAGATCAGATTACTTGTTTTTTAAGTAGTCTTATTGTATTAAATGATTATATATATATATATATATATATATATATATATATATATATATATATCACTTTGGCTTTAGCAATACAATTGTACATATATTCATACTTTATATATATATATATATATATATATATATATATATATATATATTTATATATATATATTTATATTTTTTATTTTTTATAAATATTCAATTTAATTAATATTGCTCTGATATGATTACAATTTTTTATACAAATATTTATTTATATGTATATATATTTTATGGTATTGTTTAATTGATTTAGTAGATCTATAGCACTAATTAATTAATGTTCATTTACATTGTTCTTAGTAAAGTTTTGTTCTGATTGGTGCATGTGATTTTGGAGCCTTGTTTAAATGTTGGTTGGTGTATAGCACTTTGTATTACTCTAAAGAAGCAGATAGGATTCCGTGAAAGCGCTCACTTTAGTTTTGTGTTTATTCATTAAATTTTATTTAATTTTGTAGCCTTGTGTGACCAACATTTTTTCTTTTTTATTGGATATTTTTGTTTTCGCTGGTCACTTGATTCGGTGGTACAGGATATATATTTTTGTTCTAATTATAACATTGCATTAATTCACTTCATTTTCACAATATCCATGCTATGAGCCCCTTAATAGCATAATAAACAGCACAGTCACCACACTATGACAGACCTTGCTACAGAGACTAATAGGCCACAGTAAAATAGTGGTGAAATATGATGAACATGGACATAGACAACAGACAGGGCATAGTGCGAGCCACCCAACTACTATGACCACACAGCAGGGGTGTAGCAACATTCCTGTATACATGGCCAACATGCTATGGTCTCCCTTGAAGCACATGCCTACAGACCTGACTCTACAAGCCCTAGCCAGCACTCAACCCATTGAAACCCCACATCAATATTTGAGGATATGATCCCTGACACTCTACAACCCTCTATTCATGTGCAGGCTTGTTGAAGGTGCCACTCATACTCTTTTAACTTATGACAGTGTTGTTGTCCCATGTCACTGTATTCCCCTCAGCAGTGCAAATCACGACCTACCCCATGTGGCTCATGTGGGTAGGGTAATGTCTGGAAATGGCCAGTTCATGCACTGTACTGCATATCCTAGGTCTGCAAATGTGTGCATCTCTTGTGCTCTGTGTTTGTGTTGTCATGCCCCATAGTTGTAAATCACAGTTTCCTTGCCAGCATATTGGACTCACCCACTGTCTTGTTTGGCAGCCCACTGCTTCTGCAGCTTTCTCTGGATCCTCACCTCGTTCTTTCTCCTCCATTGCTGGCACAACAGTTTAGGCCAGTTGTACAGTCTGTGTTTGCTGCAGCTGTTTATGTAGCACCATATTTTGTAGCCTGGTTCACACCAGAAATACCTTGTTGCATAGCTCAGCAGTGTCCTGCAGTGCAGGTCAAGATGTATCCAGGCAGCGGAAGTGAGACTGCATCAGTCCAAACACAATGTTCAGCAATGTTCTGTCTCTGTTCCAGTGCAGTACTGTAAACTATTTCTGCTTCTGTCTGTGGGCTATGGATGGAGTCATAAGATATGGCTCCAAGATGTATGTGGCATCACCTGTAACTCACCACACCAAATACCATTATGAGTTTTTGGCTACTTATGTTCATATGACCAGGTGCTACAGGTTCTAAGGCTGACAGTGTGTAGACCCAGTAACTATTTGACTTTTTATAAAATCCCCCTCAACACAAAATGCTGGTATAGGTCACACTTGTGCCAGCTGTGGTAATCATGTGAGCTGCCTAAATGGTGTGCAGACATATTATATAAAATAATCTTTTCATGGTACATCACCCAGCAGTTGAGGGAGTGTAAACCCATGTGATTGATATACTAGATACCAAGTAGACCAGCTGTGGCTTTTATGACAATGTGGCTGCAGTCAGTGGCCCTCAGAACCTCTAGCAAAAGGACCGTATCATAAAATGCCCGCACAGAGGTGGTTCTCTCTTCTGCTGTCCACGGGAATCATATGTGCTCCAACACACGCTTCAGCATTAAGGGATTCCTAAAGGATTCATGAGGCAGAGGACTGAGTGTGTCTCCAGATGGATGCTACATAAATCTTTATATATATATATATATATATATATATATATATATATACATACAGGCAGAGGCATTCCATGCATCCCCCTTGAGTCCATGTGAAGATGGCTTCAGTCAGATGCTGAATGATGTCTCTTTCCACAGAGTAGTGGTCAGCTATGTACAGATTGTGGCAGTGATGGTGCAACAGGCTTTGATGGACACTTCCACAATGCAGAAGGTGGTGGAGTGCAGTATCAGGGACATTGGCTTTTAGAGCATCGTTTGTACATTATACTGAATTTCTATATCCATAAGTAGAATTACTTGTAAAATTAACCAAAAACAAAAGAGGATGAACCAAACCACAGCAGGCAGCAGATAAACAAGAATTCTGTTTAATGGCAAGCGCTTTTGCAGCATATCAAGCTGCTTCATCACCTACTTGTAAAATTAACTGTTTGCATTTTAAGTCAGTTTGGGACCTTAGTCTTGTAATTTCATTCACAATTGTGGGAGAATTGCAAACTACTGCAGAAAATGATACTCAGTTATTTATTACTGCAATGTTACTTATACATCCCTGCTTGCTCTGGTGCCTTAGACTGCAGTTGGGATTGCAGTAGTGGCAGTGTTGTAGTTTTGATGCAGGATTTGTCCTTCTGTGCCTCTACAGCTGTTTATATTCAACCTTTGCTGCTAGAATTTTATATTCTGCTTCCCGTTTGCTTTCTTAAATTTGCATTCCAGTGGCTTCTGTCTGTTACATTTGCTACTGTAGATAAATTTGCTACTGTTTTCCCCTGTTTTTGTGTTGTTGCATTGATACAGTCCTCCCAGCCCCAAATAATACATTAAGTACTGCTTTCCTTCTACTGCCTGCTGTTTGTAAACAAATTACGTTTTTCCCTGCCCTGTAAAAGCTAAAGTTTCTGAAATTCTAACCTACTTGGTGTTGCTGACCTGTAAGTAAGTCACAGAGCTAAGAGAATTTTGATTTGCTACATGTTCTGAAGTCACATTTCTCCACTATTGGCGTCATTTGATTGAATCCCTTGCCAGCTCATCTTATATAACCTGCACAGAGCTCCCTCCACCCAGGGTCTTTTATTCAAGACTCTGATAAACTCAAAAATCCTATGGGAAATTAGCTTTTTGTCATAAAGTGGGAAAAAAAGCTGTGCTGTGCTGCACTCAGTACACCACTACTATTGGACTTGGTCTATAATGGTTTGTCTGTGCAAGAGCTCTTTAACTATAAGTGACCTACAAAATCTATACAACCTTAGAAATCCAGGTCTGAGACTCAAATAACTCATGCCAACCACAAATAAACACAATTTGAGCTTGCAGTACACCCCTGATCAGGTAACTAGGCATTTCCCTATGCCTTAATAGTAAGTCCATCCAAACATTAAGCTAAACAAACTGAACTCCAAGCAATTATATTCAGCCCTGCCCCCATGGGTCATTCCTGTTGACACCATGGATGAGCACTTGCCCAGAACTTCTGTAGCCAGTCTAAGTGCGATGGGTATCTTGAGACAGTGTAAGTATTGTCTCATGATGTCTGACATTCATCTATTACTCAAACAGCATGTGTGAGAGATGTACAAATGTAATGTCCTTGGAGGCAAAAATCATACACATAGTAAATTCAGACAGAACAATTGTCAGCAGTACACCACGCGCCACGGGTCTAGATCACATCGTTGAATACTTACTTTGTGAAATCACTATTCATTGAGCCTACATTATCGAAACCTCTGTTCATCGAACGACAGTTTCATCAAACTTTTTCACAGGGAAAAGCAATGGCCAGCCAACCTGGCACCTGTCACTAAATTCTAAAAATGTAAAACCCACCCAAGTGGGGGACTTTGCCCCCACACCCCCCCAACTAAATATACCAACTCCAAGACCGCACTACAGTAGGGAAAAGGGCAAATTCCTGATGATGGCCAACTGTTGCTTTTTCTTGTGAAAAAGTTCAATGAAGCAGTCATTCGATGAAGAGAGATTTCAACAATGTGGGCTTGATGAATAGCTATTTGACAAAGTAAGTATTAGCTTAAATGATATAGACCCCACACACCACACCTCTCCAAGGCCATCACAATACACATATGTTGAGTTTCTAAAGATCTCCCAAATGCAACACAGGGTGAAAGCACATTCAGCAAGTTAAGCTTACCTCCTCACTTAACACAAGGAGACCCAAAGTCACAGATGCTGAACCCATAAAGCGAGCATCGACCCAACCAAACATTTTTATTATACGTTATTCCATTATAAGACATGCAGTTGTACCTCTTACCAGGCTGAGCATGGAAAGAATGAAGGTTAGTTGCTTCTCTGGTGCCAGGATCCATCAGATCACACATGTACTCAAGTCTCTGAACAACAAGTATTGGCATGCCTCCGCCATCGATCACAGTAATGTAGCTAGGGTGGGGCGAGAGGGGCAACTGCCTTGGGTGCAAAGTAAATGTAGCGCTCCATGTGGGCAGAGTATAAACTGTAGCAGCTGTTTGCTACATTTGTATTAAACTGTTTGCTGCAGGTTATAAGAAGAGTTTTTTTTTAAGTAAAACATGAGCGCCAAGTGCTCTATGCAAGCAGGGTATAAACTGTAGTAGCTGTTTGCTACATTTGTAGCAAGCAGTCTGCATCAGTTTATAAGAAGAAGAAATATTATTATTTTTTTAATAAACTGGAGGAGGCTCAGGGGCAGGGCACCAAAATGAGACCTGAATGGCTGGGGGTTGTTGTGCATCTGGCCATCTTATTGATCTGCCAGTAGAAGAATGTCCATTTTTTTTGCTCTTCAATAGAAGAGCTGGGGGAGGGAGAGGTGTGGACCTGTAATAAAACAATCACTGCAATGTATCAATCAGCTTAATGCAGTAATGCAGTAAAGTGTTTGTTTGCACTTCACTTGAAGAGCTGAGGGGGTGGGACACTGGTTTATGGTACCAGCACAGGGCACTGGTTGAGCCAGTTATGCTTCTGATAGCACATGGGGCTGTCAGAGACTTGAGATGTTCATTACTGGACTATATGAATAGAGATATGATGGAGGTCTTATACTATGTGTTCCAGGCAGCTATGAGCCTAGCATAGAGCAGCATTCAACCTACTCCATATCTCTCAACTTTCCAGATTTTTGAAGAATGTCCAGGTTTTTTGCCTCATGTCTGTGCTCTGTTTCTCATGAAATTGTGGTTTTCTAGCATATCATTGGCAACTTATTGAGGATTCAAAGCAGAATATAATGACAGACATTTGAGTTTCAGGTTTCATAGCCTTCAGAAAATTCATTTGAATTCAAAGACTGTTATTCTATCAGCTTTCTAAGTTTGTAATAGCAATATTTAAAAATTGTCCCTATTTTTGGGTCTTTGTCCCCCCCCATTATTTATGGCTTTGTTTGCATTTCTTGTTCTAAGAGGTTGAGAGGTATGACCTACTCCAAGGATGATTCTGCAGTATATGAGCAAAAATACTTGATTTCAATAGTTGGCTTAGTTTTTAAACTCATTCAAAGGGGGCCCAATACTCGTCAGCCTTAGAGAATATGATCAAGAGACCATGTTGCTTCACTGGGGATGACCTGCATCTGTCCCCTCTAAGGTTTTGGTTAGTATCAAATACATTGTCTACGCCATAGTACCTTTGTTTAGGCAATGTCAGCTTGATATACCTACCAATATCATGAAGGAAGCAAAAGGGAAATACAAAGGTGCTACTGATCGGTGTTAGGAGTCTGAAAAACAAACTCCACATTCTACAAGCCCTTGTCACCCTGGAGGGTGTAAACGTCTGTGTAGTGATCGGGACATGGTTTAAAATGGTGAAGAGCACTTCACCTGTGCAGGGCTATAATGCCTTCCATAATTTTAAAATTTTTAGAGGGGAGAATGGTGGAGGTGTTTCACTCTTCATCCAAAAGTGATTCTTGTCAAGGCTGGTGAAGCAACATGATGCAGTAGAGCTTCTTCATGTCCAGATAACCATCAGAAAGATCCTGTACCATATATTAGTTAGCTATAAAACTTCCCCTATGACACAGGAAAAACACTATGTCTATCTACATCAACTGGAATCTCTCAGTATCAAACCCTTTACCATTTCCCTAGGTGATTCAAACTATCCTTCTATAAACTGGGAAACCTAAACCACCACTAATGCCCAGGCAGAGAAATTCCTGGACTTTGAAAATTCAACTGTCCCGGAATAATTATATCACCACATTGTAAGAAAAAGCCAGCAGACATTTAACGTTTTATTAAAAATGAAAACACACCAAATCACTTCTCTAGCACCTCGGCTTTGACAAGCCTTTAACAGAGTATGACTTGTTTAGGAATAACTTCATTAAATACTTGTTGCAATGAATCAATTAACATCAATTAATTAATCTATATAACATTTAAAGCAATATTTTATAAAAACACATTTATAAAAAACATCTCCAATTACATTCTTGATTAAGTCCTACTGGACTTAATGTGTTATATTTTAAAATAAATATAGATTATTTCTCCCTGAGCTTCTTTTTTATATCTGCCATGTTAGAGTTTGCCCTAACAATTCGCTCTAAAATAGTTACTTGTAACTCACTAAATTCTCCCCCATGTTTTTTAAGGAAGTGCAGTGCAACAGGGCTGTATTTGCTGCCCTTTTTAATATCATGTATGTGCTCTTTTACTCTAGTTTCTAGACTTCTTTGCTTTCTCCAATGTAATATTTATTGCATGGACATTTTAGGCAATATATTATTCCTTCACTGGTACAACTATGTTCACCTTTTTCCTGAAATTGTATCCCATTCACCTTTGTGAAAGTATTCTTTATAACAGGGCCTGGAATAATTAGTAAGTACACACTAGGGGGATCATCTTGGGTTTTGTCCTTACTAATATGGGGGCATCTTGCAGCATCCCATGTGTATCTTTGTTACTTGTTAGGTCTGAACATAAAGCCATCTCCTTTAAACTAAAATTTAAACCAGAGACCCCTTCCACTCAAACCTTTAGAAATTCCTCTAAGAGAAACTTCCTACTCTTAAGTGATACAATGGCAAGCTTCGAATCCCTCCCAAACTGAGTTAACTGTGCTGAAAACAAGGAAATCTGCGCCATCACACTATACTAGCATGTAAACAGCTGCAAAGAAAGAAGTGCAGGGCAAACCCCAGAACAAACCCCTCATGGGAGAACCATAATATCAGCAACCTTTACAATAAAAGGAAGAGAATTTTGACCAAAGTAAGAAGAGTAAACCCCAGAATGATAAAGCCCTTTTCATGAAAATAAACAACCAACTCAGGAACTTAATAAAATCCACCAAAGCCAAGTTGGAGGCTAAAATATCCACCCAAACCAAAAACAATCACAAGGCCTTTTTAGTTATATCTGTAATCTCTGAAGCACAAAGCAGCAATGTGCTAAGATGATTGTGAATGACGTTACCTACATGAACTTACTGGCCAATAAATTCAGCTCAAACTTTACCACTCAGTCCCCTCCATCTAGTCCAGAAGATATACCTGAAACCAACTTGCCTCCTGCTGTCACACAAAACTAAAACCTAAGTGCTGTCAAAAGCTAAAAATACTGCATCAGTGGGTCCTGACAATATCCCTGAATGCATCTTAAATGGCATGAAGCAAGGTTTAGCCACACCCCTAACAACACTGTTCACTGTCAGCCTCCATACAGGTTTTGTATCAAGTGAATGGAGAGCAGCCACAGTCATTCCCCTGCATAAGGGAGAACCTTTCACAGACACGGGCAGTTACAGACCCATAAGTCTGACCAGCATCATATGCAAAGTTATGAAAAGACTTATCCTGGAACTAATCAGGAAGTACATAGGGAACCTCCAAATACTGGACCTGGTTCAGTTTGGATTTGTCAAGGGCAGGTCATGCTTATTCAACCTGGTTGACTTTTTTGAAAATGTCATCAAAGCAATAGATGAAGACAAAATGGTACACACCGCATGCCTCAACTTGGCCAAGGCTTTTGAAACAAAGGCAGATCTTTTATATTGGACTTAATGGACTTCCTCAGGAAAATAAGAAACATCAAAACTGAGCAAGAATCCATTCTAGTCACCATAGATGTCAAAGCTCTATACACAGTGCTTCCACATGATTACTGCATTTCTGTAGTCACTGAAGCTTACACCAAATCCTACCTGGTGAAACAGAAGTAATCAGCAGGCTTCTGATACTCTTATTAAGTAACAACTACTTCCAGTTGGAAGGGAATTACTTCACACAGATGACAGGGATCACAATGGGGGCAGACATAGCCCTGAGCCTAGTAAATACAGCCCTTGGGTAATGGAAAGAAGAGATTATTTATAACTCCTCATTCTACTGACAAATGGGATGCTACCTTAAATTTATTGACAATACATTCATTATTTGGAACAGCAACACTGAAAGCTTGAACAAATTTCTGGACCACATAAATGAATCAACCAGCTTCCTTAAATTCATAACAACCTACAACACAGACTCCGTCAACTTTCTTGATCTGAAAATTAACAAAAGCCCAGCAATAGGAATCCTTTCAAATGCTCTATACCAAAAACCCACTAAAGTAAACCTCCTGCTACACAGCAACAGCATGCACGCCTACAGAATCAAATGAAACGTGATCAAATGTCAAAGTCTGCGCATAGTTAGTGTCTCCAATGAACTGGAAACATTCACTAAAAACATCAATGAAATGGAAAAAGACTTCCTGTCCAGAGGTTACAGTGGACAAATGGTCAGACAAATTCTGGGATCCATTATTCACTGCAAAAATTAAGGAGATCCTACTCTGCATAACCTGGTTGACAACCTAAACAGATTAATTAGGGATGACAACTAAAGGTCCAATAGCAATTTCTGGAACTCCAGCATTACCCTAACTTACACTTTCAACTATCCGCAAATTAAATAGGCCAGTCATGGCAACTGATGCATTATCAACCAAGGCAAAATTCTCAACAAGATATTACCTTAACTACCTAAGTTCACGATCAAGAAAAGTAGGAGCATTGGAGACTATGTGGAAAGCCCTGACCACCCAGAAGAAAATCACACACACAAAGGCATGTATCCCTGTGGCACACCAAACTGTACATATTGCAAATACATGAGTAATGGAGACAGCTTCTACTGCCCCAAGAACCAAAAGATATACCCCTGCTGAATCTACAGAAATTACAACAAAGATAAACTGGTACACAAAGCACAATGCAACAGATGTTCAGCGTTCTATATTGGAAAGACAGTCAACAAGTTGAAGACCAGGATAGCACAACACTATACAGATATGAGATATGTAATCCAGACCAAATACCTGGCCAAACATGCAGCTGTCACACCAGGACACCAGACACTCCTGTTTCACATTATAGACCAAGTACACCACAAAGAACTAAACAGCAATGAAAATGTCATTCTGGAAAGGAAAAAAAACTTGAGTGGCAAATAAGACTGAATGCTAGAAGGACACCAGGCATGCACACCACGCAATGCATCAACTCCATCCTTAACCTCAGGAAACAGTCAAAAGCTCTTTTATTGAAAGACCTCAACTACCCCACCATCTAAGTTCAGGAAGCATACTGGTCATGGTTTTATTGAGCCTAGACTCAGTCAACGACAAATCCACAACCTCAATACCCCCTGAGATCCTTGACAATATGACCTTCAGGCCATCTCCTCCTTTAAAGCCTCCACATTCTGGGATGAAAAAAGCCCAAGGCTCAGAACAAGATCCCCAGGGCATGTGACTCAATATGACATCATCCAGAATTCTTCAAATCTATTTTTTTAATCTCTCAATCTGATTACTTTGCATCTGGTTTACCCACCAACCCCAAAAACACTCTGATGACATCTAACCAAACAAAACTGAGTAAGACCCCTAACATCCTAATCGAGAGGTGTAAAATGATCTAAA